>NC_070584.1:26468593-26784149 GCF_027409825.1 Scomber japonicus | reverse complement strand
GTTCTGTCTAAAATGGTGCCTCTGTATAGCCACTCATACCATGTTACAACATCTGCGTGTTTTACTGTCATGTATGTCAGTGTGTAGGCTACTGAGATGGCTTCTTTTTTTTAAGTCTCCTTAATGGGTACAGAGTGCTCACATACATAACGCCAGTCTCTGTCACAGATCTGCAGTCTTTTCAAAACACCCACAATCATCTAACATCTTAAAAGCTTGGAGGAGCCCTAAGGACATGCAATTCAAAGAGTCTCCATCAAGGATCCACATAATCATTTGTAAAGGCACACTGCTACACGTCTGCCCCTGCGTGTTTTAGTGACACAACCTGCATATTCCTCTAGGATCTGGTATCAACCCCGTACTAACCCCTGTCTGCATGCAACCTGGGGGTACCCTTACACTTGATCTGAGTCTACTCCACATCTATGTAATGGAAGAAGGCAGCATAACAGGAGGGGGAGAGAGTGATTAGAAGAAACACTGTGAGGGACAGGAGACTAACAGTGTCAGACTGAGTGAAAAACAGAGACAGAAACAGATAGTAATCACAGCACGAGTAGACAAAGCAGAAAGAATTACGGAAACAGGAGAAATCTGAGCTAAGAGATAGAAACCTAGGGTAAGACACAGTGTAGCATGGACATCTTCTATAGAGTGATAGTCAGATGTGTGTGCTAAAGAAAAGGTAGCCTAACATCTGGGAAGAGCATTTTATAAAATATATGAGTATGGTGCTTTAATATGATTTAACCCAAGTTACAACATTATAGTTTTATGTGGTAGATACTTTTATCATTTGAAAAACCTCATACCTCCTCAACTGTTCTATCTTTCTTTTCAGGTGGGATTTGAAAGCTCTTAAAGACGTAGAGAGGATGTCATTTAAATTAAACTTGAGGAGAAATGTGATTAGACCTGAACAACTGCATGAAGTCACTATAATGACTTTTACAGGACACCTGAAAGTTGTGATGCTCAAACTGAAATGCTTGTATTTAAAAATCTAATTTTTTGCTGAAACAATTATCGTAGTTAATTTAAAAGTCATTTAAAAGACCATTTACAAATATATTGATAATCACTTCATCTGTCATCAACAACAATGCCAAAAAATGCTTAATCCAGCTTCTCAAATGTTAAAACATTCAGTTTTTCTCATTTTTATATCACTATAAATTAATTATATTTAGCTTTTAAAGTGTTGTAGACATAATATTCAGAAGTTGCTGTGGTGATTCAGTTTTGGGGTGTTTTGTTTGTTTTTCTGACAATTTTGGGGCGCGTTATAAAAAAACAAATCAATACAATTTTATAAATGTATAAAGAAATAAAACTGTTAATTCTAGAGAACAAACAATTCAAAGATCTTTTGGACTTTTCTTTCTTTTGGAAAATGTGATGCTCAGTTTTGTTATATTTAACAAATAAATATGTTAATTTATAAGCCAAAAGTTTTGATAGTTTGGTTTATAAAAGGGTCGATTAATGATGCATCAAATAAATAACCATCAGATGAATCTTATGTGCTACCACTTATGACACACAGGCTTATTATCTACTAATGAGCTAAAAATGTAACACACACTTTTAATCTGACATTAGGTAATACAATCATTTGCCTTTGAAATCAAACAAATCACTATCACTATTCTGTTAGATGTTCCCCATGCTGCACAAGTGGCTGAGGGGTCTGTTTTGACGGACAGGCTCCTTGTAGAGGCCTAATGTTTGCCTATTGGCCCCAGGCACCCGCTGCTGCTGGCATTCCCCCCTACAGTGATCAGTCAGGAGCACTGTCCAGACACTTTTACTGCCTCTGTCTCAGTTCTAATTAGACGAAAACGCCGTCGCCTCTCTCTGGACTGCGCTGCTAGGCTTCAAAGAGCCCATGAAAAAAAACAGGAGATGATCACATGATCCGGGGGAACACTCCACTCCCCCGTCGTCATCACCACAACACGAGTCTCTTAACTCTTAAGTCTTTCTCTTCTCTGAATAAAAGAACCGGTCGCCCCGGGACGGCAATGACATCATGAAGTGCAGTACAGCTCTTCTGTCTATTCTGCTCATGCCAGTCATCCAGTGTTATTACTGGCTGCAGGGCGCCTCTCACAGCATACACAGCCAAAAGTCTGCTCTGGATGTGAGCTTATTTCTCTCACTGATCTTACACTCCCATGCTAAAATACCTTATATAATTGTATCCTACCAAGTTCCAACCCTCCTATTCAAACCAATCCCTGAATGTTTTTAATGCACAGAATGCACATGCACTGTGGCCTCAAACATAAATATATGTATCATATACACCTGAAACAATTAGTCAGCTAATCTTAAGTATATTTATTATCGATTAGCCTTAAATATATAGCTATTTTTAATTGATTATTCTTTTCAATCTTTTTCTTGAGCAAAAATACCAAACATTCTTTCCTTCTAGCTTTGAAAAGGTCATGGTTTTTTCCTTTTCGATGTTTTATATCAGGTAAATCTTTCAGTATTGGAACAAGACATTTGAAGATGTCACTTTGAGCTCTATTTTTAGACAAAAATGAGACAAGAATCTGCAGATATTTTTGTTTTAGGACTATTGTAACAACTAGTACTGACATCGAGAGAGAGGGATAATGATACTTATTTAGTTGCAACTTTTGTGATCATGTTTAATTGTGAACTGCATATGATTGGGTTTTGGACTTGAAATCAAGCACTTTATATCAAAATAATTATTCAATTAAAGAGAACAACAAGAAAAACAAATAATGGAAATAACAGTTGCAATATTAATCACGACAACCAAAACCTTAAAAAAAAGTTAACCTCACCTGGCAGCCTCTCTTCTCGATCTCATTGATGCACTTGCTTATAAGCAGTGGCACCATGAGTCCAGTCTCCTCCCGCTCCACCACCCGCCACGCCTCCACACCAAACACCTGGGGCTCCCTGTCTCTATCTGGCCCCCCGTCCAGTGAGTTCTGCCACTGCTCCATCAGGCTCAGCTTGACGTAGATCAGACCCCGTGGCTCCAGCTTCACCGCCAGCTGGTGCGAACGTGTCACACGGAAGAGCGCGGGCAGGACCACCGTGCCGTGGCAGCAGACGCGGTTGCGCCTCGGCGTGGGCTCCCAGCTGAACACCACCAGCTTCAGGTGTTGGGCGTTCTCCAACTCGATGTTGAAGGTGTGGTCCATATCTAGGAAAGTAGTTCGACATGTGAGGAGAGCGGTTCGTGCTTTATTAACTGAGTCCACTTGAATGGCACAGTAGACATCACGAGAGTCAATGCGTGGCGGTTTGAGGTCCTCAGCGCCGTAAAAGTGCAGGCTCATCAGTCCGGAGATGTACTGGCTGCACTTGGGCTGCTCTGTGAAGCTGTAATGGCGGAAAGCATCAATGTCCAACTCTGTGCCACTGAGTTTGGAGCTTCCACCGCCTCCTTCTGTCTCCTTACCTTTCCCTCCCTTCCCATCTGCAGAGCTGTGCTTCCCAGATTTGGCCACCAGCTCTGGTGAGTCCCCATCACTAAGATAGCCACCTTTACTGGCGGACTTTGAGCTGCCATCACTTTTCTTCTTACTGAAGCTGTGCTGTGTGGAAACGCTGCTGTCCAGGTGGTAACGTGAGATGACGTTACGCCTTGCCTGCCCACCTCCAGAACCAGCTAATCTCTGAGGGCCCGAAGAGTGGGAATTAGCATCCGACCCACTGCCGCTGGTTCGGAAGGAGTGAGCTCTGGGCTCTAAGTGGCTGCTTCCGTTGCTGTTACTGCTGTTGCTGCTACTCGGGGTCCCCTTGACGCTGAGTTTCCGGCTAAGCTCCGGGAGCTTTTTCATCTTCATGGAAATCTTCCTGACGGTACGTGGGGACTTGATCTTGTCTGGGAAGGACCAGTTGATGGAGCTGCTCTTCTTTGCAGGGTTTGGACTGGAGGGTGGGGAGAAGCCAACGGTGTTGGGCAGATCAGGACCATCTACAGAGGAAATAACAGGGCAAGAAAACCTGATTAAAAGGATGCCTGTAACATTTTCAAATTAGATGTTTCTTTTCATTGACACTTTTTCTTCCCAAAATCTTTAGTAGTGAAAATGTTTAAAAAGCAATTTTAGAATCACTCTACGGAACAAATGGGTACTACCAGTCCCAAGTTGTTGAGCTTACGGTAATCACTGGTTTGAATAACACAATCCACCTTACTCCTGTGATTATGATTAACTTTTCAGATGTCCACTAAAGACAGACACGAAATAGATGACAAAACCCAGTGGCAAAGTATGCATTAGCCATAATTTACAGTTTCTCAGAAAAGCGCTACACCTCCGTGGCACATCATCAAGTGATTAGGTTTTCACACAGCCCAGTAATCCAGTGTTAGAGACACATCCAACAGGAACTACGTATAAACACTTCAACACTATATAATTCACTTACAGTCAACATATGTAAACCTAGACAGTGATTTAGATAATTAACCATTTAAAAGAAAAAAGCTTCCTGAAATGTGGTTGATTTAAAAAAGAGTAAAGAGTTAAAAGAGAAGCGTTTCCATGAGGCCTCTTTGTTTAAAGAGGGTTTCATTCAATCAAACTCCAGGGAAATCGAACTGGAGCGTCATTAGCAGCAGCTCGAGGAAAAACAGCGACCTATAAGCAGGCAAACGTCTGTCTAGAGAGAAACACCAAGCGCTTCAGGGCTGAGCTAAAGTTACTCAGTCATTATTCAAGTTGAAAAATAGCCATTTGGAGTGGACCTTGTAGGCAGCTCTCGCCTAACTAGATGTCTACAACAGGAAATTTTAGGTTCTAGATTTCCGTGCAGGAGTGAAAGCCTTGTTTAGTCTACAGGACTAAACTAAAGCTTTCATTATAACAGAGTTGTATCCGTGTCGTTCTCAACAGGTCACTCAACCATCAACAGCTTTTCTATGGCTGGCCTTATATGATTTAAAAGGCCAGTCAACGTTTCCTTACATTGCTCCTGATCTGTGCATACCGTGAAGTGACATAATCAGTTCTCTAGATACTTTCTTTTGTGCACAGTACATGCAGCCTCCATACGTGAATATGTGCTGACTGTAGCTAACAAAACGACAACAGATAACGATTTACCAAAGCACCTACGATACGCATGGTTAGACATTTTGACACAACAAAATTTGCACATCCTGTACATGCTATCTGCATCCCAGGTTTGAACACTATATTTTTCAAGTCTATACCGCTTCACACAATCTTTAAGAGCTGCCTTACTGACCTAGATACTACCTGTCCAGTCAATCCCTGAGATCAAAAAATGTTATCTGACAAAGAAAGAGAAAGAGCTGACACAGAGCCAGCACCGGTTTGAGTGATTAAAGTGGAATTTGTCAAATTATGGGCATCCTGCTATTTGCCCAACGGTAAGCTTAAGCTCGTCTCGACCAGAAAAACAGCAATTTTCCACATTCAGCACTCTTTTAATAAGATTTCCTCCATGGCTAACCTGGCTTTTTCTTTTTTTTTGTTACACATTAGAGGGAACCCCCTTCACTGCATGGGTTCATGGGAGATTAAACCAAGACCACATGACTCAGTCGGAAGAATTTACCTTCTGTAGGCCTTAAGACAGGCAGTAATAAGTTAAGTAGACATTAAAAGGGACATGTCATGGACATTTTCCAAAATCTATATTGTGGGGCTCTACTGGAACATATCTGCTTGATTTACAGCTAAAAAAATATATTATTTATCTGATACTGGCCTTTATTTAGCCCCTCAGTGTTCAGCCTCTGCCTGAAACATGCCGTTTTAGCTCTTGCCTCTTTAAGACCCCCCTCTGACAAGGCCAATCTGCTCTGATTAGCTCCTGGAAGATGTCCCACGGTAGATGTAAACAAACAACACTAAGAGGATTTCTTACTTTTCTAGTACTTTTCTCCAAATGGAAATGTCTTGAATACTTATAAATAATTGTAACCTTTTTTTTTTAGCCTAAATCCTCTCAGAAATATGTAAGCAGACAATGTGAACAACACTTGGAAGAACCTTAACAATAACCTTTGCAACAAAGGCTACTGAACAGATGGTCATTTGTAGGCATGTGGTAACAATACGATTTTTAAATATGTTCACATCAAGCTTTGGACCTTTGACCATTTTGACAAGACATCTGACAACATAACGGAAAATCACAGAACGCATGACTTTAAAAAAAGACACTAAATCCAGAGGCTAGTAATCTATGTTGATGTTCAATATTGTCTTTGGATTTCTCTTTTGTAGTATAAATGCATTTGTTGTTTTAATTGGCAGATTTCTTTCTCCGAATATACTTCAGAAACAAAAGAGTGGTTCTGTAAGTGAGAGAGAAAAATTCAGAGAGAGAGAGAGAGAGAGAGAGAGAGAAAGGGAGAGAGAGGGAGAGAGATATAGAGACAAAGTGGAAAGAAGAGAGGGAGAGAGTTTGACCCTGCCAACATCACCAGCTCTATTTTCAGAGGGGACCTGCTGTGCTATTCTGGGGCGAGGGCCCGCGAGTGAAAGGAGGGAGGCAGAGGAGGTTCAACAGGATGGAGAGAAGGGAAGATGGGGGGCAGGAGCAGGGCAGGGTGTAGCCAACAGATGGGGGACAAAGGCGCCCCTTGTCCAGGCACTGAGAGGTCTGGATGTTCGACTGGAAGGCTGGCAAGCCGGCTGGTGAATGTACAAATGAACACGGCTGTTCTCTCACATTCCTCATCAAACCATGTTTAGCCTCCTTTTCCCTCTGGCTGAGTAGCCTTCCCTGTCACAGCTTCCTGCCAATAATAGACACAGAGGCACACTGAGAAGGCAATGGGTGGAGGGCTCTGGAGGTGCAATTTCATCAAACAACATCTGGGGAGGGGCCGTGCATACAGAGAGCCCCGGTCAGGTCTGACACAAAGTTTTAAAGGAGTGAAATTCCTTCTACAGACTCAGTTTTGAGAATTAATGTTAGTTTCCTTACATGTTGTACAAAGTTATAGTATCAATGAGCAGGACCTGTAGACTGCTGCTCATATCATACGGTGGTTGTTATACATTTGAAAACATCACGTTTAAAGTAGCTGTAAATTACCATAGAGGACACTATTTACACTCCTGTCTAGTTTAGACTGGTAATGATTTATTTATTAACCTTTAGGCAACTGTGTATCACATTTATATGATCCTATAGCCACTGTCTTACGTGAATACTGTCCAATTAACTCAGATAACATTATAATCCTGAATTGAGGAGTTTGGGACATTTGGGGGTTTTACACAAATTACAAATTTAAGGTTTCAAAAGCTAAATGATTTTTATCAGGCAATATCTGAGCAAAGAATAAGTAAACAGGCATCAGAGTCTAACCAAGCACTCAATACCCACTTTTAATACTTACTGACAGTACTGACACATTTTAATCAGTGCTCAGAGAGTATTGTTTTTAAATACCTAAAGTCTAAAAGTCCTAAAAGTGATAGGCTGGCCTATACATAAATATCAGAAAACTATTGATTATAATGAAACTGCTCAATCCACATGTAGCTTTAAGAATAAAGTGAAGGAAACTGTTTCATCAGTGGATGATGTGAGACACAAAAAAGGCAACGTTGTCCGTCCCCAAACTGTAGTAGTAAAAAAAAAAGGATCTCATGACCTACATTAAGGCCTGTTTACTTGACAATCAAATACTCTCGTCTCACACGTAAGAGCTTTCGAGTGAGTGAGAATCAAAACAACTTCCATCAGTTTCCTTCTGTCCTATTTATTTCATTATCGACATAAACAGGAGCAATGTCCACTCAGCCTGTAGAGCAGATCTGCCCCTGACAAAGTTAATGACTGTTCAATTGTTAATGACCGTGGCTTCACACACACACACACACACACACACACACACACACACACACACACACACACACAAAGCAGTGTCCTCTGTAGCCTTTGGCCTTGTGGCAGCAGCCAGGAGAGTAACGTGACACTTGCCTAACTGAGGTTCAGGGGCAATGGTTTGACACCCTACCCTCCAGGGCCGTGTTCTGTGGGGGTCAAAGGGCAAAAAGGTCTGCATTCCACTGGTTGACACCTGAGCCGGTTAACTGTGTCCACCCCCAACACTTAAACATGCACATGCACTCACCGTATTACTGTAACACAAAAGAGAGAGCCCATGTTAATGTGTATGCATAAAGACAGACACACGCACATGCCCTCACTGACCCCACGGTCCACCTCAGGCACCCCGCCTCTGACACCTCTTAACAAAGCCCAGGAATTTATGACAAGGGCTTTTCACAATACTGGCACCAGACAGGTGCAGGAGGAGGGTGTGTGTGTGAGGGACAACCTGATCATTATAAAACACGCCTGATTTTTTTTGTTTTACAGCAAACTTGTGGTGTGAGCTGCCAGTGAGCCAAATAATCACTCTAGCCAACATCAACACCATAAATAATATCTAGATAATGTAAAATGTCTTTCAGTAAAACAATGTCAGGCGCCTGGCCTACGAGAATGTAAGGATATGGGTGTTTTTATGTGTGTGTGTGTGTGTGTGTGTGTGTGTGTGTGTCTGTGTGTGTGAGTGAGTGTGAGAAAAAGCGAGACAAACACTGAGCATACTCTGATAAGCCTGGGAGTGAGACAATAATCTGCTGTCCCTGATTACCCCTGTAAAACCACTTGTATTCACTTGAGCGTGTGCGTGTGTGTGTGTGTGTGTGTGTGTGTGTGTCCTTACAAGCAGGTCTGCCAAACATGTGAGTTAAGTGTAAAAACTGAAAAGAGCAGTGTGTGCTGACCAACAAGGGAAGTGTAAATAAACGGGTGAATGGCATACTTGTCCAGTAGTTTCTTCACTCGGTGACCGAAGCTCGGCTCTACGCTGCTTCCTGGCTCTGAATCATTCTGCGCTGGAAGGCCTTTCAGGGGCCGCGGGAGCTCGGCCGTTTCATTACAATGGTTACAAAACCCCTGCTAATATATCCAAGCATGCGGGCCTTCTCGCTAGCACAACATGGCCCCCTGCCAAAGCAGCCCTCATGTAGCCTAGCTCGCCTACTGCTGCAGGCATTCCTGCTCTGCTGTAACTCTACCAACAGAGTGGCTGCTAATTCTAGACGGCCTGCAGCCACGCCGGCCTCAGAGCACGGCCCCAACCAAGCAACACAGCACTAACAGCTACAGTATCAGACAACTGTTGATGAATGACTTTGTTATCGTGGATATCTGGAAACAAACGACAACACATTCAGCATTAAACCTCTGATCGCAATTAATTTCATTTGACACTGGCACTCTTTTGCAATAACTCAATATTGTTATATCAATTAATATAATTAATTACTTCCACAGAATTGAGTGATGGATTTATTGTATCGTATTATACTCTTACATTAAGGAAGTTATAACAAAGTGTTAGATTTGACAATTAATTTGGTGGAAAATGATCTGAATCTTTGAGAGAGACTTTAACAAAACATTCAGAGCAGTAACAGAGATTCTGCAGAGTGGAACTTATTTTCTTAATAAACATGAACATGATGAACATTAGATCTTAGTTAAATCAACAATGTCAAAAACCTAAGAAGGATGTTGGGGGCGGTGGAGGGAGCTGCATGAGTTGGCATAAGCCGAGTATCAGCCGAGTATTAGTAAGATGTGTCAGGTTGTAATGCTCTACACGTGCATGAATATGACAGGACGTTACTGATCAGCTGGTGGCCAATCAGCTGTGAATGACACAGTGATTTTGATCCATGAATGAAGAACTTGCTGACTCGCAGCGACTGCTAAAACGATTAGTCGCTCAGTGGTGAATCTGGAACTACTCTGATAATCGATTATTGTCACTTTTGAAAGAAAAATGCTCTGTGTTCACTAGTTTCAGCTGCTCATTTGCACACATTTCCTGTTTAAATGATAGTAAATTGAAGTTTAAGGCTGTTTGGTTGGACAAAAGAAGCTATTTGAAGACATAATCTCTGGCTTGAGAAAGTTGTGATGGGTATTTTTCATTATTCTTTGACATTTTATAGACCAAATGATGAATCAATAAGTAAAATAATAGTTAGTCGCTGCCCTAAATGTAAGTCTCGCATGAACCTGAACTAACTGTATGCCCCGTTCCTGAAACAGCTATGTGATAAATCACTTTTTTATTCCACAAAATCATTTGATTAACACCAAATTATTGGTTCAAATCAGAATAATTGGACAACCTCTGATCTAACAAATGGTCAGGAACTAAACGACATGTAGTATAGCGACCCTGTATCCTTGTATGATCAATTAAGTAACGATTATCTATTTGTTCACACACATAAAATCCTTTAACCTTCAAAACAGAGAGCAGAGCACTTTTCTGCAGCTATTCTGATAATGAAATGAAGAACAGACCAGAGAGAAAGAGCTATGAGTAAAACTATGTGACCCGCACTTAACATCTAGTGCCAAGCTTTGGAATCTGCTCTGGTTTCTAAAGTGCTCCTCTCACACTTTTGCTCCTATGAGTTGTTGACTTCCTCCGGACCAAACTGTGCAATCGGCAGCCTAGATTAGATTCCAGGTTTGAACTCGGAGAGGCTTGAACTCTCATGTAACTTTAGCAGCCGGGGCCAATTCTTGAACGCAGCAGCCAGCGTGACCAAAACAACCCCCAGAAATAGCTCTGATCCCATTCCGAGCGCTGGCCAAGTCAGATTCCCCAAACAGGCGCTAAAAGGGAACAAGAGATTGGGAACACACCGAGCTCACAACCCCCAAAGTCCATCAATCATTATTCTCCATACAAATAGAGCATTCAGATGGACAAAAAGTCAGTCAATAGGCAGCACACGAAGAGTCTGGAGTGTATCCGGTGAGAGAAAAAGAACCAGCCAGCCGAACAGAGGAAAACTATAGTTGCAGAGAGTCATCTACATCTGCGCTGCTTCATTAATTCAGCAGACACTCTTATTCATGCTCTATCAATGAAGAGCCTCTCCAATTTTAGCCCTTCAAATAAAGTGGAGTCTGTGTAGCCTCATATTCATGAATAATATAAAACAGAAGACACAGAAAAGACTAGATGAGAGATGAAAACGGTAGATTGCAACACTGTGGCTACACTTCTATTTTTAAGTTTAAGACTTTGTCAAAGCCTTGATCAAAAAGCCATTATTCTTAAGGAGGCGTGGGTGCATTTACAAAAATGTGGCGAGGAAACCCATGATGTGGTATCCTAAACACACATTCAGTAGACGTGGTAAAGATACAGCACGCTGCGGTGATGTTACTACTAACAAACACGTGTTTAGAGAGTTAGGTACAAGGTTACGCTATCATGAAGAATTAAAGAAATATACCAATGTTTTTGCTTGTTTCTGTATGAAAAATTTTGTAAATCTTCAGAAATTTGGGTGTTTTTTTTTTAACTTTTCCTGGCAGATGTTGCTTTCTATTATATGTCCATTATATGTGAAAATCAATTAAAAGACAATTGAAATGCAGGCTTGACATTTGCAGTGATGGATTACAGAAGTCAAAAGTCACATTTATTTTAAAATCTTAAGGAATGGAAACCAGCTGCCGGGTAGACTTATAAGCAGCAGTATAGTTTCTAAAGAAGGTAAATTGCGATGTTATAGTCTGGTATTAGTTATCACTGTCTTTTAGAATAACATTAAATGGTAATATATAATATCATCATGTATTGTGCTTTTCTTTTTGGACTAAATAATATGTGTTTCACTTATTCAGTCATTATCCACAAGCCAGAATTTGGCAAACTGGCACACTGAGCAATTATCCTCAAACCAATGCAGATACTTTATGAATTTTTGTTCTGACTCTTATTAAAAACACACAGTAACCTGTCTTGCTCATCAGCTGTCTGCTATTTCAGTCTAAATAAATCTGAAAATTATCAAGTATCACAGAAATGTTGTTTTGATAATTACCCATGTCCCCAGACAGGCCCTGTATGACCCTGTGGAAGAGATTTGGGACACTGAATGCAGGGTGGAGTGAGCAGGCCTTTTCACTCCAGCCCCCCATCCCCCATCCCTCCCTACTAGTTTAGAGTGGATGAGGAGGAGAAGGAGTGCACTGTCATTCTGCAGCCACAAAACTGAGTTAACAGCAACCACAGGATGACACACCATTTCTGAAGGAACAAGATGATTTAAGCAGATAAAGACGGAGCATAAAGCAATATTTTACCTTCCTAATCTTTCTATTTATTGAAAACCACAGTGCCTGCTGCATCAACAACACACACACACACACAAACAACAACAACCAGTAATGACTGTTTCCTCTTTGATGACACGTAGCCGGCTCATTGCTCTTTTTTGTTGCAGTGAAGTGTGGGATGGCGTCGCCAAACCCACAGGAATCAATTGCAAAGTCAACAGGCAGCAGAGAGGGAGGCAGTTCCGGAGAGGAGAGGAGGGAAAAAAGAGAAAAGGAAAAAAAAACAAAAAACAACAACACTGCTGCTCCCTCTCTCTCTCTTCTCATTTTCACAGAAACCAGTCAGACCCACGCTATCACTGGGCTGCTCCTATTATATAGAACCGTGTTGCGGGGTGTAAATGAGGCATGGGACCTTAAATGGTAGCAATCTGGTGGAAAATGAATCACAACTGAAATAAATAGAGAGCTCAGTGAACATAAAAAAAAAAGACAACAAGATTTCTTCTCTGTTAAAACTGCTGAACGCACCACTACAGTCTCCAATTATGGCCACTCATCTGCTTACCCGGCATGAAAGGCCCTAACGATACTAGCAAATTTCATCTGGACCGCAAAATAGGTCTGAAACCAATCAAATGATGCAGGCAGAAATAGCCTATATTTAATTAGCCCTGTGTGCCATGATTAGAGCCTTTCCAGGGGCAAGTACATTGAGACGCATTCAGGACCGGTTTAATCCTAATCCTATGACGAAAGTCTCTCAGGACAGAGAGTTTTGCTGAGCCACACGTGACGCAGCAGGAGCCAGGAGTCTGAAGCCAGTCAATGAGGATCAAGCAGTTTATCGGCTGTCAATCAAACTTGTGACCTTGTCGAGGGTAGACTTGTTTTAGGAGATAATGCAACAACTTGAGAATTTATGACGCTCCTCTCCTAAATCAGTACGTACACTGTAGGATAAGCTGTAACTTGATACGTGCTGATTATTATTTTGAAACATGGAGAAACTGTAGCCTGAAGTATATCTCTTTTATTTATGGGAACAAGTCTCAGTGATTTGTGGTTTCAACTTTTAAACTGGAGTATTTTTTAGGAGGGGGGGGGGGTTGCTTCTGAGCTCCTTTCAAGTCTTAATTCTGGCAGTGAAACTGTTGCTGTGAACACTAAAGCTCAAGTATTAGATTTCGCTCAGCATACCCAAACTGTTCAGCCTCGCTTTGTGCTCCTACAACAAGAAATGACTGTTGCGTGCCACAGAAAAGTGTTGTCAAAAGTTGTAATTATAGGCTCAGCTCAAGATGTGCCAATTGGTTCAAACTACCATGTTGCCACATCAGAGAGAACAAAAAGTCGGAAGTTAGAAAAAAACAGGCCGAGCTTATTAAGAGACAGGGAGCTGTGCGCTGGCTGTCATCATTATGCCGTCGCTGTACAGCAGACTTGTCAACAATTTCCAAGCACAAGAATAAATAAGACGCAGGCAAAGTGAAGAGAGAGCAATACAATACACTAACAGCGACGTTTCTTTAAGTCTGCAGGTCATAGCTCTGTGTTTTCTGTGTGTATCAGCATTAACAAATTGCATTTTTAAAGAGCCAGACTTCAAAAACAAGAGGGCAATTTAAGACAAAACCCCCCAAAAAAGAACCACCAATTTACAAAGTTCACAGCTCTCTGTTGTGAGCTGCAGTCACAAGTAAATGGATATTCTTTCTTCTCGGGAATGTCTGTCCTGAATTCCTCCTGGCTAATGTCTGTCTGAGTTTAATGAGGGACACTGATATGGAGTGATATGATTAGACAGCCACGGCTCCTGTCTACTCCCATCAAACAGAAAAGCACAAGAAAAGAGGTGAGCTAGAATGGCCATGTTGGCTGTACACTTCTGGATTTAAAGAGGGGAAACTCCATGTCTGCCTTTTGTTGCTTATCAGCTAGTAAAAATGCTTATATAGTGGGCCAAGTCATATGATCATTTGATCGGAAACATTTTCAACACTAACCGTAATTAGTGGTCAAGGTGTGCACTCTCGTAAAAATCTGTTGAGAGTGACGAGCTGAGAGACAAAACGACCAACAATAAATGGCCCTCGAGCATCAGAGCAAAGAACAGACTGAATGAGATATTCACAAGAAGCAGGAAGGGAAGTAAGAATGAGAGGAGGAGCGTGTGTGTCTCTTTTTTTGACTCACCTTTGGCTCTGCTGGTGGAAGGCCCCCCCTCCTCCTGAGGTTTGCACGCGAGCATCTGTCTGTGCAGATGTAGCGCCTCTGTGGAATGTACAGCATTCCCCTGACTCCCATCTCCTGTACTGCCACCACCACCGAGGCTTTCCCCGAGCACCTCCGGCCCGGCGCCGCCACCGCCACCCTCCAGGGTCCTCCCATTGTGACCCATATCTCCTCCCCTGTTTGGCCTCCTCTGGGGCTCAACTCGAGGTGGGACTAGCAGCCGAACTGAGGGTCTGTGGGACATATCCAGCTCATCGTCCTCTGGGATCGGGTTATACCAGATCTCTCCTTCATCGTCCGCGTCGTTCTCCTCTGCTGGGTCCACACTCCGAGGGTGAGGAGACAGCTTGGCCTGACTGACGCTAACCTAAATCAAGACAAAAGAGAAAGTTAAACATCAAAGAAAAGGTGCCACATTAACTGAAACACCCACAGCAATCACTGCGTTGGATCCTGTGTAATCACCCTTTGGAAACATTATGGGAAATACACTTTGTGGGGAGACTTAGACAAAAAAGTCAAAACCACATCTTATATCTGTACTCATACATGAAACTACACCTGGTTAGCTTAGCTTAGCATTACGACTGGAAACAGGGGGGAAAGCTAGTCTGGCTCTGTCTAAAGGTAAAGCTCTAAATGACACATTATATCTAGTTTATTTGATTAGCGTAAATAAGTCAATTTGTGGTTTAATGGAGGCTGTTATCATCACGGTTGCCAGGTAACCACTGGGAGGGAGTCTGAAGTCACTGCACCCTGTGAAACCACAACTTGTTATTTTCACATTTTGGTTCTTGTACAAATTAAACAAACAAGATAAATGTTTTAAGTAGTGAGCTTTAGAGGAGCTGCTTGGCTGATTAGCTAAACATTTGGACATGACCAGGCTAGCTATTTCCCCTTCTTTCTAGTCTTTATGCTAAGCTAAGCTAACTGACTGCTAGCTGCACAGACACAGCAATATCAGTTTTTTCATCTAACTCTCAACAAGAAAGTGAATAAGTTTCCCTAAATGTCAAAATGAATAGAGACCTTGAGGCTAACCTGAGGCAGGTGCAGGCGGACCGGCCGTGAAGGAGCTGCCCCTGGGGGTCTCAGGTGGTCTGGGGAGGGACTGGGAGGAGGAGGTGGCTGATGGGAAAACTGGCAGCCCTCCTCCTCAGCTCCCACCATTCCCTGCAGCTCGTCCTTGGTGCAGTGGTTCCTCCCAAGGGAACTCTGCTGCAGCCAATTGCGCTTCTTGGAGACAGTGATGGTGTTGAGATGCGGTCGCCATGTTGAAAGTTCATTGGCCCTGCCTGCCTCACGACTGTTAGCGCAGGGGGTTTGGACATTCTCAATGAAAGCTGAGGGAGCGATGGAAACAGAAAGAATGTGAAGGTTACAACCACCTGCCAGGAGACATTAAGGAAATATTTGGTTGGCATAAAACTACTAGCAACTAATCATGATTATCAGCACCATCATTAAAATTATGATTGAATAATGAAGGACTGAATCTAGTGTTTAATCAGAAGCTATTCATGTACTGTCAAGTTGATGAAAACATCTGTATCAAGAAACCACAGGTGAGAAAATACTGAATAACACTGTTTGGTTTTATAGTGTCTTCCACTCATTTTTTTTTCACTGTCACCTAAAAAGACGCCACTTGCTTTGTTTTATCAGATTATGATACTTTATAACTTTTGAACAGGCTTTTAACGTATTGTTTTTTTATAACCAAATTTTCACTCTAGGCACTCTGGAGCACCTCCCCTTTTCTCCTCGGGGACATCCCATTTCAGGAGTGTCAAATTCAGAAATATGTGGGCTCCGAATTCAAAAGAGATGACAGGGAGACGAAGGTATCGAGTACACATAACTTCCATCACAGCAACTTGGAAAGTTGAGTGAGAAACTACTGGCATTACAGCTGTGAAAATAGAACACAGAGAGGAGGGTGTGTGTGTGTGTATGTGCGTGTGTGTGTGTGCATGTCCATGTAAGGGGGTGGACGATAAGTACAGCCAGTGGTGATACGTGCGCAGTGAAAAGGGACGAATAATAGAGATGGTGACGTGGTCCCTTAATGTCCCAGAGAAAGCAACAAAAGATTGCCTGCATTGCTTTTAGTGTGTGTGTGTGTGTGTGTGTGTGTGCATGTGTGTACGTATGTTTTGCTCATTAGAGATTAGTAATATTTGTTTTCCTTGAAATCAAAAAAAGTATCTCTGCAAGTCTGACATGCTTCTATTTTCATAAGGGTTGATGGGCAGATGCAGTCAGAGAAAAACAAGCTCTGTGCATGTGTGAGTGTGTGTGTGTGTGTGTGTGTGTGTGTGTGTGTGTGTGTGTGTGTGTGTGTGTGTGTGTGTGTGTGAGAGAGAGAGACGGGGAGAGAGAGGTGCTGAGGGCAGGGTCTTGCTCTAACTTGTACAGCAGGCTCGTGTAAAAGACTGTTTTGATCCTCGGCTCCCAGACGAGCCCCTCCACATGCTTTAATGACAACTTCTCCTTTCCTCAAGGAAATGCATTTTCACGCACACCAGTCTACATCCACCAAATTATAGACTTGGGAATATTTTCACTCTATCCAATCGAAATTTAACCCAGGGCATCTTGTGTGTGCATGCAAAACTGTACTATGAAGAATAGTCAATGAGTAACCACAAGTTTTTTTTCCTTAATAAGCCACAGCAGTCTAGCAAAAGAGAACTGAAGTACATTAAAAAATCACATGGTTTCATATTGCATAACTTCTACATTGTAGATTAAGGGAGTTTTTTGCTTGGTCGCATTTATTGACAAAGGCCTGAAAGTGGCATACAGAGAGAGCAGAGGACTCTACTGGGATTTATTTCTCCCTGGAAGTCAACCAGCCCCTCTGAACAGCCTCTCTCTGCTCTCTTGTGATCTACAAGGCAACTTTATTAACACTTCAACAAAGAAACTGTTGACTTGCAATAACTGCTGCCATCGCCAGTGCCCCAAAATCCCATAAACATCAACTTTGGAGTCCCTCTCACCACAACAAAACAAGTCATGCATTTTATTTCTCTACTCAGTGCTAAACTTTTTGCCACTTCAGAAATACGAAAATTATGACACAAAGTGGGATGGATTGTTTCTGTTTGGGATGCCATTCCTCTGCATTCCAGCTGATTATATAAGACGCCGCTGAGTATATAAAACAGCTTTCAGTGGCTGGAACAGAGGCCACTTTTAAGGCATTCCTTATCTCCACAGTGGGAAAAAAAGACAACTCAACGCAGCCTCTCAGTCATCCACTTCATTTTAATTCAACTAGACCACCACGCAGCAAAGGATCCGAAGAAAATCTTTAAATATTTCTTCCTTTCTACTTTGTTTAATTTACAAAAGGTTTCCAGCCAGAAACGTGTTTGCATGACATGAACCAGCAATGTGTTTGCATTAGCCTGGATTAGGGGCTGATGCTGTGTTTGAGGGCCGGGAGCTCAGCAGTTTAGCATGTGCTGACTACTGAGTGAAGGGGAAATGTACAGTATGTTTCTGGCGCTTTACTGAACCCCATGAGCTGATGTGTAGGCATGCTGTACTGTAATAATCTGCTATGGTTTGTTTTCAACTGTACCGGCCTAAAGTCCCTTGTGACCCTTTAAACTCTGTTTAAAAGCAGTGTTGCTACTCACATTCAAATCTGCATCTGAGGGACATTAATGGGATATGTTATGATTAAAACAGTAACAGCATATTTTCTGTAAACTAACCGCAGACTCTGCCCCCAACGCCAGACTAAAGAGATCAGATGCTTGTGTATGGAGTTGTTGTCAGCATGCCATCTTCTTTAAGGGGTCTTTCATAACTGGAAGAGGATGCGTGTTCTGACACGAACAGCATTCCAGACCACAGCTTTAGATTTACAGCCTTCCCGCTGTCTCGTTCCACTGTCACACTCCTTCAGAGGAGCAACTCCTTCCCAGAGCAGCTGCACACCACTGGTTTGACTTAATAAGTGAAAATTAAGATATTTACACTGCTATCAAATATCAAACCATGTCAGTGTCTTCAGCTTGTCTCTGTTTCTTACATCGGCTTGTCAGTATTTCCACCTACATTTTGTTGTTATGAAAAAGTACTTATTATTCAGCATGATGAAAACAAACTGCTTTTACACAATAAGCTCAACGCAAAGAATACAAAACATTGTTAAGAAATCAACAGCTCATGCTAGTTTCAGAAAGTTTTTCTTTAATACCAGCTCCATTCCCCTTTGGTTGTTATTTGGCATGATGACCTTCAACTATAAACACAATACAAAGCAAATAAGAAGACTGTTGACCCTGTCGATTACAATTCCCATAATGGAGCTACGACAGCCTGGCTCCCTGTGTGCCCTGTTGGCGTGAAGATGATGTGTTCAGGGCTCGGAAATCTCACACCCCTGACCTGAAGGTAACAGATGGCCAAAGCACATAATACAAGGATGCACATCTACGGGAGAAAATAAAGAGAAGAGGAGGTGGTGCATGGATGGGGAGGAGTGTCATGGGTTTGTCTGAGGTGCTGAAAGGAATGCAAACTTACAAAGAAAAAAAACCTTATTTCCTGGATGTGCTGGTATGAACCTGTGCCATGTGAGCCTGACAGTAAAACCACACTCCAATTATATTCCTGATCCACATCTTCTAAGTGACTGGATCTTTTTCTCCTTGCAAACACTAAGACAAAACACTTGATCCACTTTCCCATACGCTTTTCCCCTTTATTTTCTGAATTTCTTTTTCTTCATAGAGGCTCCTCTTTTGATAAGTGCAAAACACACACCAGCTAGTTTTCTTGTCCATACAGACAACACTTTGTTGTGTATACAGAGTTTCGGGCTCCCCCCTTCAGAGGGAATCTTTTGCTCTGTGCCATACATTCCGGTTGACACAAATTCATATGGTAATGAGGATTCTCCGAGTAGATTTTTTCTTTTTACACCAGGGCAAAGCTGAGATCGTCCAGGGTTACATCACATGTCAACACTTGCATCCCGCTGAGGCGTCCTGGCAGAGCAGCCTGCTAATGCAAATACCACTTCCTCCTCAATATGTTGGCTTGAAACCCAAATTATTTTTAATGTTGGAGCTTTTCCAGTCACTCTCCTGTGCTGCCTGTTATATCTGCTTTAAAATGGGATAAAAATATTACAGGAGTAGGACTATAAAACCTTTAAAAAATATACATTTGCTCCCAGTGTGACCCACAACACTGGTAATAATGAGAACGGTAATTTTAAAAAAACTGATAATCACTTAAAATTGCAAAACAAAAGGCTAGCATTTGCTCCATCATGTGACTCATGCAACTCATAAAACCATCCTTATGAACCCGGGTGCCTCAAGTTTCCCCTCTATCACCTGATCTGTCTTTAGCGCTACCATCACCTATAAATCTGTCCAAGTACAGACGCAGCAGAAAAGACCATTTATTGTACCTCCACTATCAAGCCGTGGGTGTTTGTGTGAGAGAGAAAAAAAAAACAACTCCTCTGCAGCTCAGTAACAAGGTTTTTTGGCACGGTGCAGAAACCAAATGCCGCATCGTTCTGACATGACATGACAACAGTTGAGTGGGTTTATATTATACCTGCGTTCTCATCTTATAGCTACATTGAATCCACTGAGCAGGCAGGATTGATTCATTGAATAACAATGCACTTTAAGCATTATCCACAGCATATTTGTTATTAAAAAATTAAGTTATCATCTTTAAAAGGAAAAGTTCAACATATTGGAAACTTATTTGCTTGGTGGCAGATAGTTAGATAAGGAAATACCACTTTCATGTCTGCATGCTAAATATACTGAATATGAAGCTACAGCCAGCAGCCTGTTAGCTTAGCCTAGCATAAAGACTGACAACAGGGGAAAACAGCTAGCCTGGCTCTGTCCGAAGGTAAGAATACAAACCTACACCACCTACAAACACTCTAAAGCCCACTAATTAACAAATGAGAGATCATTAGTTCAACTCTAAAAAATAACACTTTATCATGTGTCGGACTAATTCTTGGCCAGGGTCGCTTACCAGGCAACAAGTGGAGACTCCAACAAGATACTGCTCCCAACCAACAAATAGTTACACTTAATCCCCACTTCTTAAAACCACAACTTTCTCATGTTTACTGTCCTTTTTCTGTGCAGATTAAACAAACAAGAAGATGTTAATTAGCTAGCTTTAGACGTGTATTTGGACTTTTGGCATAACCAGGCTAGCAGTATCCTCTTTTTTCCATTCCTTATGCTAAACTAAGCTAACCCAGCTACAAATGTGATGGCCAGATATGCGAGTGGTATTGATTCTCTCATCTCCCTCTCTGCAGCAAAAGCAAATAAGTGTATTCTTTTAAAAGCTGTTGACAGAGAGATAGAAAAATCAATTTCACAATTTTCCCTTGAACGCTGCTCTGTTCCTATAGCTAGGGCAGTGGTGGACTGGCTGTTGGGTGTACCAGGACAAATCCAAATGGGCCATCGCATCAGTCAAAAAATCAAAGTCACACTCTCTGTGTGTCATACAGGACGGTCATGAGAGCGGGCAGCGTCCACGTTCTGGGACTGGACTCACTGGCCAATCACAACCAAGTTATACACTGTATAATCAATCCTCAACGACCTGACCTCCATCAGCACCATCTGGTTTGACTGATACACCACTCCTGAGTTCAGGTCTGGCCAAAACATGATGCCTGGATACTGCCTGCCCGCCGGCACCCCACAACACAGCACAACAAAACTATAAATCCTCTCATTGCAAACACAAAACACGTATGTGCCAACAGGAGATGTGCATATGCATGCTCTTGTGCACAATAACCCACATCCACACATTTAAATATAAGGAACTCAGCTATGTGTAATAATTGGCATGATATTTTATATAGTAATTAAAGGACAAGTCAGAACAGAACTAAATTAGCTCCAGTCCAATTAAGCAAATGCTTCTGGCGTGAAATATTTTGTCCCATGACTTCATGGTGTGGATTAATTTCCAAGTAACACTCAAGGGGAGGAAAAGGCTGTATTTATAGTAAATGTTTGCATAAATTAAAAGTTGAGCCATAAACTCAATGAAAACTTTCAAGCCAAGACAAGAAATTCACTGGAGCTTTTGAAAGCTTTTTTTTTTTTTTTTTAAATTGCTCTTTGTGAGGCGCTGAGAGGCCCACAGGGGCAAGATAAGCCCGGGGCTGACCTTAATAAATACTTAATCGCCCTTCATTTTGTTCATTCATGGCAAGGAATTAAGTGACACAACGCAAACAAGTTAAACAACAGGAATGGCATCCTAAATATTCAACCCCAAGTCTCTTTAAAATGCAAGTTACCATGGAGCTGTCCAGTGCAAACGACTGGGGAGGAAGGCAACATGACAGCCCAGCCCAGCCCCCCCTACGCTCAAACACTCAAACACACACACATACACAAAAACCACTACCACAGAACAACTGCAGTGGCTTCTCTCCTGCTTTGGATTCCTCTGGCCACAGCTGTGGAAAAGTTCAGCGGGGACAGAGAGAGTAGAGAGCTCAGCAAAATGGAGAAAAAATGAGAATCGAGGGGAGGGAAGAGACTTTGGTAACTAATATCAAGAAGAGTCCTGTCTTTATATTAATAAAGCGAATGGGGAAGTAAGCTCAAGATGTAAAGTTGGAGCTATGCTGAGCCAACAGCAGCTGGAAGTCAAACACATAGGCATCTTTCCCACTGCAGCCTCAGAGAAAGATCACACTCTATTTCTAGCAGCACAGCAGCAGCGACAGTCAACAACAGCCTGCACACATGGCAGGTCATCTATTTGCTCTCGAAAAGACTGTCGGAACAGCTAACACGCTGAGATACACACACTAATGCACGGATACATAGAAAACTATTACAGGAAGCAAAAAAATGAGCAGTAGAGTAAAAAGAAGCAGTGAAATGTTTTAGATCCATTCAAAACAAACCAATTTCCACATCCTATAAAGGTCAATACAAAGTTTTCCACACAGACAGTTTCCAGATCAGATGATTAAATTGGCTAACTGCCTTGTTTGCAGTCAGTTCAGGTCAGCGTGGATGAAAAGCACATTTCATTTGGTAAAACTATTCCCAGTGAAATGGTACCTGAATAAATATGCAATGTGTGCACCCAGTATAGATTTAGAGGAGGTCATTATGACTGCAAGGTGCAAGTGCTATTAAAAGTGGGAAAATGGAGCTTGAGGTAAGATTGTTTTGTTTCCATGGTGAATGTGAAATTTGAACATCTACTCCAACTTCTGAGGAAGATCGATTGATATGATGATCAAAAGTTTCAACCACTAAATTAACCCTGCGGTGCGACTGTTTTACCAACAAGATAAAAGTAGTTAAGACCACTTTGCATCCCACTTAAACCCCATGTATCTAAGTATTTAATTATCGCTGTATTAATTACATATTTAGAGTCACGTTGTCATGTATCTCTTGTTGCTGTGGCTGGCTTGATGATACAGATGCTTTCATGTTTTTTTTCACCTCATCACAAACAGATCATTGGAGTACAATCAGACAATTATTCAGAGTTGTGTACATAATCAAATGCATTTAGACACACACACACATACAAACATACACATAACCCCACCACCAAAACCACAAAAAAACACTAGCAAAGAAGAGTTAGTTGTTACTGAACTATACTGTGAGTGAGTGATCCGACCTACAACCTAAAGTACTATTAATTCAGTGTTAAAATGCACCTAAATTAGTGTGAAGGAGAGAACCCGCCACCGGTTAGAGAATCTTAAAAAGAAAGCAAAGAGGTCTGAGGTGTCTCGTCCCTTTGCTTTGCATCCAGAAGAGGAGGAGTGCAGGATGGACCGCCACCAGACGGAGTTTTACTATGAGTGGAGGAGGATGACAATAATCAGACGGGAGGAAGGAGGGTGAGAGTTCCCTGATTTTAGAGGATCCACGGGAGCTGAGGCCACTCCGTGTAGCCTTCCTACCTGGCTGCTGCTGCTGCCGTGGTGACTTGACTGTAGGTGACTTCGCCTTGACAGATTTAACCCCTCGGTTGGATGTGTGGACCCCTGGTTTACACCCCCCGAGGTTAGCTTGGTCCTGGTTTTGGCCTCCACCGCGGGGCAAAGACGGTGACGAGCCTTCAATGCGTTGCTTCATCTCGGAAGACAACAACCGCCCCTTGTGCATCCACTCTTGCATCTTGTTGACGGTGACGCCGTGCCCCTTGTTGACCGAGTTGGCCCCCTGCGCTCGGACTCCACCGCTCAGCTCCTGCTTGTTGTCGTGACCCTGATGCGACGAGGCCTCTGCGTTGCTGTCCGAGGAGCCTGTGAGGCTGTTGACTGAGCTGCTGCTCTCGTTGAGCTGCCCGCCACGGTCCTCCTCACAGCCGGCGTCTTGTAGCAGCTCCTCACTGCTGGTGGCATTGTAAAGAACTGGAGGATCTGACAGCTCACCTACTCCTGTGATTTTAGCCCCTTCACCCTGTTTAGCTGATTTTACCTCTGCAGCCCCAGTATCACTACAGCTTTCTGGACTCTGTGTTCCAGGAGCTTTAATACACAGTAACGGTCCACCTGGATGATACCTGATAGCTCCATCACTAGCAGAGCGCAATAATGTGGGTCTTATCTTGGCCATGGACAGATTCAACATGCTTTTACTGTTCAGTCTACCTTTAAGGCCTGACTCAATGTTTCCACTGAGGCAAACCAGCAATGAGTCAGTGTCAGACACTTGCTGTGGGCTGTGGTCACCTCCTGAGGACCAGGAGTCACTGTCCATGTTTTTGGCAGACAACCTTGAGCACAGACTATCCCTGGAGTGGCTACTACAGGAGGAGGTGGCCTGCTGTTCTGTTAAACCACCACTAATCTGCTGCACATCCAGGTTGATATCATTCATAGCATTGATGAGGAGGTAATAAGCTTCTTTCAGCTGGTTTCTAAGCCTGTCTGTTTCCTGAGCACTGTTACTCTCATCAGTCTGTCCTTTATCATGACCTGACTGTGGCAGCTCTGCAACCTCTGCTCTGTCACCAGCACTTTTTGCTCGAATAGTTTCATAAAAAGGCAGAATTTCGTTATCATAGTAATCCTCATCTTCACTGTCTAAAGGGTATCTAAGCGACCCCTCTGTGGCGCACATGGATGCCATGTTAATGTCGCATATGTCTAGCTCTGTGGGGAAAAAAGTCGGGCTCTGCAGACAACCTACTGTCCCCCTGATGTCCCCTGTATACTCAGGCTCATAGCTCTCAATATTTCTGATTAAAATGTTTTCTTCTGTGTTGCCAGAGATGCAGTTTGGGTTCACAAGTGCTGCGCAAACTGGTGAGATTGTCTCCAAAGTTTGGTTGTTGTCAAAACTCCAGTTGGCGTTGTGTACATTTACAGCCACTACAGTCCCTGCCATGTGCCGGGGCAGTTCTCTGTCCAGAGGCTCGCTATCAGCGGTAGTAACCCGGCCCTCTGGAGGCTTACAGACCTCGGTGTGCGGCTCTACCCGTACGCAGGACAAAACGTGATTTGAATTGTCCCCAAACCCGATTGAATCCCCGACCGAGACGGAGTGTTTCCTCTGGACATGCGGTCCTCCGAGTGGTACCCCCGCCGATAACGTGATACTGTCAGCGGATCTGGGCCCCTGGTGGCTCCTATCTGCTCCCCTAACATCTCCCCCAAACTGCGCTGTCTCTCTTTGAAGTGAGACCCCCAGGAGCTCCTCATTAACCCGACCCCTACCCCCGCTGCTGCTCGGCTCCTGGGGACGTGCGCCGGCCACCTCCGCTGCACGGCTCCCCCGGACTATTATAACCCCCCCAGTTTGCACCATCGCCCCGTCAACACAATTCTCGTACGTACTCATTCTCTCTGTCGTGCAATCCAGCTCTGAGATCAAGACTACCGGACGAGCCTCGTCGGAGTCTCGCTGCAAAACTTTTTCTTTACCTTCTCGGCCCCCATTCACCGCAGCGGAGCCGTATCCACCACCGACAGTCGCTCCTTTCTTGGATTTCTTCCCCCGGAGTTTCGCTAGTAAAGTCCTCCGCAGAGGATCAGCCATTCCTTTCCTTTTCCCCCCCAGGTAATTCCTCCCCGGTTTCTTTCAGCACGCTGGCTCCTGAAGGAAAGAGCCGAGCCGGGCGGACGAGCTCCTCTCCATTCTCCGCCGTCACCTCCGCACTGTCGGCTCACTCACTCCTGGCTCACTTTACTCAGCTGCACCACCTCTCTCTCTCTCCCTCCCTCCCTCTCTTTTCTCGCTCTCTCTCTCTTTCCTCCACACACACACACACACACACGTACACACACACTTTACCGCCCTCTTTCTTTCTCTCTAGCGCCTCACCTCACCTTCTCCTCGTGTTTGCAGCTCATACATTTGTCATATTTTTTCTGGCTCAAAGTTCAGGGATCTTGGACATAAATTATTCAGGGCCAAAATTTGCATGAAACTTTATTTTAAAACTAAGCTATTCAGTTGGAGAAAATTAATTTATGGAATGACTCAGTGCCTTTAAAATCAATGCATAATACACGAATGCTTTATCAATTATACGCTTTGTATATGTTTGCCTTAAGTGTTAATGGGTTTTAATTAAGTACATTCTGCAGTTAGAATTGTTAATAAAGTAAATGGTAATGAGTTTGAGTGCTTTCTAATATACACCCACAAGTCTGAAATTATAAATGTTAATCAGCCGTTACTAAAATGTGCTAGGCATTTTTTTAAATAAATCATAAATTCTTAAGTCTCAAAGATTAATAATAATGTATAATGAATTGCTTACAAAAGCTCTACTTGAACTGCAGTTGTAAATTTTAATATTAAGCTGTTAATAAATTAGGTTTGGTCCAGATGCTGTGCAGCTTTTCTTGAAGGTCAGAGGTCAAACAGGAGTCAGGAGTCTCCCTGATGAATTAAAGAAAAAAAGAAAAGAAAGAGAAATGGATTTGTCTGGAGGAGGATAAACATCACCCCTGACAACCAAACAGATGGTCTTACTTCAGATTTATATATATATTTATAAAGCCATTAGTTACAACTTTAATACAAAACTATTAGTTTAAGTGGTACTATGTTATTTTACAATGAAAATAAGGCAATTAAACACTGGGGGTAATACACAACAACAACTCATCTCATTTGTAAATAAAAGTATGACAATTAATTTAACTAATTAAGTTTTTCTTTGATTATGGAAGCATGCTGATAACTTTTACTTAAGTAAAAGTACTAATACTACAATATAGAAATACTCCATTACAAGTAAAGTCTAGTGATAAAACTTGTGTTTATGTAAAACTACAGAAGTACAGTAAAGTATTATCAGATAAATGTACTTAAAGTATCAAAAGTAAAACTACCCATTAGACAAAATGCTGGGTTGCAACTTACCTCTATGGGGACTAAATGTTACTAAATGTTAAAATGCGTAGTAATAACACGTGAAATGACTTAAGAAACTGCATGTTATTTATATGCCATTTGATGAGACCAGGCTGGTGACGTTATCTATAACAATGCATCTTATTTTAGAAGCTAATCTTATGATTTGGGTCAATCTGAAACTGAAAGAAACAGTTGTCAGATAAATGTAGTGAAGTATCTCTTATCTCTTTAAGTGTCTCAAAAAGTACAGTAAATACTTTGTTACATTCCACCACTGTATTCAACATTTTAATACATTAGTGTGTAATACTTATAAATGTTGAGATTACCTTCTGATACCGTCCAATGATCTGTAATACAGGTTTGTAAAATAAAATTTAATGAGCCCCATGAAAAGACTGTAAGTATAGGTTTGTGTGATGGTATTTGAATTGCAGCTCCTGCAGCTCCAGCCTATTGAAATTCAAGACATATTTGTCCCTGAAATGTGAATTAAATTCAGCTGGGGAGCAGCGAGCAAGGACTTCAAATTGCCACCTTCGCTGGTAACTGTGAAAGCATTTCAGCAAACAGCAGGGAAAACAACTTTCATCCCAGAGGGGAAAAACGTGCCTGACCCTCTGCAGAGAGAAAGAGAAAAGTGCCAGCAAGTAACATTAAAGAGATGATGAAAACCTACCAGATGTGAACCCGTTTACAAATGAGCAGGATTGTGTCTGTCATGAGGTATTTGTCTTATTTTATGAGTTCATCTTCATTATTACACACATATGAAGGTCATTTTTTCCCCTTCAAATGAAATCACCACCCCAAAAAGCGTGACGTGCCACATCATGGATCACTGACAATTATTGGACTGACACTTTTATCTGAAGTGTATCTTGAGTAATCCTCTCTTCCTTTGACCTTACATCTAACCCCTGTCCTTGCACACACCACAACCTGGGGCTTTAAGAGTGGCAGAGACAGCAGAGAAAGGAATGAAACATACTTCACTTGAACCTTAAGCCATTTGTTTGCTGTTGCCTTTACTTGGAATGTGCAAGAGGATGAGCTGCTGAAAAGCTGCAGTGGGCGTATGAGTGCACATGCGCTCTCTCTTTAAGGCACACACACACATACACACACATACACACGCACACACACTTTTTTGACTGAATGTGAATCCATTACAGCCCTCTCCTCGCATAACTGTGCCTCTACTTTCCAACGTCTACTCATGATTGAGGGCATTATTGTCAGCGCCATTCACTGACAGGGCCCCAACGTCCCACATTCACCCCTCTTCCCCCCCCCCCTCACCACCACCACTGCCCTCAGTAAAACATGATAAGCATCTGTTATTGCTCTGCAGGAGCCGTGTAGGCCCTGACGCCTCAGCCTGCCTTCCCGACTGACTGACTAGACCCTGTCTGGGCAGTTATTTACAGGTCAAAACCTGCAGGCTGCATAGTGTGTGTTTGTGTGTGAAAGAGAGAGCGAGGGGGAGAGACGGGGGTGTTATCGGGAGAGGAGGCTACATCGTGCACAAGGAGAGGAAGGACACAAACCTTTGGACCGAACAGAAGTGTTGCAATTGTTCAACACACTCACTGCAGGGCATGAGCCATCTTTTTTGTGATAAATAACGTCTATTAGTGCAATTTTCATGCTGGAAATGTTTAGCATACCTGGAAATGTGATCTTATATTGAGATATCTCTTAGTACCTGGGGGGGGGTTATGGAGCAGTATATGTAGTGATGACCTACTGTATGTATGGGGGAAAAAAAGAGGTGGCAGTATTGAAGAAAGTACATTTATCCAGATGTTGTACTTTTGAGGTACTTGTATTTTAATAGTAGTAGGTAGTAGTGTAATAGCAATAGTTGTTGGGTTTTTTACATCCAAACACTCCAAATCTTCAATTTTCTATCAGACAGGTAACAGCAGATATTCACATAGTGGCTTAATTTCTGCTTAAAAATCACTTAATTAAAGGATTACCAAAATCTAATTATATTTAAATATATAAATGAGCTCCTCCTTGACCAGCTGCAAATCAAAATGTGCTTATACTGCAATCATCACTAATACTTGTCCAATTACTTATAATAACAATAACATGCCAGTGGCTACTCTCTATTCTGCTGAATAAGTACTTCTACTTTAAAGTAACATACACACTTAGTACACTTTGCTGATCATAGTTGCAAATTTTTACTTGTAAAAGATAGGCCCTACTGATGTTTTACAGCGTTTACCGAAACAAAGGATGTGAATACTTTCCTCTGATTACCCCTTGTTTCAGTGTAATCTTTTGACCAGACTTCTTGGATACACCTCTTAAATCTAGTGCCAGGATACTGCTAAACAAGGCTCAGTAAAAACAAAATTGGCATAAAAAATACACACGATGAGTTAACAAAGATTTAAAGGAACACAAAATAAGCACTTGTCAAAAGTTGCTCTGCATGCTGACTCAACAGCACTGGAGAAACCAGGAAGTTTGTCTTTTCTGTCTTCTTTTTTTTTTTCCTCCATTGGTCACTTGTACCCTTTGTGAAAGCAGTGGCAGAACATCTGCTTAGCTGGCCCCCTTTCAGATGGGCTGGCCACAGAGTGTATGAGGGAGAAAACTGAGTGTGTGTGTATGTGTGTGACGGAGAGTGAGAAAAAGGAAAGTGATGAGAGAGAGAGAGAGAATATATGTGTAGGTGGGTGCATGTTTGCGTGTGCATGTGAGTGTGTGTTGGGATACAGGGCTCTGCAGCTGTTGGGTCTCCCCTCCTGATGGTTACCCATTGTTCCCAACTCTCTGTGTCTGGCTCTCCCTCTCTGTCCCGGCTGGTTTATGGGCCTTCCCCTTTTCTTAGCGCACACCGCAACTAAATTTATGTCCTTGGACACAAGCCTTTCTCAGGGTATAAATTAGGCTGGATGATCGCTGTCAGAGTGGCGTTGCTAAGAGCCTGCAGCTTTACGTTCCAGAGAGTCACATTATTGTCATAGCCATTCACTCATATTTTACTACTGAAAAGAAAATCTACACTGGACCCTTTGAGCCTCACTGTGAATATGAACACCAGTGTCTTGTTAAGATTGTAGATGAGTAAACCAGGTTTTTAACATTTTGAGACAAACGTTAAAATTGAAATTTGACCATTAAACAAAATAGAGAGTCCATGTTAAATTAACCTACCTATGTACAAAAGATACTGTAATTAAATGATTATGAAAACAAACTGCCCAGTAGTGTTTTCATGCAGTTGTGGGCAACCTTTAAACAATAAAAAGCCCCAGTATCAGTGAACTGACATATATATGCATCATTTCCTCTTGTTGGGTATCCAGATAAGCTCTTATCTCCTGACTGAAAGAGCTTGGATATTGACCTGTGCGGGTAACCTAAATATTCTGCTTGCTCATGCAGGCTGAATTATTTTGAGTGTCGTATACAGATGTTTAGTAGAAATAGAAACCAAATATGGCCTCAGCTGTAGCATCTGGTGTTCTTCTACAGCACATGCAGTTACTCATGGATATTAAATTAAACTGTCTGACTCAGGAAAACAATATTTTTATCCATCCTTGGCTTTAATATGTTATTGAAACTGTCTTCTGAAGTCTTTTCACTTCTTCACTTCTGCAAGACTTAAAGTGAAATGCTTGATGCCAGGAAGGATGGTGATTAAAACCAGCTATTCTGGCTAGAACAGGATTAATAAAAAAAGGGTTGCAAGGATTCTGGTTGTTTTCATTATCTATTTATCTGTTGTTTTTTTCTCCCCCAGTAACTGCTAACTATAAAATGTCAGAAAACAGAAAAAAAATAGCCCTTTGAAATTTCCGAGTCATACTTTAAAGACAAAGATATTCAATTTACAATATAAAATAGACAGAAGCAGCAAATCTTCAAACAAGAGAAGTGATAACCTTCAAATGTTTGGCATTCTATGGTTGAGAAATGACTTCAAAACAATGATTTGATCATCAAGTAATCATCATAGTCAATCTACTGATCTGTCAAAAAATGTTTTCAAGCACGATATGTTGTCTTACAGGCACTCAGATCTTCACTAAGGAGAGAAAAAACTGAGAATATGTGTGCAGCATTACAAAACTCACTGCACCCATTTAAGCCTGATTGGGCAAAGCACAGGACAAGGGTCAAACTAACAGAATTCACATAGATAGTATCTCCTCCATTTCTGACCGGCAGCCAGGTTAGCTGACCGCCACCGGCTGACTTAGACTTCTCTGACACACACATACACACACCCACACCCTTGGCTGTCTTTACGTCTGCCCCATTTCGTTATCAACAGACGACCTCTGACATGTTTATCATGACAAGAGGTCAGACTGCTTGTCTCTTGCTACTGTTGTCTATAGTACGTTCCTTTCTCTGAGTGCATTCATCATGTGATCAGGTGTAAAACGTTCAGCTTTAAAACTCTATCTTCAAGTTCGTAGTGTCTGTGTGAGATTTACTATCGCTGTACTAATAGTATCTCACTTGCAAGTTTAAACTAGGGTTAGCCACCTCTGAACACTTCCATTATAAAGAAAAAAAAAGAAATCTCTGGATCCCGACAGTATTTCTTAAACCTTAAAACTTGATTTTTAGTCTTTAGCAGCAGCCATTCAATATATTCAGATTGGAGCAGCTGCAACTAATGATTATTTTTCATTATGGGTTAGTCTGATGCTTATTTTCTCAATAAATTGATAAGCTGTTGGGTCTAGAAAATGACTATACCTCAAATCTCATTTCCTCCAGCAGCTGTCATATTCCTTTCACTATCATAGAAAACTTTTTCATAATGAATGACTCCAAACTGATAAGTAATGATAATCAAACTAGTCACTGAGTAATTGTCTGCTGATTGAGTAAATGATTCATCATTGCAGCTCTAATTGTTGTTTATATTCTTGTTTATGTAACTGCAAGGTGAAATAATTAAAGCAGCAGAGACATTAGCAACAATAAAGTGTGTGATAAGAAACCATTTAGTTGTTGCTCAGACTATGTTTATAACCCTGTCCACACGATTTCCTGTCCACACCTGGTGAGTAAATTTCACGAGATGAAATCAAGTCTGACCACGCATTCATAAAAATGATGTAATTTTTATGCCCAACAGGAACAATATAGTTAACTGTAGGATGAAGGAAACACCAAATCCAATACACACATATGCAGTTTGTTGAGGGGTTTTTTTCAGTTTCATTAATGAAAATGATTAATTCAATATTTAATTACCAATTATTTGGAGCTCTAATTCAGATGATATAATTTAGTGCTAGTTCATGCAGGCAGGACTGTAAACATGGCAAATAGACTATCACTTTCCAAAATATATGAGTCATTTCATAACAGAAATGAATCACCATAGGTTACAGGAAATTAAAAACTGCAAAAGTGTGATTTCTTTCAGATTTGAATCTTGAGTTTATGGAAAATTTGGTATCTTTACTCCTCTGTTCTGTATTTTTCTATGTAGGATTGGATGTCTGGAAGTATAGTATGGAGACATGGAAATGTTACGTCAACTTCAAGGGGCTACCTTTGGAAATATTCGGCTGCAATCAGTGGCCGGTACCACATTATTACTGCAAATTATAATATTACGTTACCGTCTGACCATGATTTGGAAACTTCTGTTTTAAGCTCAATATGAAACCAAGAAAGAAGAACCCGTGGTTTATAGTTAGTAGCCTGCTCTGAGTCATGCAGTCATTTTTATCTTTTTGTAATTTCAACACAATACCGTAATTCACAGATATCCTCTTAATATCCTTCTTATCTGAAATGAAAGCTAACACGAATGGTTAGAGCTCTCTGTTTGTCTGCAGCTCCAGAGAGGTTTACTTTTCTGCTGAACATCTGTTTCACACGATGGGGCAGATCAGCCGGCGTGAAAAGCAACTATTTGCTTCAAGAAAACATCTGAGAATGAGATTTAGGAGAAGATAACAAGTCAGTGTGTTGACATGGAACTAGCATTCTACACTGAGGAGAGGGTACACAACAAGATACATTCATATACTAAGATTTTACCTTTTTTATCAGAAGAAAAAAAACCCTATCATGTTGATGGCCAAAACTTCATTTACATACAGGCTGCTGCATTGTGCTGACTGTGTGAAAATGTCATAAGTCAGATAGTAGCAGCTGTAGGCAGACAGTTCACTGAAGGTCCCTGAATACTCAATGGCCATCATGAGGTCTTGACCTTCCAGTAAATGTGTCACAGTGATAAACGGTTAGTGTGACGGACACTTTTCAGAGCCGGTGCAGAGTTATTGGAAAAATCCTTCAATCTCACTAACAACTCACTATCTTTTCGACGCAATCTGAACATTATGATGTTATTCAGACATCAAAGTTATGATAACAAAACATTCATCTAAATGTTTTTTGGCCATCGGTGACTGATGTGTGTACTACGTGTAACATAAGAGCTGGATGTTGGATGTTAGATGTTGATAACTTGATGGTAAGATCAGCCATGTGATAACTTGATCTCTGTATCACAAACAGGCTGCAGCTCAGGAATACTGTGGATATCATTTCAAAAGATAACAATTCAACACTATAGAAAACTTTTGCTTTTGATATTTACACTGCTCTCTAACTTTCATTCTGTCTTTTTTATATTGGCTTTTGTTGTTTTTACATTCTTAAAGCTTGCTTTGAATTGAAAGAATTCCCTTGTTGTTGAAATGTGCCTTTCAAATAAACTTTGCCTTATTTTTCTACACAACTCTAAGAATTGCATATTTCAAAACATCCCATTTCTGGGAAATTTCCAGTGGCAAGACTGAGTGCGATGAGTAATTGTGAAACACTGATGGATGTGACCTAGCTGGTCATACAGTCTGTACGGAAAGGGGAGTTATTTGTTCGTAAATATGGCTGATAAAATCAGTCTGCTGCTGTTGTGCAGGACCAGGTACGAATTTCAGACAAGGCCAGGCACATACCTGGAAGCTGGAATTTTATCAGAAGCATATTTACCACTATTTCATGTCAACCCATGATGACAGATAGGCCTGGAATTCCTCTGATCACTAAACTGTTGCAAAGTGGAAACTTTTTTTAAATTCTTAGCTCTAAAAAACATTATATTTGCACCGCTGGTCACAAAAATTTAAGGAATGAATTTGGGAATGTAAAGACCATGACATACATTTTTAAGACTGCTTTTAGTGAATCTTGAAATGAAGTTTAACAGTACACATTGTCTCATGAATCTAAATTCAAATGACTGACAGCACAACTTTCTCCAGTAAAATATAAGTGGTTTTATGAGGAATAATAATCTCATTGAGAACAAACTATAAAATCATCCGTATACAACTGTTCATACTAATCAATGTTTGAGTCCATAAAACAGTACAGTGTTCCAAATATCTTTTTGTAAAACAGTTGTAGGAAGTTGATAAAGTAAGTTCTTTATATTCTTACATTATTCAGCACAGATGTCAAGTGTTGTGTAATACCAGACACATGAGACTCGACAGTCTGTATGCATCGAGTATCTCAAGAGAACTGAGATGAGACAAACTTCCAAATTGAAGATCAATGTTCCCTTCCTGAGAAAACACTACATATATATATATACAGGCTCAGGTTGTTTGGTTGTGAAGTTCAACAGACTTCCCTAAAAACATGAAATGGGTGTATTCTAGTATTGCTTAGGGGCGCCATCTAGTGCCAATAAGCAGGGACATCATGCAAATGTTTAAATAGTAATTTCAACAGATTTACAGTCATTCTGAACACATTTTCAAAAAAAAAGTCACTGTTTTAACACAAAACAAGCACAGGCAAACGTCAGAGGTGAATACATATTGGGTATAATACAAGACTAATCACAAACACATACCGCCACAGCCAGGTGTCACTGTTATTTCAGCTAAATAAATAAAAATATTCAAGAGGTAAAAGCCAACTGACCACACTTTATGTTTAATATGTCACGGCTGGACGGGTAGGTTGCTGAACCATTATTTAAAGCAAAAAAAGCAGTTTTTTTTTTAGAACCCTGCGATGTATTTCTTTGTAGTTTTGGCCTCCATTCTTAATGGTTATGATGATATTTGTTCACCAGCTTCAATACAAGAACCCAGAAATGCAGGGACATAGTATCAGATGGCTTGTTTGGTAATGCCCTGTGCACATTTTCAAGTCCACACATCTCTTTGCTCTGGAGACAGCTGGTGAGTAAAAACCAAGAAGGATGAAGGCTAAAATTATGAAAAGACCCAGAATGTAAAACACCAGAATTACACCATCGATGTCCATTGATGTTCGCATTACACCACCTACCTGGCCGATGTGTTAATGTCATTATATGTTCTTAGCTGACATTAAATGTTTAAATTAGAAACCAATTTCTTGTTGGAGGCGATGTAGGCCTCACTCTATCTTCTGTCTAAGGATCCTTTTCTCCTCCTCGACAAAATTTTTGTCAGAGGTGGCTTGTCCCATGTCCCTCTTCCTCTTCTCCTTCTGCTGGAAGGTCTCCACACGACGTCTCTTGGCAGAGTCCAGCTTGTCATCATCGTCATCTAACCAGCAGAGGGGTCACAGTGGTTGGTTGGTTGGTTGGTTTAGGGATTTGATGAGGGGTGGAGGGTGATTGAAAAATAATGATTTGGAATTAATCAACAAGGTACCATTCAAACATCACTATGGATTTTTACTCAACCATTCACAATTGATTTTCCACCTCAACCGGTGAAGTGATGCAGCTGTACCCTTTTATGTATGTTCGGCTCTGTTTTGTGTTTTTCAATTTGATGTGATTTTTCTATTTATCACACACAAATCATTAGGATTAGAACAGAGTCTGTACTGGTCTACATTATTGGATGTTCCTGATCATCTGCAGCTGCTTGTAGGTTCAGTTTAGTAAATCTAAACAGTCTTCATAATGCAAAATTAACTGTATACTCCATCTGCTGGCTGTCTGTTTGAATTTTCTGCATTTCTGCACAACGTAAATATTCCAACATGGCACCAGTTTCTAAAAATAAAAATCAGTATAAAACCTTGAGGGATTTTCTTTAGACAAAACAAATGAACTACTCCTCATACGTTACATACCAGGAATAAGGATGCATGCTCAGAACGTGAACTGGGCTTCATCACAGATCTCAAGACATTGCTCTTAAATTAAAAAATATGTATGTAGATGTAATCAAAATATTATTTCCTGTTGTGTTCTTTTGAGCTGTAAGTGTTTATGTATTTGCAGAAAATGCATTATTGTTAAGTGGACAATCACTGTCCGTTAATGTATGTCCATCTGACAAAACATAGACTCCCCCTATATTAAAGCCACTTCAGTCACTCTGCGCCTACCAGACTACTTTTATTAGACTACACAGAGAATTAAGAAAAGTGAGTGAGTGTTTCTAGATATTCTTCTCACAGGGTTCATCTCATGTCTCTTAATTGATGTTTCCTTGATCCTCGATCTCTGAGGAGCAATGAACGATTATATTATATTATTGATTGGCCGCTACAGCTGATCGGACTGATCTGATACATCATTGTGATTTGACACAGACATGGAGACAGATTACAGAATGAATTCAAGTGTGTACCTCCAAAGTTTTATATTTTGTTTTCTAAATTTAGTTTCCAATCTGTTAATTGTCCGTCTAATCAACAAAAGAACCATAAACAACTTTCTTTATTTATTATATAAAAGATTTTTCTTTTCATGATATGTTATTTCCCCCATTAGCTGTTATCATGGTTGGATATTACATATTATTATGGATAAAAGTATTGTCAGGGAGTGTCTGTTTGTCAGCAAGACACACATTTTAAACATTTATATTTTACATAATTTGTTGTCATTTCTATGTGAGGCGGAAAATTCCTGAAACATTTAGCCTGATAAACAATTTTAAGTCTTAAAAAAGCCCCCTGATCATATCCTGAGTTCAAAAGTCGCTACAGCCGTTAAAGCTGAATGACAGCTGATCCAGCTGTGATCATCACTTCATGTCACGTTCATAGGAAACTTTAACTACCTCTGATATCCCCACTGGACTAACCTGATTCAGAGGGTTGCTCCTCTGCAGGAAGGAAACGGGCGTTGCCGGTGTAAGCCTGTGGAGCATCTTCCCCGTTGTCCTCATACACATTGGACCACTTTATAGCCATGTCCATGCCAGGAGGGGGTCCCTTCTTCTTCTCTGGCTCTGAGGTGTAGCTCTCAGGAGGTGGTACAGCATTCGTCTTCCATGGCTTAAACACCTTGGGAGGCTGCAAGAAGAAAGTGTCAGTGAGTAAGAGGTGTAGGATGAGTAATAAAGAGTGAGACAGGAAATGCAAATACAAGACATTAAAGAACAGGTTCACAATGTTTCAAGTCTGTCTTGACACATTTAAAATAAAACAAAAATTAATTAAAGACTCCCTTTAAGATGGGCTTTCAGTGTAAGTGACACAGTGACAGCAATAGTTGATCTGAAGCTTATATGATTCTTCAGCAGTCTGATTTAGTCATATAAAGTGGATATCTGCCACATTTACAGTCTTCTTAGCATCAAATTCACTCTTTGACTCATTTGGACATCTGAAGCTGCATTATGAAGACGTCCTCTAACAGCTAGTCTGAACAGGAGGAATGATTACAGCAAGAAAGCCCTATTTAAACATTTCTGTAGGCACCTAAATATGTTTTAAAACTGTGAAAGCTGTCATTTAAATATTGAGAAACAGAGAAACCATTTTAAATTTCACATGCTTCGATGTGAAATAGTTTTCTGGGTAGAAATAGACAGATTGAAATTATTAAACAAAAGCTTCATAAAGATGTAATTTATGGTTTGTTGTTCTGGACTGTAGTACATTGTACAAACATAGGCGAGAACGAGGTTGGTTGTCACATTCACCAGATTTCAGCCCCTAAAAGGCCACATTTGAAAATTGTTGGTACTGATACTTTTTCAGAGTGTGGGTGAGATGTTATTTCCAATTTCATTTCTAGAATAAACCACTTGACATTGAAATGAGACTACGTTTATTGTTTTTCATGTGAAAATGTAAATATCCAGCTCTGTGGTGTTTCTCTTCTAGGCTTTTAAAAAATGGGTTATAAAACAATGGTTACCATTAACAAGTATGTAGAGAGAGTGATAGTTTAGATTTGGGTTTTTTCTTATCTACACTACAACATGTGAAGCAAAAAATCCCAGTTGGAGATGCTCATCACATTCTCTTCGGGGTTGGTTGTCACTTGTTGGTATATACATATGATGTAATATATTGGATCCTTTCTTTCTCTTTAGATAATAAAATTAGCAGGAATTTAGTCAGGAGGACAAACTAGAACTAGCCTCCTCCAGATGTGATGCTCAGAGAAGTCAGGGAGTTATGTTTCCTGTTTATTTCCTGTGTGTGACTACCAAACCTGTGATGGAGATGGTTGTATCAAGTGCAAAAAATATATTTCACATCCATATTTTTATGGACAACAGAATCAGCTAAAGGAGAATAAGACCACTTTATTCCTACCTGGCACATTAAAGGGGGATCTATTTAGGATACTGTTTAGGAGGAAAGGAAAATAAAAAGACTCCCAACCAACCCTATTCTCTCTTAGGTTATATAAACTGTAACTCATATGCTGAGAGTATTTGTAACTGTGGCGACAGCACTGATAATAAAAGATTTAATAGCGTTATCACCCTAACATATCCCTGAATCCATCTGAAATTAATTATTTTGAGATGCCCGTCTAATGCACAAGAAGCGATGTAACGTGGATGTATTGTGTAACGGGGAAAGTGTACTAAAAAACATAAAATAAACAATGAATGAGACAAAATAGGATACAATAAATAAATAAAATACTATACAGTAAACTGGATATTTGTGTAAATAATACAATATCAAATCTGGGCTATATGTGCAATGTTCCTGGGATTAACACAGTAAATAAATGTGCAATATACAATTACAAACAGTAAAAAAATTAATATGTAATGTACATAAAATCTGAGCTATGCAATGTTCCGAGGGGTAAACACAGTAAGGTAAAAACATTTCCTTTTCTCTTTTGTTTTACCTCTTCGGGAGCTTTCACCGCCAAGCTGTCCCAGTCTATCTCTTTGTTCAGAGGGTTGTAGAGAAAAGCAGGTTTGGACACCGAGTTGAAGAGCTCGTCGGGTCCAGGTAGAGGAGCTCCGGACCGGGAGGACTGAGCGTCGCCTCCCGGAGCTTCTGCTGCAGGTTTCTGGCTCGTCTTCTTCCGACTTTGAGCCTCATCGTCGGAGTCGCTGCTGTCGCTCAAATCGTCGTAGCTCGAGAAGAAACCTAAAGAACCGGGTTTAGTCTCGTCGGTCATTATGCTGAGGCTAGTGGGTTTCTTATGTGTGACAGCTGGCTCGATTTAAGACAGCGAAAATATAAATATATCGTTAAATTATCGCTATATGTTCACACAACCTCTGCTCTGTTTTAAATCAGCCTCCAAAACAGTAGTAAAGCAGATAAGTAGTGTCGTGACTACTGTCGTAAAAGCGATGTCATTAAAGGAGCAGTCCACAGAAAAAAGGAGCATTACACTGCTGGTGATGCATTTTCTTTTTCTTTGCATTGCATACAGTAATGTTAAAGACTCTTTTTATTTCTGTGGATCCTGAGGATATGAAAGAGCAAGAATTTGACCAAATTTTGCATGTGAGTGTGTGTTAGGAACGATAAGAGAAATGGACGACTTTTAATAAAATCTTTCCTTGGTTGAGAGCAGGTTATAGACAGAGATCTCCTCCACATATGAAAATCGTTTTTAACTGCATTATGTGTTTAACGGTTTAATAAGAGTTACGAAGGGTTTATTATTGAGTTCATCATGGATGTATTGAACATTACAAACATAGGCCTACATGTTCAGACTGTCAACTGTTGGAAGTTGATATGGGAATTCAATTTCAATCCATATGTTCAATTTCAATATGTGAAAAGGCAGATAATCACATGAAATTTAATGTCATGTATTATCATCATACTTATTAATAAGCGAAGCATAGTCTCGCGATACTACACGAAGGTAACGCAGAGCCCTGGGTAAACTTCGGGTAGTATCGCGAGAGTTGATAACTTTTTTTCTAAACTTTATTAGCATATTGAAGACAAAATCAAACAACATTGAACAACAGGGATGTACATGGAGAATTAAGAAAATGTACAAAAAACACAAAAACAAAACAAAAAACATATGTAATGTAACAAACTATATAAAAACTACATAAGAAAAAAAATTAGCAGCAGCAGCAATATTTTATCTGGGATGCTACACAATATTTTTCAGTAAACTGGATTTTTTTTTAGGTACTTTACAGACAGCATCATAAAAAGTATTATGTTGAACATAAAACAAAGTTTCATTTGGAACAAATTCCAAAAATCTGGCTTTATGAATATATTTACCCAACAGACACAGCAATTTTATCACATTAATTTCCTTATTATTAGATTCAGCACTCAAAAATAACCCTAACCATACCTTCTGTAGTAGTGGCCAAGACCTTATGAGACTCCCAGATTAATAAAGACATTTGAGTCCAAAAGTGAGTAGAATGGGGGAATCCATAAAATAAATGAGAAAAAGACTCAACCTCTTCTTTGCAGAAGGAACATAGAGGGGACACATTGGGTCTAAACTTGTTAAGGAATTCATTGTAGGGATAGTAGGCTATCTATGTAAGAGTTTAATATGAACTTCTTTAACTTTACTGGGGACAAATCTGATAAATTCAGTCCAGACATTTCTAGGACCCCCTCGAAAACAAGATGGTTAATCTCAAGGGGAGACGTTCCACCAAGCCACTGTGCAGGAATCATTCCTGAGAAAGGGTTATACAGAAAAGACACTTTAAGTAATTTTCGCCCCCAAAACAAAATCAGTGACATTTTATCAAATAAATCTGCGTAATTTAAAATGTCTATAGAACAAGAGGAATATTGTTAGAAATGTGCCTGTTTGTGTTACAGAAATAATCTCTTCTAAATTTAAATTAAGCAAAGTTATATGTCACCAATTATCAAGATAAAGCAGATCTTTACTTGGTTTAGGAATGAGAGATATTAAGCCTTACTTCATTGAAACAGTTAACTATTTTTGGCACATTCAACAAAAACTTCCAATAACATGTGTTTTAAATGTTCCCAAAATGTTACATAGAATTCATAAGGTAACCCATCTGGACCGGGACATTTTTGTAATAATAGACTGTAGGCCTAATTCTTCTATTGTAATTGAACGTTCACAAAGCTCACAGTTTTTCTGAGGATCAAATGAGGAAGTGTATAACATCTGATAGAAGTTAGAGATAAAAGAAGATATTTACTTCCTATCATTTTCAATACATAAAGCAGAGATTTTTCTTTGCTTCACCGTGTTTTTTCTCCAAATTAAAAAAGAAAGACCAATTTTTTCTCCATGTTCCCACCATCTGGCTGGAGATCTTATGAATGCTCCCTTTGCTTTTGTTTGGTAAAAAAGATATAATTTTTCCCTTAATGAATGTTATCTCATTTTTTCATTACTTGGAACAGGACTATTTAATATATCATTCAACTCTATTATACTATCAGCCTTGTTTTGATCGTTTGATTGTTGCATTCCAAATCGTATTGAAAAACTTTGACATTCAAATTTGAGTAACTCCAGTGTTTCTCACACATTCATTTATTTGTGGCGGCCCGAATAGATTTTTCGGTTTTTGGCTCGCTCGACCTCGCTCATAAAAGCATGATAATGGATGTAGCTTGTCGTTACAATTCCGGTGCAGTAGGTGGCGGTACTATGCAGTCACTCCGGCAATAAAACCAAAGAAGACGCACTTAATGCACCTGGTCGGCCAGAAGAAGAAGAAGAAGAAGAAGAAGAAACGGATTTCATATTTCACACATTTCACAAGAATGGATACTTGGCGAGCTGTACAAAAAATCCTGTGTCATAAGATGGTCGTTGTGGATAAAGGGAAGACTTTGAAGGTATGTAGCATTATAGCTGTTCTTATTTTAGCTGAGTGGCTAGCCGAGCTAACCGCTAATACTATTACGGCTGTGAGCAACCATATAATTCGTGAGTGGTTTTGAATGAATCAGGGAAATCTAAGCTTTCTAACAATGTATACAACAATATATATATTTAAGGGTTGGTGTTTAAAACATTCAGAAGAACTTGTGGCAACCTCCCAACCTCTGACCCGTCCCGTAGGCGGAACAGCGTGTTTTAAGTGTCTGCAGTTCCGATCCTTCATGTGGGCTGAAACAGACAAGTCACCCTCAAACATGCTGAAAACCATATTGATGTTTGGCCTGAAGTTAGTCTTCCCCATAATGTTTGTGTGGCTTTGAGGATGTTCCTCACGTTGCATGTGACAAACTGTGAGCTCATTTTCTCAGTTGGGGAGAATCAAAAATGAGCTGAGAACAAGCATGAAACAAAAACGCCTGAAGTCCTTATCATTACTGGCAATAGAGTCTGAACTTGTCAGAGACCTGGACTTTAGCGATGTTGTGGAGGAAAGGTCAGGAAAAAGGTCATTGCATAAGGGAGCTACTCTAATGTGTGTGTGTGTGTGTGTATTCTTGCCTCCCAAGTGTTGTTAATGTGCATTGTTTTTTTATGACTAGGAAAACATTTGTTGTTGGGATGTTTGATATTGTGGAGAATATAAAAACAACTTTTGATTGTTGCATTCCAAATCATATTGAAAAACTTTGACATTCAAATTTGAGTAACTTACTCCCACTTTAACATAGGTTTAATTTCAGACATTGATTAGAATTACGACGTTGTACCGGAAACATAACTTAAATGAACTAATGAACGAACTATATGAACCGATTCTTCCTGCTGAACTGACCGACAGGAACTGAAACTCGTCAATGAATTATGAAATCCATCAATATAGAATTTACAGAAGAGAAAGTTAGAACATTTGATGTGGATACTTCTCAATTCTCTTAAATTGCATCCACGTTTCACTTATTTGCGTCTTGTCCTTGTGTCAAACATGGATGCAGGAAACCACTTGAGGAGAGAGGAGAAATGAGGCTGTGTTCGAAACCGCATACTACATTCTGCATGCTACATACTATATACTTCCAGCCTACACACACTAAACGACTGTTTACACTGTAGTAAACTACACGATAACCCACAATGCATTTCGTCCCTACCCTAGCTGAAATCATCAGGCTCAAGCTGAGCTCATTTTAGCTCTAACTCTGTAAATATACCATTTAATCGACATTTTTAACCTTTTTAGGCCAGAAAGTAGCCCTTTAGATCCACAATGTGATGCTAATTTGTGCATATAATAAATAACACCTGTTTAAAGTTTTGTTCCTGCGATTTCGGAGCCACTCAAGTTAGCCTTAGCGAGTAACACACTTCTGGTAATTTTCACAAAATGAAACACCCGTTACCTTTTTATTATTAAGAAAACCATAAAGATAGAATTGGTGCTTTTATTTTTTTTTATAAAGGTTTGTGGTCTTAACATTGCTGTGGCTTCTCTCTTTACCCACGCAGTCATCTTCTGCAGGCTGAATCAAAATTTCTTTCAGGCTCATTTATTGTTGGACAGGATTTTACTGAAGAGCCACAGATGCTTCCTGATAAATCAATCATCCAGTAATCACTTGCAGATGTCTATCTCTAATGGGTGATTTATGTTTCCCTCTTCTAAAAACATTTGAGGACCGGAAACACTTCATTTGTCAGGATAGTGGACAGTTTGACACACAGTAATTGTCAGAGACAAGAGTGCACACTATTGCATTTTTTTAAGTTGGCAACAGCATTCATTACGTAATGTAACTAGCACATAACCTCAGGTTTGAGTATAGGCCATGGATGATACAGGTAGCTGCTGTATTTCACTGTGTGTTCAGTCTGTATTTGCTTGTAATAAAAGATCCTCTAAGCAGTCGACTATTCAGTTTTTCCAGTACGTACATTTTGTTTTAATTGGTTGTAAGTCTGTTTTAGTGATAATTAGCATTACCATTAGCATTATAAGAGTTAACCATAGACTGTAAACACACAGCACTAACCAAGCTAGCAGCCAGAGCTTGGATCAGCTACATCTTCTCATAAAAAGTATGGTTACTCGTGGCTCCGAAACTGAAAGAAGGTGACGGTCAAATGGCTAAACTTGAGACTTCAGAATGGCTGTCCACAAACCGATGGGTGACTTCACAGTGACTACATCCATGTTCTTTTGTTGTTGTTGTTGCACATGTAACCTATAATAAAGCCAATAATGAACACAGATCTTCTAAAAAAAGTAGGCAATAACAGAACAGAGAGGAAGATCTCCAATGAAGCCATTAACAGGGTTAGTCAGGTATCACCTGCAATAAGGTCTAAAAATGTAATAACAACATCTAGTATACATTTAGCTCATGATTATGTTCCTCCTCAGCCTGAATGTGTTTTAAAAAACATTTTGTCTGTAAAAAGTGCATCATACCATATTAGTAGTGCACAATTTCACACAACAAGGTACACTGAGCCACATTCAGATGAAACCTACTCTCACTATTGATAAATTAATAATTATATATGACAGCAAAGGGTACTTAAAGTATCAGTTAAAATGTGTCATAATTAATACTTTATTTCATGAATTAGTACTAACAGAAATTTATAACCTTTAGTAATTTTTAAGAATTTAATTTATGCCCCAGATTATGACGTACAATAACTTACATTAACCTGTCCTTTTTCTTTAAAGCACTTAACCTTATTTAAGATGTATTCTATTTGATGTCTTTGTATGTTAATGTGTGTTTGAGTGAATAGATACACTTTTATGAGAGAAAGCACATTTTAGAAATTGTGCTTATATCTTTTGGCCACTAGAGTGCAGTATAGTCATAGCAATGGAACAAAGATGCCCTGACAAAGGAATGAAATTAAACAAGATTGGCCACCCATTGTTTGAACTACAGTATACTTTATAAAACAAGTCATTTTAAAGGCTTGACTATGGGAACATGGAATTTCACAGCAAATAAACAGTCTTTAATGCAGCCTCTTAAAGACTCACCCAGAGTAAAGATTATTTGTATGTTTAGTTAAATGCTTCAGAGGCTCACCACATCTCCCATACGTCTCCTTGACACCTCACTTCATGTGATGATTAAGAGAAGTTAAAAAAGCTAAACATTAAACTCCTGTCTTGGTTCTTTAAAGTCTGCTAGACTGTGAGGGGCCAGGCTTTGCCCTCGTGCACAGGTCAAACAGTCACCAAAATGCACAGTATAGACAAGGAAACATAAATCTAACAGATATACTGCCCACAATTTCTCTCTCCCTTCCTCCGTCTCTTTCTTCCCCTCCCTCCGTCCCTCCCTCCTATGCTCAATAATAACAATGCAGATGCTTCAAATGAAGTGTTTTGCATTTTTAGGTGAGCTGTGTGAGTGCAGGTCAGATCTGGACCAAGATTTACTGGAAGTCCAGTCCCAACAGATCCTGAAGGTGCAAGCGCCTTTACAGGAAAATATGTGCCTTTTTGCGCTATGGGGCTTAAAAAGTCTGCTTGAACTTACTTGTCTTTTTTTGTTCCATTATTGCCTCGTGGTGATTGATTGTTTGGCTTTATCTTCACCTTCTCTTTTTCTTTTTTTCTGAGTGACAGTAGTTATTGTAATTGCAGGAACCCCAGTAGTAATAGCAGTAAAATGAATACCTTTTGAGTCATTTTGTAGCAGCATAAGTACCAGGTAATAGAATAAATAGTTCAGAGTATAACTATAAATTCGAAGTGGCTGCAGTGTCAGAAAGCCTTTTTTTGTTCTTCAGAAAAGATGCCTGGTAACATAAATGAGAGTAAAACAGGGATAGGTGTGACTGTCAGGACATATTTCATGGCATTACAACCCCTATTTATTCCCACTGGTGTTTTTACACTGATCACTATGTTTGTTTGGAGCTAATGACACCGTGTCAAGTTGTAACTTCTAAACAAGCACATATATCCAGTTCTCAGCTGGAATCAGGAGACAGTAGTTGAACTTTACACATTAATTTAGCTTTTCTCCTGAGATTCATGCATAATAACATTTCTCTTTAAGCCCATTGCCACTGACTAAAGAAACCCTTTGTAGACTTATAAAAGTCTGTTCTATAAATCCATCTTAATAAACTGGTTATTGATGTGACTACAAACTTCCAGAGGGCAAAACGAAACTTTCTATCCTCACTATTCAGCTGCACTTCAAGAAACCAAGTAAATATTTATAAGTTTGTTCTCTGCTTCAACATTTGAGATTTATCTTTTTGAAAACAAGAGAGAAATTCTGCCAGTATGATGAGATAATTTCACTAGTTCTCAGTAGTTTCCCCACAGAATGTGGAGAAAATAAGACGTAATTCTCAAAACAAGTTAGCGTTTTGCCTCTGTCAATTATTCTATCAGACTACTGGATAGACTGTGTTCACTATGCTATGCTGGTACAGTGTGGGATGCTGTTTCCTCCCATATGTGCTGGTGATTTTCTGGTATATGCATGTAGTTTCTCTATCATATTCTTGTGTTTTTTAACTATAAGGGCTTGGACGCAGGTACTATATCATGCAACTGGTTAGTGGCATAAAGTAGGTAAAAATGACCCTTCCTCTGGCTTACTTTTTTCCTTCAATCTCCACAGAGCCTGACCTCATTGTGAGAAATTCCCCATGGAGGTGAAAAGCCACACCTCTTCATGTCTCTGTTTAATCTAGCCATTCATAATTTCCTCAATGTCTTTATTTTATCCATTGGCTCAGTTCAAGTCAGAGCACATCTGTGACAGCATATCAGAAGATGGTTTGCAGTTTTTAGCAAAGATAAATGTGGGCTGGTTCTCTCTCTCTCTCTCTCTCTCTCTCTCTCTCTCTCTCTCTCTCTCTCTCTCTCTCTCTCTCTCTCTCTCTCTCTCTCTCTGCCGCTATGTCTCTGTTTCTCACTTTTTTTTTTACACTTTTCTGTAATTAATAAGAGAAATATGCATAATAATGTGAGCTAGATTAGATTAGAGTTTAATTAATTCCTACCAGGTGATACAAAACATCTGATGGCATTTCCCCAGATGTTAAACATGTGTGTTTTCTCATTGCTCCTGAAGACACTATGGGTGTTTCTGAACATTTAAAAAAAAAGAAATCTTATTGTAGTAGTCCTGTTTGTATTTTAGCTAATTAAACCGACAATCACCATCTTAAAGTTGACAAAGAACACATGAAGAATGACGGAAGTGGTTTGATGATGCACTCATAAAATGCAGATGTAACTTTTCACTCCTTATTTGTATTGAGTGTACAAAACACAAAGGACATCTTCCTTTATGATGTTTTTCAGTCCACTTTCTGACAGTTCAGCTGTTATCTCCTTGTTTCTCTTTCCTTCTTTGTGATTAGCATAGATGTGCGGAAATTCTCCTCACATTAATTTGAAAAAGAGCCTTTACTGCTTTTAATCGACTGTTAAAGTAGTTGCAACCCAGTCAATCTGTTGCTGATGCCACTGAGGTGACCGTTGACCTCAGGCAGCTCTGTTGTTGTAGTGCGGTGACACAGGAGGTAGAATTAGTCACTTTATAATGATTAATGACACATCAAGGCAAGTCATATTCTCTAGTTACCCAACATTGCTATTTTCTTACAACCCACAAGAATTTCATCTGTAACATATTAGACAAAATATCTACTGTGGTGGCAAAAAATGGGAGAGCCACATTAAACTAGATGAGTGCTTGTACTGATAAACTACAATTTGGTGAGAAAATACATGAATTGTGTTGCATTAATTCTGTCAAAAAATATCACCTATTTATTTCAGGGTAGTTCACATATACAGACCATGATTTAATGTTCCAGCATGGCCTAATTACATTAAGAACCTGCCTTTCACAGTATAAACAGAGATTATTCTGTACATATGATAAACTGTAGTTTTTGTGTACTGTATGTGCTGGACACTATTACTAATGCAAATGTTATAGATTGAACCTTCTCCTAATTGTCTTTCTTGCTCAAAAAAAGGATTTAAAAAAAATTAACCCGTAAGCCTCTTAAGATCTATTACATATCAATACATTTACAGAATTTACATATAGCACAATGAGAAAAGACCTGAGAGATACCAAAGAGGGAACCTTAACCTTTCAAAAATGTATTTGTTATGAAGCATGTTTTAAATGTGGTGTTGGAATACAAGCCAAGTGATGTTTATTTGATCTGTTTCTGTTCTGTGTTTTTATTTCAATATAATTATGCTTCAACTCATGGTCTGACTAGTTGGCCTCATGTTCAAATGGAAAATCTGTCTGTTCTGTAAATATAGCCAGCCATATTTAAAAAAAAAAAAAAAAAAAAAAAAAGCTCTAATAGACTTAACCAGACCATTTCAATTACTCTTTCATCTTTTATTTATAGTGTTGCAGCTTTCATACAATGTGCTACTGAAAGAAAAAAGTCAACCAACCTCCACTTACAAAGTTGTACAATGAAATCAAATATTTATTCTCACCTCCTCATCCAATATGACTTGATATATCTCTCTCATCTGCTCCTTTTATCTCTTTCCATCTCTCTTATCAGTGATACAATTAGCTGTAAAAGAGGATGAAGTGGAAATAACATGTAGTGTCATGACTGTTCTTTTTTTCTCCATTTTTTCCTAAGAGGAAAATCAGACGCAACTATTTGTTTTAAGTCGGGAGTCAAGAGGCAATATTCGTGTTAAAACATGCATTTTTATACTCATGCACGGTGAGTGTACAGTATGTTGGGTTAGCACAATTTGCATATTCAGTGCCTTACTTCATCTTTATTCTTTGAGACATTCCTTGCTTACTAAACCTCTTTTTTTTCCTCCCCTCTTTGCTTTTCTTCTGTTCCCTGTTTATCAGGCATAAGTATGTATCCACCAGTCAGACACGTGGTCACATACCCTCCACCACTGTGTTTTCTCTGGTCACTTAACACTCAGTGAGATTTCAAACCTGAGAGGTGGCATTTTTTGGCTCATTACGTTAACTCGAGGCTCTGTTTTCACCGCGGCCTGTTGGGGCTCGTGGCTGGAGGCAAACTGATGTGGCAAGAAGAGAGAAAGTAAAGGGAGGGAAAGCCAAAGAGAGAGGGGGGGGGGGGGGGGGGAGAAAGAGAATAGATGAGGGGGTTGCTGGGAGAAGGTGTGGGAGATCTGGGTCAAAAGCACAGTTTGTGGGCGAGTGGGGTGGGCAGGGGTGTGGGTGTTGGGGGTGATCATCCCCATCACATGTTCCACGGTGTCCTGCAGTGTGGATGGCTGTGGGCTAAGCACACACAGCACACTCAACCCTATGCCCTTCCTGATGCTTTGATTTTCACCGCTCCCCGCCTCTACAACCCTGCAACCTCCACAACATGCCCATACAGACACCACACACACACACACACACACACACACACACACATCCTCAGTTCTCGACTGTACTTCAAGCACTTCATTCATAGAAAAGTACAAGTTTGAAAGAGTTTGTGAGTGTTCGTTCATTTTTTTTTTTTTTTTTACTGCTCCACAGATGAATTATGACCAATTATTGTATGAGGTAAGCATGCCGTCAGTTTTCGATGATGGGTTGTCATTGTTTCCATCTTCAACTATTTAAAACACATTGAAAACCAACATGAAAAACGCCCAGCTAAACCTCACTATCCCAGACACAGTATTTAACATTTTAGTTGCGTTCACAGCTTGTTAATATATAGATAATATCTGTCATAAAGTTCTCAGAGCACTACTTTCCTTAGTTGCGGTTTCTACTGATGCGTTAATGATACACATTTCTGCCATCTGTTCCAATTTTAGACCCATATTGTCAATTGATACATCTGAAGGCTTTGGTGGTCCACATTTGCATCTTTTCGCTCTTGGCTATCTATTTTCCTCGTAAAGCCCTTAGTGGTTGTCCAATTTTGTAGACTCAAGTTCTTCTTAAAACATGTGGCTATAATGTTTTTTTTCCACCAGATGTAGATTTTTTCTTCGAGAGAGGAGTTAAGATGTTTTGTTGAAAGTAACATTGATTGAAAGGTAGCATTAAAACCTTGAAATATTTGCTGCTTCCACTGACAAATGTAAGACAGTCTCCATTCAAAAGCTAATCTTTGGTTCATCAAATTGTCAAATCCCATCTTGTCTTTTCTCAACAGTCAAGAGAAAGACTTGCACAGTACCTGAAGGGGTAAAAAAAAATGGAGACAGACAAGAGTGCTTCTGTGATCTTGCAGATGAGATTCAAGGCTGCCTGCAAAGCAGATTGGTCACTACTTGGAAAGCCCCCCCCTCATCTGTATGTTCCGCACATGTCACAGAAGAATGCTTTGAGCCGATGCCAGCAACATCTACTTTTTTGAATGCTTAATTCGAATGGCCCTATTCAGTTCTGTCTTTCAAGCATCTCCACAAAACCTGTGGCTTTAACAACTACTGCACTGTCCACTACTGCAGCTCAGATGGGAGCATGTCTGTCTACATACTGAACATTTACTCAGTTTATCAAAGCCAAAGCCTGAAGGTATTGTAATATTTTCTCTTGTTTATCTTGTTTGAAGCAAAGAAACCTGAGAAGAAACAGATTGTCTGAACAAAAAGCTCTCTGTTCAGAAAATCATCAAAACCCATTTGGTCGTTCATTCATAGCTAATGGCAAAACTTTTATATCTGCATGTAAGGGTTGGACTGTCAAATCTAAGAAATATCATTCTGTACATATGCTTACTGGACAAAATACTTGGCATGAAGAACATTAACAATATATGCAAGTGAAATGAATATTCTGAGAGAATGATGGCAGAACTTAAGTCTTTCATAGGTTCCTGAAATATACTGGACTAAGTGTGACATGAATAAAATCATGGATGTTGACTGTAGTGTCCTTAATCTCTAAAAGTATACTGTGCACCTTCTTTTGAAGTAAAGAATGAACTTTAAACCTCTGAATTAACAGTGAAATTGTGAATGGGATAGAGTATGTGAACCATCTATATTCTCTTACAGCTTGGAAAACTTCAGACATGCAGCACTTCTATACTGGTCTTTGTCACAATGGCCACCAGAGTCTGTTGGTTGAAGTGGATATCCTACCTCCAAACTCATTTTTACATCTTAAGTGATTCCAGCTTGCACTGGCTGAAACAAATACTGTGCATGAACTCTTTTGAGTAATCTAACTGAATGACACCAATTAAAAATTACTAATAATTATTTAGCTTCTGATCCACTGGCAGTATGGGAATGGCTCAAGGGTTTGACTTGTGCCCTTCTCTCCAAACTGTCTGTTCCTTTGCCAGCCCTTCTCCTGCTGTAGGTCTGCTGTGTGATGGGGCGTGTGGGAAAGGGATTGGGGGCACATTTCACACCTTGGGGGCAGCTTGGTGGGGGGTTGGCAGCGGCTTGATGAACGAAGTGCACCTGGCTGAGAGGAGAGGTCCCCAAGACTCCCTGGTACAGACATGGTTTACAGATCAAAGGGGGGTAATCCCTGCTTCATCCAGTCACTCACTCCTCCTTCTCCTCCTATGCCTTCTCCTCCTTGGAGTCCTTGTAGTGGTTTCAGTTGAATCTCTCTCTCAACTCCTTCTCCCCAGAGGCTGTTTCCTCTGATTCTTCGACAATCTGCAGAGTGTGCCCCACGTAACACGCCTCATCCTCGCTCCTATGCTTGAACTACCTGTTTCCCCTGATGCCCATGGTGAACCCTGGAGCCCTGGCTGTGGGATTTTCTGACTCATTAGCTCTGCTCAGTCAAGTGGAGCAGCCTGCAGATTCCTTCCAGCCAAGTTCATCAACCCAGCCAGTGGCTCCGACTGTGAGGTGATAAGAGAGACGGGGCTTCAGCCATCGGACCCCGCTGTGACTTTGTTTAGTGTGAAATGAGATGAAGAGGAGGGGGGCGAAGAGGAGCAGGGAGGGAGGAAGATGGGAGTGCTAATCAAGCTTGCAGATGGGTTTTGATCCAGTCAGATATGGACAGCAGGGTAGCGCTGCACCCTAACGCAGTGCAGCGTATTTAACACAGCTTAGCAGTGTAGTTACAGGAGTGTTAACGCCTGTCAGTTATACGGCTGCTTCTCTTGGCAGCAGGTGTCTGTTTGACCCTGGGTCTAATGTGCAGACGGTGTCCTGTTGACCTGGACTGTTTGAAAGAATACGTCTAGCAAAGAACAACATGGAAAGAAGGGAAACACCTTTTCACACCCGCATTCTCAAAAGGTTTACTATCGACCCTAACTGTTAAAAGGATGATGGTTGCTCTCATCACATGTTCTCTGACATTTGAGCTTTTTTTTTTTTTTTTTTGCACATATCTGAATGATTTTTTTTTTTTGCAAGATGCATAAAGAAGCATGAATGGTGAAAGGCAGTTTTATCATCATCGTCATCTTTTGAAACCTCCTCCCCGGGGCTGCTGCACTGGGCTTGAAAAGAATCCTCATTGATTGAAGGCTTGAAAGGTGAATCTGAGTCTGTTTAGATTCCCAAAACTTGCAGTGTAATCCATTCCAGTAAATTCAAGTCATGGGTCATATGTACAAATCAATTTAACAAACAGCACAGAAGGAGTAGGTTATACTGCATGTTTTCCCAGTCTTACCACAAAATGGACCGTTGCCTTTATAAACAACTTGTGTAGATATACTTCCTCAGATTGACACACATTGTAGCACCGTCCATAAAACATTAGAAAAAATCATTAGAACAGGGTTTTCTAATATGCCACCACTGTGGTTAGTGGTTACTGCCTGTGAACAGCTGTTTACTGTCTCCTGATAACATTATCAGGGTTATCTACTACACATTTTTAAGATGTGTTAAAAACAAGAAGTGAAGAAAGAAAGATTTACACATTTTAAATGCTTTTGGGTTGCATTATGGTAATTGCAGGATTCAGTGTTTTTCAATCTGCATCTAGCAACTTTCCGTAGGTGTAACAATGAATTGCTGCACTGTTCCTTCAAGGTGAGGCAAAGATCATAACCTGTGTTGACAGCCAGCTAGCTGATAGGAAAGGAGATTCAGGCAGCAGTGTACCATGACAAAGTCACATATTTTGAATGTAAGAAGGTAAAGAAAACAACCACAACAACTAATGCTGTTAATTCAAGCCACACATTTTTCAGAGTCACTTATCAAGCCTGTGCAAGTATTTCCTTTAACTCAAATTTGACTCATTTTTACATTTGAGAGCTGTAAAAACACCCTATACACATTTCTAATGTGACCCTGAATATACAAAAATTGAAATAAAAGGCATCATATTTTGTAACAGCAAGTCCGTCACCATTCAAACATGTTGCTATATTCTTGTGATTGTAAATGTCTTTTTTTTTCATAAATAAATAGAATACACTCTTCATTAAGGACTAATCAACCATTTATTAATGACTGATGGAGTTTTATGAATATGAACTGGTGCAGAGACTAATTATGAGTCAGAATATGAATAGTATGTGAAGGTTAATGATAAAGGGGCAAATGAATGAAAAGTCAGTTCAGTGGTCCGTTAAAAAAAAAAAAATCCATTTGTGACAAAAAGCACAGATTTTTTATTTATTTTATTTTATTGAGTTATGTACTTTAAACCTACCAGAGGGCAGAGGTCAGTCACACAGTTCTATGTTTGGTCAGGATATTCACAGGGTCCCTCTGTTGGACATTTACAGGAAGAACTCAGAGCAGTCAGTTAAATGCTGTCTTACGGGAAGACACAGTTCAGCACCTGTGTTACAGCACAGTCCAAAACTCACAGGTCAATACTGTATAACAGGTATGTAATGAGCCAACGCTGATGCAAGTATTCGAAGTGCAGTATTAGATTCCTCACATATTTCATGATTCAACAACAAAACTTTGGCAGCAGAGTTCTCTTTTTCTCTTTGAGCCAGGCTACCTTCACTCAGATCAGACCAAAAAATGAGTAAAGCTTAACTAGCAGGACTGTTTGGAGAAATCTTGCCAAAATGATGAAGATAAAATCACTTTCTTCTAATGGGAAAATTTTTACCAATTTCCTGCTTTGTTTTACCTATTTATGGACTCTTGTCTCTAATGTCGTTCACAAATGTGCACCTTATTTGTCTTGGCACTGGAGCCATTTTTGTTTGAGAGAAAAAAAACAAAAGGCAAACAGCAGGGCTTATACAGATATAGCCTGGTAAAAAAAGGAAGATCAAGTGTCCTTGTCTCTATGCTGTAAATAAATGTGGAGGAATTACAGTGGACAAGCAGCTGGAGTCTCTGGAATGACGGCATGCTTGTTTAGCACTAAAACACCATACACACAGGGAGTTAAAGCACAATGATAAGACACTGGTGAAGATCATCAAGAGTATGTCAATTTTTTTTTTCAACCCTTGCAATTAGCATCATGCAACAACTTTGCAAACAGCCATCTTGTTTCGTTTTAGGTGAATTACCTAATGAAGATTATAAGGAATGCACCTATTACACCATCCAGATAATAGCTGGATGGTGGGTTGTTGTTTTTTATTTTTCATTCACACCACAGGCTATTTAGAGGAAATTGTTTGCAGATCTTAACTTGATCACTATCATGATCAACAAAGTGATTTCTTTCCCTTTAATTCACTTTTGGACTTTGTCACTGATTATATATTATTTTCCTTTTAGTGTGTACTTATGTCTTTTTTTCTTCTATGAAAGTCATCTGTGTCTATTGTGATGGAAAGTGATTGTGACTGAATTGTCAGTTTTATGATTGCAAACCTCAAAACTGACACTTTTTGGTGATTTTCATGTTTAACTTCAATTGGTGCACATCTGTTGGTTTTAATAATTGTGCCAACCTTGGACTTAGACATTGTGGGAAAAATGCTTATTTGATCTCATGCCGAGAGTTAAATGAAATGATTGACAATCATCTGTGTTTGGAGTAAATGAGGTTACAGCCAGGAGAAAGTCAGTTTAATTCAACATAAATAATAAAAATGGGGGATAGACAACTAAGATGTGTATTGTTTGTCTTCTTAGTTTTTGTTGTCATATATTTGAAAGAGGCATTGTATATTTACTGCACAATATTTTCTATTTCCATTACAGGGCAACAACTTGTTAATTTGACTGATTCAACAATCTGTTAACCTGTGAACTTTTTTCTTTTTACCTTTAGGCAAAGCTGAGCTAGCTGTTTCTCCTGCTTCCAGCCACTGTCAACCATCTTCTGGGTAGTGAAAAGACAAGAGAACAATATCTATCTCATCTAACTCTAAACAAGAAAACAAATAACTGGTTAGATAACCTGGGGAAAATGGATTATTATCAAACTAGCACAAAGTAAGTCCAAAAAAAGGTTTATATTTTAACAAGATTTCCACTCACAACAGCACATATTATTATATATCATATATTATTGGATATTCTCATCTAATAATATAGTTGATATGAAAAAATGCTCAATTACAAAGAAGGCACCAAATATACAAATGAAGAATTTATGTTTTACAGTAAAATCATTTGATTCAGTTATGTTTGGGGCAATTCTTTTTTTTTTTTTTTTTTACATAATGTTACCACAGCTGACACTGTTCTTGCCAGTTCAGTGTTTGGGTTTCCATCAAGTCTTGTGTCCAGCAGAGCCAGTCAGCTCAAAACAGTCTGGAAGTCATGATGATGACGACCTCTGGGCTATCTCCGTCTAGACTGCTTGGGTAAATCTTTTACTTCAGGTTTTCCCATGAAAATACCCATGTTGTTCTGATCACAGCTTCAGAAGGAAGAAGAACTACAGCACATGTGTAAACATCTACTCATCTTTCCATGAAAATGAAAAAGACTTGTAGTGAGGTGTCCTATCGGGCCACAAGTACTGAGAGATTGATCAATTATTGAGCATCTCAGCAGTGTATTTAATAAACCTAGTATACTGGCAAAATCTAATTTAAATTAAAACCTGTTTGAGATGGCAGCCAAGCACAACATTTAAAGTTGATCATACATAAAATGCAACATAAGATATCAAAATATGAAAATGATACCCATCAGTTATCCAATCAGTTAGAAATAAGCAGAATTTTATGATTATTCAAATTACAGATATTGGCAAATATACTAATCAATATTTTTATAATAAGAATCTGTGGAAGGTGTGACTACAGAGCATTTCAGCCTCTTTTGAGGTCTTTGTTTTTCTTTTACAGACTGCAGTTTTTCTGTTGTGGTCCAGTTTCACGGCTCTCATCAGCCTCAGATAAAGTTTGTGACCAACTGGTGAACATAGTGAAGCATTTAGCAGATAAGGAGACAGATATTTCCCTCAGGCAAGGATGGAGATCAAAACGGAGTTAAAGGGGAGTGAATATTGGACTTCAATTTGCCAGGTGGCCAGAAATACGACTCCAAATTAATGATAATGTTGCTCTGCTGGATGTCTGAATAAGCACCTGTTTGCTAGAAACTTATCACTGTAAAGGTCGTCATTTGTTACTGTTGGGTTTACAGCTTGTTTCCACTCCAAGAGACTGAAAAATGCAGGTTTAAGCTCTTGTAAATCTTAATGTCAATCCCGAGTTATTTATCTGGGGAGATATTTCACGAAGCACTCCACAGGTTTAACGATTCAAGTCTATCATCTCAGAGCACTGACCAGGCTTCACTGATCATCTCATTTATCTATCAACCAAGAGCTAAACTTCATTCCAGATCAGGATCCCTCCCCCCTCTGATTTAGAGGCTTTTTTGGAAGCATATGAAAGGAATCCTTTCAGTCAGTTAACTCACACTGTAGGAAATTCTTAATCTCTGGTCCTTTTTAATCCAATAAGTGGCCTAAGACTTTGCTCTTTTATGTCTCTGTAATACTGCTCCTGGCAGCCTGGACAGCACACACATATGAGGTAATGATGATGCAGTCTTCTGCTGCGAGTCAGTCACACCAAACCCGACTGTAAACCTGATAGCAAACACATGAGGTAGTGGTGATTGTCCATCTGTGTCTGGAGCTTGGCTCTTTAACCTGTGTTCTGGTTGACAGGTGGCACAGCTTCGCCCCAGTGGACAGTGAGGCTACAGGGCAGGGAGCCTGAGCTATTTTTTGCCTTGGTGACAGTAGAGGGTGACACGGGGCAGCTGATGGATAGAGAAGTGTCTGAGCCTAATCAAGCCCTGACATGCAAGGAACAAAAGGTTTTTGCCACCCATGAGTTGCTGGGCATGCTCTGTTTGGTAATAATGGAAATTTACTTTGAAACATATGAATCTTGTAGGGTTCATTTTAGCTGTAGAAGAGGTAATCAATATGTTTATGATAACAATGGATCAAATGATGATTTAATGCTGAAGGATTCACTCATAGTGACTATTTTGGCTGAATAGTCATCAACTTCACTGTTTTGGTTCACTCTCATCTCTCAACTTAGCAGGTCACCTACCCAGCATCAAACAGCAAACAAAGGTTGCAAGTAGATGGTGAACATAGTGGAACATTTAACAGCTGATGAGCAAGATATCTTTTTAGGAGATTCTTTAGAGTAGACCAAGAACAGAGATTAAAGGACATTCATCACATGAACATGACTCCTAATGAACGCTAATGTTGCTAAGTATATAAATAGATAACTATTTTGGTTTGCCATGTCAACATACAAGGTGGTCAGTTTTGTGCTTACAGCCATGTATATATTAAAGAGCTGGATACCGGACCAAAAATGGCGCCCGTTCACTCCAATACCAATTGCTTGGATGCCAACAAGTTTCTAGTTTCCAGGCTTACCTCCACATTATCACTGAATATGCACAGTAGTGTTTCCCCCGTTGGCCCTGCCCACAAGTTCCTATCGGCCCACAGACTTTACATTGTGATGCTGTCACAGATTTTTAAACTGCTTTTTTCAGTTCAAGGAAAGTCTTACAAATATAAAACCTCCATGGATCACAAATTCATAACAAAAAGAGTTACACTTGTTTGCAGCTCAGGGTGTCCTGTCAACAGTTCTACCGATGTCTCTTTTACAATGGCAGTCTATGGGGAAAAAGCTTTTTGGGCAACAGGAGCATTTTTCACTATAATACTGCAAGTGACCACTGGAAAAAATTGGCTGCAAGGCTGAGTGTTGAAGCTCTATGCAGCCCTTGTAATACAGCCATGCTTACAGCTTATTTCTGCTGCTATCAAGTAGCCAACAAATCAGTGATCACAGTTTTAGGGATAAGTTCACTCACCAAGCACTTTATTAGGAACATCTGCACAAGGTAATGCAAAACAATACAATTCTTCCATAAATTCTACTTTTATTAAAGCTTATACATTTGCAGTCGTTTCTTGACATTGACAGAAAGCTGATTCTACTTCATGTTTATTATTGAGATCGTAGGTGGCAGTGTACTAGGGTGCATTACATTAAAATGTGTTCCTAATATTTTGTCCACCCTATTAACATACATAAAGGTAAATCCTCTTGACTATTTCTTATAAGATTACATTCTAGTGAACTATAGTATTTTTTGAGCAATTGATATTGTGTACTAGTCAACATTTGAACAATCTGAAGGCAATCTAGTTTGTCCCATTTTTAGCTCAGATTTTGAATCCTGTCTGTTTCGTGTTCATGTCCTCTTCCTCTCCTCCTTCTGGGGATGTTATTATGGAAACCAGGGATCACAGCCCTCTTCTCCTGCAACAGTAAATGTATGTCCCCACCCCCTTACCCCCAAAACTGGGAACAATTTTCTTTTCAGTTGTTTCTAATCTTAAGCAGAACACATTGTTTTTGTGTGTTTGTTCTCCCACGAAATAAATAGTAAGCCTGGTTTTCATTGTTTTTGTTTGAAGTTTTGAGTGGATGCACTTGTGCGTCACAATGCGTCTGCATGGCCGCAGTTACAGGTAAGCACAAGAATGAAAGATGTCTCTATAGAATGAAGAGTTTTGTTTTTCTCTCTCAGGTGGCCTCTCAGGGGCCACCCACAACTATCTAAAAAGAGATATTAATCACCAAAACATCCACACATGTAAAAGCAATTAACCATGTCACACAAAGAAAAATCAGGATGTTTCCTGGTGTCTTCTTTCTCTATTTTCTCTGAGCACTCCACCAGTGAGACTTGCGCCAATTCGTATTTTAAACATGCAGTCTGTTTGTTTAAATCCATCTGGAGTATCAGATGACATTTATATTCGTAGAAAATGTTAAAAATAGCCTGCCTTTTGGGGATTAGCTTAACTTTTTGGCACTCATACTGGTTTTATGTCAAAATAGGCTAAAACAAACTGTGAAAAGCAAAATATGTTCTAAAGAAGCCAAGGGATGCTTCTGTTCTCCAAACCCTGCTGTCACATGGGACAAACTTAATGGTCCACTTTCATACAGCCACCATGCTTGAGTTTAGTGTTGTGACAGGTGTTGTACCTCTGTGAAATGAAAACATGATCTATGCAGTAGGGCTCAATAGCCCTTTTAAAACATCCTCTCTCTTTCTTCTTCTGTGAACAGTGGCTAGACGCGGGTGCCCTTTGGGAACTTCAGTTATCCCACGAACTTGTTTGTCAGTAAAAAGGGAGGGGAAATGACAATCTGTCTTTCCCCAGGTCATATGTCTGCAGAGGCCATAATTATATGATGAATGATGGTCGACTGATGAGCATAGAGTTCTGGGAGGGGGTTGACCTGAAAGGTAAAGTGGGCCTGTGGTCACAGCAGACATGTGAAATATTTCTGTCCCTCTTAAAGTGCGAGAGTGGCGGCAGCGAGCTGGTGCGAAGTCTTTTTCTGGTTTTGACACTTCCGGCCATGAAAGAGAGACATGTATTACTGAACCCTAATGTCTTGGATGCCAATACCACCAAGATCGCTGTTGTGTAGCACTTAAACTCCTTCCTTCTGTTGTTACTGTAGCACCTGTGTGATCTCTTCTGACAGCTACTACTACACAAACTGCTCTCCAACTATTTCAGTGCAACCAAGTTTAGTTTGCAAATTGCACTTCAAATTCTTCCAAAAATAATGAAATGTTTTTCCAAACATTGTCACAGAAACTGTTGCTGGCTGAAAAGCTTCCCCACAGTCATAAATCCCATGAACAGGGTTGATGATGGAGAAAAAGACTTTTCCTTTTAAGCGAAGGTTGCACATGCTTGTGCTTTGATAACAAAGCGCTTAAAAGATTTGTTTGACATTTCTATTTTCTCTTTTTTTAAATGGTTACGGTGATTACAGGAATTATTAGAAGAGACGGAGTGATATCTGCCACAAACAGGATCTCATGATCTCACATGTGTAATGATTAATCAGGTTTCAAAAACATGACAATGACTTTCTTTGTCATGTTGCGTCGTTGTCGTGATTGTTCATCACTTTATCCTTCTGTCAAAATGATCATCGTCAGAATTGGCTTCACTTCACACAGAAAATCTATAGGGCCAAGCCTCAATTAGTCTAATGGTATCATTGGAGATAAGAGAGAACATGCCTTTCAAGCTATTCTCTCAACCCTCTCGAGAAATTAAATAGGATTTTGTATGAGGAACATTGCAGTAAGCAAGCATAAAGCCACTCTCTGTTCCACAGCCAGCTACTCAGAGAATTCACGCCAGACAGAGGATCAGCTCCAAAGATGAAAGTGAGGTCAAGGTGGCTTTTTTCTCCTCCTCCCTAAATCAAGGCTCTACTCTACTCCTCTCTTTTCCTTCTCCTAATCCTAAACTGAGAGCAGTCAGAGCTCTAGAAAATTGGGGATGATGTTATAAGAAGAAGGAGCTCTTGGCCAGGGTGTCTGAACGAAGACATTTCTCCAGGTGTCTTTACCACATTTGCTGTGAAGGGTGGACATTATGCAATAATTTTACAAATGCTAAATAGCATCAAACAAAAAGTGACCCTGAGGCTGCAGGAATCTTACTTTTGCAGGTATTGGATATTGGACAAATTGAAGGTTTTGGCTTAATGGTGGCACTAAATTAAAGGTCATGGAATCATCAGTCATCATACATTTCTGTACCAAATACCATGCCAATTTATCAGTTGTGGAGACATTACACTCAACACCACAAGTGTTAATGTGCTTGTGGTGTTAGAGGAAAAGTCAGGAGATCACCAAAGTCATTAGGAGGATCTTCTGAAAACCACAAATGTCTTCAACCAATCCTTCCAAAAGATACTGAGGAGAACCGAAGTTGTCATACCAGAGAGACAAAATAAGACAATAAAAGACAATATAAGGAGCAAGGGACCAACCTTTTAACCTTGTCGCATTTTACAAAATACAGGAAAGCTCCTGTCAAATATGTCTAGGAAAACCATTAGCAGTAGTAATGTAAACCAATCTTGATAAAGTACAACTCAAATCTCTCTAAAACCATTCCATATTTACTTTTATCAAACTAACATTTATTTCAGCAATCCTCATCTGACAGAGTGTTAGTGTCACAGAGTCATAGATCTAGCTCTTCAGGATCACAAAAGATAAGGTCAGAGAGGCACATAATGATTTACCTACTTTTAGGTTTCAATAGTAATTCACCTGCATTAATGTTGCCTTATCACCACTCTGTATTCATTTATCATCTTTGCAGGGTCAACAATTTATAGGAATACCTACATATTTCTGTGCCTTACAGAAATCTCCTTTTTTATGGAATTATGTGTAAAGATATCCTAAATGATCTACTAAAGGGTTAAATACTCTTATTCACAGGCATTCTCCCCAAAATGAATGCTTAAGAGTTTGCATGTCCATACAAGGGAGCCACTTCCATTGAAAATTGCCTTTGGACATCGCATTTGTTTAATTTGGAGAATGCACAATTTTCCTCCACTTCAGTGAGAAAAAACGGGAAACTCATCAGAGCACCTCAGCATGGAGGACTGATTTAACAGCAAGTGATTTTAGAGCCACCGGGGGAAGACGGCTGCAAAGAGGCAGAAGTGGAACATTAATTACATCCACAGTATAGGGACCAAAAGGTCTTCATCTTAGTCAGCACATTTCTTATTTTCCTGTCCTTATTTTCCTGACAGGCACTTTAATTAGTTTTTTTTCCTTGGGTATAGTTAAAGGTGCAGAATGTAGAATTTAGTGGCAGGTAGCAGAGCAGACTTGGCAGAAATGGAATATAATATTCATAAATATCTTTTATTAGTGTATAATCACCTGAAAATAAATCATTAGCTTAGAATGAGCCCTTTATATCTACATAGGGAGGGGTTGTTTTCTATGGATCATTCTCATGTTAATACAGTAGCCCAGAATGGACATATCAAACACTGGTTCTATAGAGGGCCTTTTGCGTTTTTATTGAGTTTTGTGGCCAGAGTTTGATCTCTGGTGTGGGGGGGTAAAGGGGTATTCAGTTGGTTGTAATCCGCAACCTCACCGCTAGATGCCACTAAATCCTCCACACTGCTCCTTTAAAGTCAAGTACAGACAATGCAATGCTTTCCTTAGAATGGTTAATTGACGCTGTCGAGGAAACCATAAACTGTTAAACATTCATCATAAACATGAGTAATTAAGATGTTGCAACATGTGATTATGGCTGCATTTGGATGCCGGAGGTTGTTTTTTTTTTTAAGTTGACAGACAATATTGTGTTTGTGGGTTTGGTTGACTTCTGCTCAACATGTGAAAGATGAATAACAAACAAACAAACCGCTCTGCTGGCATGAGATTAGAAATAAAGAGCACTTTCTGGGGTATGATGGTGATTTCCTCACTATAAAGCAACAATATAATGATTTAATAAAAGACGTCAGTTTGCTGTGAATTAAAATAATGCTGTATAATATAATCAGAATGCTAGCAAGCCTTCACAATGAAAATTGAGAGCCAAAAACAAGGAAACATCCCCCTGTGCAGCATGTGTGTTCCTCCCCCTGTGCCCCTTTCCACCACTCATGACCCCCAAAGAGACTTTCACTTTCCCTGCACACTCCCAAACTTCATTACAGCCCAAACACCCCCTTCACCCTGGACTCCCCCGGCCCCCTCTCTCCCTGCTTTCCCATGGTCCCTTAAGCGCTGCAAACCACCTCACTGCGTACACATTCAAGTGCGTTCTTACATGGAGCATTGTTTCAGCTATCAACTTCTCTGTATTCCACCATCTGTTAAGCACTCTCCCAGCTGTTGCCCACTATCTCCCCACTCGGCAAAATAACAGCCCTACGAGCTGGTGACACGCACACAAGACAGAAATTACACAGGGCCGTGTATGCTAATTAGAGATGGAGGCAGCTTTGGCGTTCAGCCAGTTTGCAGGTAGAGTCAGCTGTCAACGTGGTTGCACACACACATGCCAACCTACTACTTTCCCTCAGTCAGATTTGGGGAAGATCTGATTCAGGTGTTTACCCAATGAGGCACAACTAACCAACACTGTCTGCATCATTACATTGAGAGTAATGCACCTACAGTAGGGTCAATAAAGACTGCTTACAAGACATTTTGTTTTACGCTCTACCAACCATACCTTCCATGCCTTCCCTCTTCCTCATCCACTTTCCTGTTTCATTTTACATTTAGCCAGCGTGGTTGACTTTGGCTTCACTTTGGTCCTGTGAGGCTGAAAGTTTCCACACACACTCCATTTACAAGCTGTTACTGTACTATGAAATGTTAACCTGAAAGACAATATGTTCTCCAACAAGCATATGGGGTTTGGACTGAGGCCTGCCAGTATAGAGAGCTCTGGAGTTGAGGAGACAGGAGTGTACAGGTAAGAATACACAGGAATAGACTTAACTTTAAAATATTGTATATAAGGAATGTAATGAGAAAAACTATTCCCAATGAGTCTGATCTAAAAAGAAATGACTTTGTTTTCTCTGGGCTCTAAACTTTATTATTAGCAATATTGGTACAGTAAGAAGTCAAACTAGAATGGACATGTGTGCTTTGTGCATTATGTAATATCTGATCATATGGAAGGAGTTTGTCTGTGACCACATACTGTTCTAATCACAATCCCGTCTGCCTTCATGTACTTCTAAACTCTGTAGTCATTGTCCGAGAACACTGGTCTATTGACTGCCATTGTGTTTCTGGCTCGGTCAAAATGCGTTCATTGGCCATCTCTGTTATAAAAATGTAAGAGAGGAACACCATATGTTTCAGAAGGGGAGGGGTGGGTGTCCGTGTATACTCATCTGCGTCTGCCCATTCCTCAAGAGAGGAAACGAGAGGTGATCTGACTCTGATTATCGGACACCGCTCTTTGGGCTTAACATTCTGGTGCTCAGTGCACAATGTACTGATTAGTACACATCTGGACATGTGAAAAAAACCCTCATTCATCTTAAAAAGTTTGTTGTAAATCTGTGTGTGTATTTGGCTGAAGCGATTTTATGGTATAATATTGTAAAAAACAGATTTATTGGACCTCTTTACAGCAAAAGAGGCCTTGCATTAATAATTTCATCAGCATAATGTGTCTCAATTAAAACCAAATGGGCAAATGGCAATGCCCTACTTCTCTACGAAAGATAGAAGAAGAGGATAGACTCCAAAGTTAATGTCAGGGTTTTTCTACAAACTGATCTTGTCATTAATTTGTTCGTAATGTTGATTCATGGTTTTGTCAGTGAGCCAGCATCTTCAACATTTTTGTTTCCTGGAAGTGGAAGAAAACATCTGCTCGAAGCATTGCTATCCCGAGAAACTGGATGATGGTAAAGCCAGAGAAACAGAGAGAAAGAGAGAGCATCCCATGCATGTACTTCCTCCTTGGAGGCAACTGTCTTTGATGAAGGGGAAAAGGCAGCATGACCCACTGCTGCAGACACACAGTGACCTCCATAGCACAAAGTACTTCAGATGACTTGCTCGTAAGCACCACGAAATGAACCCTCTTAATAACCTCACTGTTTATAGTGTCTCGTAGACTCGGAGCTTTGAGTTTCCATGTCACTTTGACCTCTCTCACATTATTGTAACTGATGACTATAACTGTCCTTTCGCTGTTTTCAGGTTAAGGAATCCTTTGTGCTCCACCTGGGATTAAAGGCAGGAACTGCTCTGTCTCATAGTTGTGTCCCCCCAGTTCCCTAAACTGCAAAACATATGGACTTCCTCTCTGTCCATACTGAGCTGAGGGAGGCTTGGAGGAGGATGCTGGGATACATAGGGGGAGGAACAGGGGGACCCAGGGAGCCACAGAGCTCTGTTTGTTCTAGGTTAATGGGTTAACCTTGATCAGGAACAGTGGAAGTGGGTCAGAGTCTGTTTGTTTGGTAAAAACGATGGAAGTGATAAAGAAAAAGTAGGGGTGTCATTTTCAAGGCGGAAACACAGTTTTGCAATGCTCAGATATGGTTACAAGGAAACAAAGAAGGTTTATATCCAAATATAATCAGTACAATACAGAAAATGGCTTAGAATGTTAACACTACTAATTTATACGCCTAAGAAATTTGTATTTGTGTAAATCTCTTCATATGAGAGAAGTGACAATGACAATTACAACACAAGTTAAAAGCAAAGCCTCTCAAACTACATGGCATGCTATATGGACACCTTTACATTTAATATTCTCAGACTTGCTCAGGGTTATCTGTGTTCCTATTGCTGTACTAGTAAAAGGGAAGTTAATAGGATGTTCTAGTATAAAACTCAATTACTTTGGATGCAGACCAAAGAAAATAAAGATGACATTTATCTGTTTTATATACAGCACAACCACATACCCCTGGACTGTACTGCACAGTGTGAAATTGTTGCAACTATTCACACCAAACTTAACATTCTTATAGGATTATTTACACAGATAAGGTTATTTTCCCTAGGGATACAATAAATATATATAGGCCTATATACTTTTTGGCATATTTGTTCAGCTGATACATTATAACTACTGTATAAGAATATGACTACAAATCCTTGATATGTGTTGCCTAACAGATACCTTTGCCAAATGCCAGAACACCAACGCATTAGCTGCAGCACCTGATCAGCAAACAACATGGGCTTGCGCCAGCTGATCTTCTATTGCTTTATTTCAGTTTTGCTGTGTGCATATCAAGTTTAAGGAACTTGTAAAAAATATCCTTCTGCCCTGCGGAGAATAAATACGCATTGTATACTTAACTTTTGGCTCTTGCAGTAGTCAAAGTAGACAAAGAGTATTGATGAACACAAGCCAAAACTCTATCCGTGATGTCACGAGTCAGTAACTAGTGAAATCCAACACCACCAGCTGGTGGGAGTTGTGTTGGGGTGAATACTGGTCCCCCTGCAAGTCAAGGCACATAGCAGAAACCAACGCCTGGAGGTAAAGACGCACAGAGCTGGATCTGCTGTTGTGTTGGAGACTGCTCTGAAAGAGGCAGAGCTCTGACTCTCTGTATCCCACAGAGCAGTGAAGTTGACACTGCGACAGCCAGACCAGTCGCTTTCCAAGTCCACTTTTTTTCTCTGCAACAGTTGCGCGTCTCCACTTTGGATAGAAATAGCCTGATAACTGCGCGCCGCGGAGCGCAAAGGACCTGAGAGGTTTGCAAGAGTGGGAGAGATCTCTCCTCTGGACTACAATACAATGAGGAAACTCTGAGGTGGCAGCACTTCTCCGTCCACTTTAAGCTTCCTTTGCCTGTTACCAAAGGGCTAGCTCATGAGCAGGTATCCTCTTGAGTGTGATTCTGTTTTCACCCAGATCTCTGCTGCCTGGACAAATGCATACAAATGCATTTAGGAGCTCAACGGACAAGGAGTGGACACGTTTCCGCGGCAGCAACGTAAGTGGGCATTTGGTTCAATAGTATGCAGATGTTAGATGCTCTTTTGCGTCGTTGAAACTGTTCCCAGAGCAGATTTTCATTGACAAAAGAAACCAGGGGAAGTAATTTCTGCTCTGCTTCATTGGCGTCTTTCCTTCATAGAGGTGCCAATTCACTGAACATAGTTCCTGCAGCTACAAGTTTTTGCCAGCAAAACGTGACTGACACAATACTACTGCATTTTCATTTGGTCATCAGTATAAATGCAAATAGTCTAAAGGAGTCCTTTTTTTCATGCATATCTTTTAAACGATGTTTCCAATATGTCCCTGTCTGTTTTTGACTGCTTTTTAAAAGCTTTTAATTCTCCATGATAATCAGAGCAGCTACAGTACAGCTGCACACATGGTCTCCCTGCTGCACGGGGATTCCCACGTTAATTGAGCTTTTCTGTGGATATATTTTGCACTTCTGTATACACTGTACTGTAGTCTATCATAGTCATGCTGTTTTCAGTTGACATCAGCAAAGTTGTAAAGATATGAACATGCAGCCTGGGATCTCCTACATTATAACCTGAATACCATATGGCCTACTGCTGACCCCTTTTCCTTCATTTATCTCTCACTCACATAGCTATGATAAGCCAGGGAATAAACACTAAACCATGGAGACAGAGGATGAATGAGGGTGACCTGGAAACGATGAGCGTGTCAGGGATGAAATCACTGTTATGCTGTATGATGATATATGTATTGGATTAACTGACTAGATTTCAAGTCTTAACACGCTTATTGAACTCTTGTGTTTTGGCTTTGAATGGATGAAAAAGTCAATTTAAAGCTAAACATTCCTCATAGAAGTGTTCATTGACATCAAGCATGCAGGTTTTGCTGTCCTGTCACATTCAGCTGCAGTGGGGCTACAAAAAATGTGCACGCCTCCATAGACTATTTAACAGGAAATGTATTTTCTGCCATCAGAAGTGATTCCAAGATGTCTGTACTCTATTATGAATCCCTTCCAGATATGACTCAAAAGCAGCTGAGAGTAGAATGTATTCTGTTGTTTGCTCTGGAAAACAAAGCGGTCCTAAAATCCTGAGAGGTCCATTATTTTTTGTCCTTGATAGTGAAATCGAGAGCCTTACAGGAGAACTGAGTTGAATGAGAACAAGTGTGGCCTCCCTTGAATTCTCAGAGAGAGTTTAGTGTGTATGCATCAGTGGTTAACTGGCTCCTGAGCTCCAGACAATCACCCACTGTTGCAGACATTGCTGCTCCTTTGCTGGCAGTGGCTTGGACTGTATAGCTGCAGGGATACATAGCAGCTCCCATACTGTACACTTAACTATGGTGAGGATTGTCTCCTCAACACTGGCATGTTTTGCCAATAATAAGATGATGCAAGGAAATTTTGCAGGAAATGGAAGTGTGCAATACTGTATGTCTAGACTTACAGAAGAATAGCTGATAAAATGTCAAATGCAGTGTAAGATGTCTTAATGATGCAGACTTTATTTTCTTGTAAGTTTAAGTTTGTAACCAAGTTAGCCTGTCTGTGGCTGCCTCAAGTCCATCAAAAACTTTTTAAGTGCAACAGTGTCACACAATGACATTTAGCTTGATTGATAGATTCGCTGTAAAATGTTGTGAAGGTGTTGATAGATGGTTTCCCTGTTATTTTACATATTAATGGAAACTGTTCCCCAGTGAAAGCAATAAATAACCGACTATTGGTCATAGGTCATAACACATACTGAAAAAGGATACTTTAGGTAGTCTAGGTTTGTATAAGGATACAAATATTAATTCAGGGAACTTTTCTTATCTGACAGGTTCAAAATCTGGTCAATTTTTCCCCCATGTCATATACCTTCTATAACTCTTGTTGCTATGCCATCACACTCAAACCTTTAATACAGCCTCTCAACTTTTGTTTTGGATGTATTCTCTGTGATGGTATTTTTTTGAAATTTTTAGAGTCATATTTACAGTTTAATCCCATTTGGTTCATATATATATGAACATAAGTTGTTTTTGGGACTCAAACATTGAAAAATGAAGGACACTGACATTTGAATGGGACAATGAGACAATATTTCTGTTACTGCAATAATTCACGGACGTCACTGTGAACATTTTTTTCGTTGAAATTGTTGTTTTCTAACTTAGCTAAGTAGCACTGCAACTTGTTGGAAAATACACTTGTGTGAACTGACCCTTTAATGATCAATTAAAGGGTCAATCAGTGGTAAAATTGGTTAAAACTTGGTTCAAAACTAACTTAAAGAGAGGTGTTTTGAAGGCTTCAGTAAAGAAATTGCCCCGTTGAGTCTAGTTACCCTTAAAAAACAGTGGGATCATAGCTTGCCCACCTTCATGCTGCATACTCACCTTGTCCACACCGGTGGCTGTAGGGATTTTGGCCTGTCTGTGTGAGTGAGTGTATTTAACCCTCCTAACATCTGCAGGTCCTCCCGCAACAGGAAAAGGGCAAACCAATAAAGGCCAGTGGAAGTTTACTCACAGCCCTTTGTCTGCTCGCTGTCTTGTGGACTAAGTCAATCTTTACTCAGGTCTGCAGTGACCTCTTGACTCCAGTCACCATTCTGAATTAGCAGGCAAACACGCACCACGCTTGGCCCTTTATCAGACAAGAAGCATCCGGAAAATCATAGTTAATGTTTGTATTCATCCGTTGCCTTGGGTAGTTTGGAAATGTTTCAACTCTAAAAAAGTTGGCAAGAGACAACCTTCAAGAGGGCAAGTTAAATCTGGAATCATTTAAATTAAATATTTATTAATTTCTTACAATGTATTGTAACTTTTATTCTTATTTATCTGCCTTATTCTACTTTAGCTGTATTTTTTGTTCTCTGTTCTCTTGGAGCTTTAAAGACTTTTTGTAGCATGTTTCTTTTGCGTCTTATCTTGATGCTTTTAATGTTTTATATCAAGCACTTTGAATAGCCTTGTTGCTGAAATATGCTATATAAATAAACTTGCCTTGCCTTAGCTGATGGCCATTTGGACATGATAAGGAGACAAGCCCACTTAGTGCTTTCATAATGAAGTCATTATGATGAGGATACAGTACAGGTGCTGAATGTGAAACACAGCCAGTAGGAGCAGATATTGGCTTTGGATCAGTTACTTGTTCATGTCCAGGAATGTTTTGGGTTGAGATTGAGAGGTTAAAGATGCACCTGATTAGCAGGAAACTCATTGAGAGAAATATCCACTTGGTCTTAGCACATGAATAATGTGTGAAAGTGTGTGTGTTTAATGCTGCACTGTAACATGAGGGATATATAGGTGTATATATGAGTTATGTAATGTTTCAGATGTCTGATATACTTGCAAAGTGAAATCTATTATCAACTTCAATATAGCTCCACAGAGTGCTGTGTCCTGCATGTGTTTTAGAGTTATTGCCTCCCCTCTGTTTTGAATTCCACACCATTTTAAATTGGGCTCAGCAGACCCACATAGTTGCCAAAGGAGCATATAAGTGTGGAGGTTAGGCAAATGCTCCGAGGTCAAGCTCAATAAACCTCAATTTTCTGAAAAATGAGTCTTTGTGGAGTATTTCTATAGACTACTGCATCTACTGTGGGGATATTCTGAAGGGAGACACAATCTTTTCCAAGTCAACAGATGGTGTGAAATGGGACGGGTCAGTCAAGGTGACTCCCATCAAGTTTTTTTTAGGTGGTCCAACATGTCTTTACAAATCAGAGAACCTTTTCGCCAAAGGCTAAATAAAGCTTTGCTGCTGTTGGCTTTGTATGCCATTTTTTTTATCCCCAAACAACCTAATGGCAATTTTATTAGTACCCCTTCCTTCTTGTTTATTCCTTCAAGAAGTTAAACATTTCAGAGTTGTTTGGGTAGATTAACAGCTTTGCATGCTTTGTTACCACTAATGGATTTGGAAAGTGTCCTGCCAAATTAGACATGTAAACAGCATACTGTGAATGTCACTGCTCACAAAGTCACCCCCTGACAGACATCAATGATGAACGTAAGAAAATTGTTTCCCTTTCCTTATGAGGACTGTAAACAGATCTTAAGTGAATTTGCTGTTATTTGCCAAGCCAAATTGAGCACTTTGCCTGTTCATTTGCCCCTCAGCCTTTCCTTAGTTGAATGAACCATTGTTAGGGATCCAAGGTAATTTTGGGGGGAGAAAGGCAAGATCTGTTACCACTGGAGTGATTCATTGCAGAGGGGAGTTTTAAATTGTGATTATTTATAGACTTGACATGACACCCACTCCCCACATAGTGGTATTTCCCTTAGTCAACAGAGCAGTGTTTGGGGAGCTTTGTCTTTCTTTCAGCCGCCTTTTCCATTAACTGCAAGGAGTGGGAAGCATGTCATAGTGTGCTGTCATTTAGACAGGGATTTGCCTAAAGATTTAATAAATAATCAGTAAAAATGGTGATCTAGGCTGTGGTGGACATCAACCAACCTATGCTGAGGATATATATCCACATCAGTTTTCATGTAACAAAAGCAAAAGCTTGAAAAATGCTGACATTTTTCACTTGACGAATGGGACAGCTAGGATGCTGGAAAATTCCCACCGCTTATGTCACTATAGATGTGCTGAAGCGATGACCCAGGTCTGTCTAGTGGCAGAGCCTCAAGGATGCCTTAAATAGCCCTGAACAAGGAGAATGTGTGACAGACAGGCAAAAAAAACTGTCCGAATCAGCATCAGATGGCCATTCTTGACACTCCAAAAGGGCATGTTAAGCGTTATATTTAGTTTTTTTTTTTCTTTTTTCGGCTACTTTTTAAACCCTGCCAACTTTTAAGCAGAACCAGCTACTCATTGGCTTGTCTGATTTATCCTCTCTCAACAGATGAATGATTGTATTCATTTATTTCCCCCTTCTTTTTCCCCCTATTGCCTGTTCCTGGTTTGGGCATATGTCTATGTTCCCGGCCATGGAATGTCACACCACTTTCTCAACAGGGAACAGGTGACCGGGCTCATTGTGTTTCTACTTGCAGTTAATCGTTTTCGCTTCCATTTTTAATTCTTTTACTTTTATTCTCTCCTTCTCCCACTCTTTCTTTCTCTCTATTTCTATCTATTCCTTCTCTGTCTGCTTCTTTTTCTTCGTCTTTTGCTCAAGTGTACAGGGCCACATTGCTCTGGGAAAACAAACATGACTGCCTGTCTGTGGCTCCCAGTCAAACAGGGCCACACAAACACTGGTATTATTTCGCTGGGTTACGGAGAGATGTTTGTAAGGCAGCACCCACGCTGTTTGTAGCTATCACACTCAAATAACAATCCCCAAAGGTTTAAGATGCAGCAGCAGGCTGTGATTGATTGCACTCTTTTTGGTATAGGCTTATGTAACTCCATATTAAAATAGCAGGACTGCTGTCTCCTCAAGCTTTTTGTACTACCATCATCCTGCGTCAGCGTTGAAAAATCATCACGCCAGTTGCCGGAAGCTACTTCAGGTTGTGTCAGCAGCTGTTACTGTGTACAGGGCTGTCGATGTGATTGATTTGGTTTGAATGTACAGAGTAGAGTTTTCTTTGAAGCAGAAGATGATAAATCCTCTGCGAAGTATGTTATTGGTTATAGTTGTAGGAGAAAAAAAATCTCTTATTTGAGTAGAGCTGATATTATTTGACATAGTGACTTTTCCCTTTTTTCTGGATTGGATGATTTGATTTGATCTGTTGGGTGGTTTTATTTGCTACCTTGACATGTGATTTTAACTGATTGACACTAGAGGACAACATGATCAATATAAAGTCCCCACCTCTTGGTTATTAACATCTATAGTGTATAAATAGGATATCAAAAAGATGGTAGATTGAATATCTAGAACGTTACTACTATAATACTGTAATATTCAACATTTGCTACAGTTTGAGGGAGACAGGTAAAAAAATATGAATAAAGACAAGCATGACCTGTTGTACACAGTGGTGTGTTCAGTTCCTGGCTTCTGAGTGTCTGATTTCTTGAGGTAAAACTGACTTTACACTCTCCGCTCTCAAATTAGTTATTTTACACCTAAACTGAGCTGAGGATACCAAATAGTTAAATGTTTTAACAGTGGAGTGGATGGTGTGTATGAAAATGAGAACAATGGACAATGTGATGGGTGTTAACTCACACGTGCCCCAATTAGACATGGTATTAACATGTCATCTGTATGTGGATATCTTAAACATGTGTTAATGTGCTCTCCTGTGAGTTGCTGTCCATTTTGTTGGCCTCTACTGACTGTATACAGTGCATGTTCTTCCTCTGCTGTAGCTATATGGTGGGCAGTGCCACCTAGAGGTGAGGTCAGTGTGGGTCAAAGGACTGTTACTAAAGTAAAGTCACAATATGCTGTGTAAGCAAATAGGTCCTCTTATCTCATTGTGTAATCAATACTGTTTGAAATCAAAATGAAATCTTCTGAAATGTGTGATTTTCTTTTAGTTGAATTAAATGTTTCTTACAATTTTAAGTGATAGTTTCACAGTCAAATGTGGTCGTCATGCAGCTGTTTTCAGTGTGATTGGAAAATATGGTTTTTACATTGCTGTGTTAGTGTCACAATGTGTGGCTTGTAATCTGTTCTGAATATACAAGCAGATAATTATCTCCTGTATATCATAACAGCCTGGTTGACACTCCCTTACATGAGGTAAAATGGTCTGTACAAGTTGAAAAAACTCACATTAAAAGACAGGCGTGACACTTATCTCTAAATTTTTGCAAGGGCTTTTCCCTCCTTGTGGTTTGTGGATGGTTTCCTCTTAGTGTTGCTGAGGCATGCTTGTATGAATAGCAATAAATGGTTATTAACCAATTGCGCCTTTGAAACAAAATTCATCTTTGTCTGCATGGAAATAATAAAACATGTCACATAAATGCTCCCTACTTGACTTCTCACCATATTTTCAGACATTAAAATGTCAAAGTAAAATGCATTCGTAAACAGGGGCGTCAGATTGCATTACATGTTCCAACGACTAATTTAACTGCACAATTGACTACAGCTGCAACCATCAAGTTTTTTCAGTGTCAATTAATCAAGTGATCAAATTTAGTCCACAAAGTGAAAAGAAAATACTAAGAAATGCGTAGTTCAAGTGTAAGTGCATAGAGGCCATAGTGTGGTCCAGTGGCTTGTTTTGTTCAGCCAACAATCTAAAACTTGAAGGTATTAAACACAGGAAACCACAAAATAATCACACTTGAGAAGCTGGAAACTTTTCTTCACAAATGAATCAACAATTGAGTTAAGTGTTGCTGGTTAAAGTTTTGCTGATTAACTGATTAATCAATGATGCTTATTATTTAAACCATTAGGAACAAATGTTTTTGGAATGAAAAGTCGAAACTACAAAGTTCAGTAATTGATGCTGACTGACTTAAAAAGAAAAACATCAGTGGCTTTATTTTTGTAGAAAATGATGGGTTGATTGTGGCCTAATGAATTCACAACTTCACAACAAGAGGCCTAATTCTCTCTTTATTAGGCCTATAAATACAGTTACTTATTTATAATATGTATGTATAATACAAACATTTACAATTTCACATTGCACACGATACAGAATAAACCAAAATATATAGATTAGTCTGTGAAGTTGGTGTTTTGGGGGTTTTTCCTTTGCTTTTCCCATGGATTTAACATGTTTGAAACTTGAAATGTTAGAAAACACTTTGTTCTAACTCAATGTGCTAGATAAGTAGACAGGTAACAAATACAAAGACAAGCTAGCATTAAGTGTCTTAGTAAGGTGTTTGGCCACCACATGCTACCAGAACAGAGCCTCAGTGCACCTTGTCATTGATTTTACAAGTCTCTGAACTCTACGGATGGATGAACATCATTCTTCCTTAAAGATATTCCCTTATTTAGTGTATTGATGATGGTGGTAGTGGAGTACTCTTTGCCACATTGGTCAAAAATATCACATACTGTAGGTGTTCAGCTGGGTTGAGATGTGGTGACTATGAAGGCACATAATTTTCATACTCATCAAACCATTCAGTGACTACTTGTGTCCTTTGGATAGGGTGCATTTTCATCCTGGAAGAGACCACTGCCATCAGGATAGAAATGTTTCATTGTAGGATAAAGGTGATCACTCAGAACAACTTTGTATTGATCTGCAGTGACCCTTCCCTCTAAGGGGACAAGTGGACCAAAACCATGCAAGCAAAATTCCCCCCAGAGCATAATAGAGCCACGAGATCCCCCCCACTGTAGGGGTCAAACATTCAGACCTGTAGCAGTTTTCCCTTTAATTAGAAACTCGTCTGTAACCAGCAATGTTATCTGTGGCATACTTTACAGCACAACAAGCAATTCTAACTAATTTAACCATAGGCTGAATTGACTGCAAACAAAACTAGTAATCAGTGCTGGTTTAAACACAGCCAGTTTATTTGCTGAGTGTGATGCTGACACCTGTCCTGTAACTGTTATAAGCATCAAGACACTATGAGTTGCACTAAGTAGTGACAGTAAATTAGTTTACCATGAGGTGGGTGTTGTTCGGCCCTGTCATTGTCAGAAATACCCACAGAAACATTGTAGGTATCACCAAGACAACGACCTGCAGCAACAGATGTGTAATAATATCAATACATCCATTCCTGAAGCTTGGAGTACTGTGTATAGAAGACTCTAGCTAGCTTACAGTTTTTTTGCTTTAGTTTTGACGACCGTTAATGTTCAATTATCGACCATTAAGGTCCTATTTTAGTTCTTGCTAACGTTAGCGTTTTTTCTTGATTCAGGAAATGGGTTTATGTGGTGTTATGTAACAGACTTAAAACAACTGTAACAGTTTACTTTCATAGTGGAAATGTTGCATACATGTGGCTGTTGTCCATTTAGGTTTTTCAGTGCCAGGGCCCGGTATTGTGCCCGGTACCTGTGCCTTTTCTGTTATGGCAAGTCAAGCCTGTTTCTTCCTATAGCCCTCACTATCTTTAGTGCTCATTCCTACACTTTCTATACATGCTGTCTACCTCTGCTACAAGAAATGTTCACAGTCTTAGATAGCGTCACTGTATCATCACCTCAAGGCCCTTGTACCTAAATATGTTGTGTTCTTAACTGTGCATTTCTCCTTGTGGTGTCTTCCTTTTCTGTGTGCTGTGACTACACACTCACCATGTAGTCAGGATCTGGTGTACTCACATCTTTCCTTTGACGTATAGTGAAAACCACTTGACATGCTTATGATGACTAGTAATTCCTTGTATAAACTATATAGAGCAGCAATGATTGTCGATTTATTGATTTCAGCTACTGAATTTTCTTTCCATATTCAATGAATTGTTTAAGTCTTAATTCTCTGATTCCATCTTCTCAAATGTGAATATTGTCCGGTTTTCTTTAATCGTAAATGATAATGACATGAAGACATTTGTGGATGTCAACTTGGGCTTTGGGGAACAGGGATTGACATTTTAATTGATGTATTAGTTGTCAGTGCAACCCTTAAACTAAATGATCAGGCTTGTAATTGGACGAGACAAGGCTGCAGACATAAGTGGTTAAGTAGTTAGCGAGAATGACTGACTTTCTGAAGCTGTGGTTTCCTTCCAGGTTGCAACACACAAGGCAACCAGACACTCTAAATGATCCATGTGTGTTTTTGTGTTTATTTCATTATTTTAGTATGCTGATTTGTGTTTGTTTGTCCCCCTAGGTGGAACTTTCTCCTGCTCCTGTCGGTATGCTCAGCAGCACTCTCTGGAGAAGAAGACTATCTAGCTCAAGGTAAACATTTATTTTGTCCTTGTAACTACTTAATTGATGTGTTTGACCTTTGACCCTGCAGCTTTATCTGCAGTGTAATTACCTTCTTTGGATTGTTTCCAGCCTCAGCCAGTAAATAGATGAAATACTACTCAACTTCAGTTAACAATGAAGAGGTGCTGCTATATATTTGCTGTTGTTTATATTGCTGGATTTAACAGTTGCACTTACATAATGCCCTGAACATATGCATTTATCCGATCAACTGAATCAATACCAACACAAACACTGAATTAAGCCGATCAATTGTCAACCAGACATGACTTTTCCACATTGAATACAGTTTCTTTGTCGATGTCATCATAATTTTTCAGACTTTTAGCTATCCGTAACAATCATTCTGTCATGATGGGCTGCTGACTCAGCTTTTAGCAATCTCTGGCCTCTTGTTACCTGACATAAAAATCATACTAATGAGTTTCATGCAGTGTGCTGAAACAGATTTAAAATCCACAAAAAACGAGAGCACTGGTATTGGATCAGTGTATCTGCTGATTGGTGCGGGCAGATAACCTGAGTTGAAGAAATTGAAAGCAGTATTGGGACATAAAATTGATTCGGTGCATCTCCACATAGTGCAGTACTTCACTGTGTGGAGTTTTTGTTACATTCTTTGGCTTTAGAATGTTTAAGAGTAAATCATTTAAGGTAGAATACAATCATTTTAGGTGCAACCACTAACAAAACAGCATACTATATATCACAATTCTATACTGCACCTCTTTATGTTATTGATTTAACTTGTTAAACACTCTAGGTAGCCATATTCAACAATAGTTTTCATAATTTAGTTAACATGCAGGACACATGCAGTACATTTGTTTAATAGGGACCTTGGTTTCAAAAATGAGCTTCACTTGGCTTGCTCTTCTTTTCTTTTTTTAGCCTTCTCCCACAACATGTCTACTCTTGCTCTCCAGGCCTCAGAATGCATGTAGAAGCAGCTAAAATAGCCTCTCAACATTTGTTGCCACACAGCATACCCATCTTTTCTCATCTTAGTGCTCTCTTCTCTGGTCCATCAGGAAAGGCTTTACATATATCAAATGCAAACTTAATTTGTAATGCATACTAACAAGATCACTCTGGGAAAGTACACCAATCAGTCAGACAGAGAGGAAGAGGAAATCTCAGATAAATGCTAAGCATGTTTTGCCAACTGTGCCTCAGCTGGTCAGATGCTGGGGATAAGGTGATATACATCTAATCTTTTAAACAAAGCAAAGATGGGAGGCATTAAAGGTCAAAAGGGCAGAAGTTAGGAATAGGTCAAAGATAGCAGAACAGAAATACAGCTGAGTGGATGTTTTCAGTGGAGTTAGTGAGTTCTTTATAGCCGTTGAACAATTCAAGTGTGATCCCACCAATTTCTGCAGATGCGACTTCTTTGCAAGAACTTGCCACCAGTCCGCAAGAAAGAATGCTGTCAAAAGAATCTAAAGAAAACTCAAATAAGTTAAATGTCAAATGGTTGCACTCTATGATTTTATTGAGAAGGTATATTGTGTGAATTTTTGAGTGACATATTACTGGACTGCTGCCAGAAATACCATATAGTGTGTGCACACTTAATTTAAAGTTGACCCCATGATGAGTCAATCACATTTCTACATGTATGTGCATTGTGATACACCCATACTGACTTCACCTTGAAGTAAAACGCTCCAAGGTGGCCTCTGCTTATTCCATCTTGCTTTGTCTTCTCCGCACATATATATCTATAGCTGATGAACACACTCCAAGCAGGATCAATCCATCATAACAAGGGGAAGAGGAATGCACACAGAGGGCTAGAGCAGCTTGTCTTCACATATGAGACAGGTTAATTGGAATCCAGGCTGATGTTACCTCTGGCAAAGAATGTCAAGGACATCTCACTGCATGCTTAGATCCACTGCAGATAGATAGACTCCCTTACAGGGCTGCAGGACTATAAACCCTGCAAAACCACATGTAGGTAGATATATTATATTTCTTATTTCTATATATCTTACTGTCTCCGCCCATTTCTCCTTCTTCCTGCTCTCCCCTCGATGCACTGTCACAGAAAGAGAGGTGTAAGCCAACACATTGCTTACATTACATCATATCTCCAATACACCAGCATTTCAAAAACAGTTAAAAAAGGCTTGTAGCAGTAAAATCTTTGTGAGATTTTTGTTGTAGTGAGTTTTTGAAAGAAAATAATCAACTTTTGGCTGATAAGAAGTACAACTCTCATACCAAATCTTTTATCTTTTTCAGCTAAAGATCAGTGTGTGGAACTGATTGGGATCATTATTTACTGTTTAAGATACAATAGATTGCTCCAAATCTTTCAAGGGGCCTGGGCGGCTTCTTAAATCATGTTCTTTTGACTCTGCCAGTCTTTCAGATTGTTCTCTGTTTTGGTTAATCCCAGTCAGGATCAGCAGCAGGGAAATCTAAACAGTCTGTGAACCATCATGGCACTCATGTAGAAAATCTTATTCATATTAAACCTGCTGCATCTGTCGCCACCGCCTCTACATGCGCCTTAAATGGCACTGCTCAATATGAGAGCTTTAGTTAAATAAACCCTCCTTGTTAATGACATCATATTTTAATTCATTCATTAATTTTAAATGTTCACATTGCACAGGAAGGCCTTGATATAAGTAATTATTAACTATAATATTCAGATAGTAGATTCAATAGTTGGATTCACAAATAAGCATTTTATCCATTTCAATACTTTAGTATAATTATTGATGAATACACAAAGCATATACTGCCCACTATGTAATCATGTGTTGAGATGGTGGATAACTTCAACTGTCTTGTAAAGCAGATCATGGACAGCACTGACCTATTCCTTAAAAGAGCAATGCTAACAAGAGTTTCCCAATAACAAGGACACAGAGGTTGACTCATGTTTTAGAACAGTGCTGCACAGAGAAGCCCCCAGATACTATTGATTAACTAGCAAAGACCACACCATCAACAAGATGTGTTTGAATGATTGAAAAGAATTGTTTTTTTTCTGCTTGCTTGCTTCATTGCGGTATAGGGAGGCTATGTGGTGAATCGGCTGCTGTGCCCGGACAATGTCAAATCCTCTTAAGAGCCTATGAGAGAGGAAAGAGAGGAGAAACAAGATGAAAAAACAGGGTGGGGGGGGCCGCAAAATATGAGAGTGAAAGATGAGAGAAAGGGTTAGGTTGGTATTTATAGGAAAGTCAGAAGAGGTGTAGCTGAGGTGTGGTCCTGCTCCTGAAACTGAAAATAAGCTTCAATTTCCAAATGATATTTGGCGTTGTTTTTGGCATTAAAACAATATGTTTTTGGCCTGGTGGGGGTTCTCTTTGGCTAGGCTGTTTGCCAGCCTTATACAATGATAAGGAAAACACTGAACTACTGCTATTACAAAGACAGCTTTCTATCAGCTAAATAACATGTCCAAATTTAGTAACTAACTAATTGGGACTAGGAAAATAGATAACACCTGTACTAAAAACACTTCACTGGCTTCTGGGACAGTATAGAATTGATTTCAAAGTATTACTGCTTGTTTGCAAGGCCCTAAATGATACGACCTGCTGACTAGTTGTAGCACAGTCAGATTATTCAGATCATCAAGTATGTACCCATAATTAAATCTAAATCTAAATCAGGTAAAGGTGCATTTAGTCACAAAATGCATGATGACCTGAGATGTAGCAACTCTATCTTCTTTTAAAAGCAGTATGAAAACATTGCCTTTCTCTTAGGCTTTTGACAGTATTGCTCTTGTTATAGTCCATGTGTGAGTGTTATAAGGACCGAGGTTATAATTAATTATATTTTACATGTGTGTCTGTGTGGTGTGCAGGTGGCTAAAAGATTAATGACATGGAGCATTCTATATCTGTCTTCTCTATCTCTTTATTTAATGTTGTCTGTATTTTACTGTAAAGCACATTGAGCTACCTGTGTATAAGATGTGCTATGCAAGTAAGACGGACTTGACAGTCACTATTTCAGCCTTTGTGTTCAATTGTTTGATTTGATCCCTGACCAAGATGAAAAGTCTAAAGGTTGTACATGTGCAATTAATCTGAAATAGGCATGTCATGGCTTTGATGTGTGCTTTTCTCTGTCTGCATTGCTGTCAGTTAACAATGTGAATCCACAATGCTCTCAGTCATTTGAAACTTTGCCCTGGAGATGCAGAGCACTGATTGAGTTAGTGTATTTAGTTTTCTCTCAATAACCCCAAATCAACTAACCCTTCTTTGAAAGTTGGCTCTCCAGATGCAGAGGAAGTGTTTCAAAGGAAGGTAGTGTCTTTGGATTAGCAATAAAATATCTCAAACTGCCCCTGAGATCTCCCCACCAAAATACTTAGATGCACCCACACACGTACATGTGTGCAAACATTGGTTAAAAAAGCTTGTCTGTTTCTAAACTTCTATTATGCTGCTACCTCTGTCCGCCAGCCTGCTTACAGATGCAGTGTTTCCTCTGTATGCTTTCAACAACAGCATAGCACTGCTGCTAAATGATGGACACCACTTCTGAAATTTTGCATTGTACATAATGATTACAATGAACACCAACCACACAAAATTTGGCTAATGCTTGTAAACTTAGCTACTGGCTGAGATTGCAGAACCTACTCCCAAACCAACTCCTCCTCTCCCTATCAGTGGTATCTGTAGGCAGTGAATCCACATCAGCAGCAGAAGGAGAAAAGCAGAGGATAGGATGAATAATGAACAGAGACTGATGCCTGTGTTCTTTATTCTTTCTAAACATCACTTACTATTTTGATGTCAGATAAATTATTTATTTAATTGACTTTTTTCATCCAAGTGATGTGAATGTGAATATGACATCAAATTTTCCTAAGGAGAACTCAAAATGTCCTGACTGTGTTGAGGCATTTCATTCTTTGACATTTATTAGAACTATCTGGGCCTCCAGAGCCCTTCTGGTATCAAAACCTGGAAAAAAATCTGGAACAATTCTGAAGTAGTTTAAAGTTTTTTCACTGCCCGTGTGTGCAAATACGGGTCTTGGCATGGTTAGCTCTGCTCTGCATGCGTACACGGCACCACTGCTGAAAAAAATCCTGGAGAAAACATGCTCACACATTGGCTCTCTTCTCAATATCTCCCTCTCTCTCGCACGTGCAAACACAGACTCACAGGTCAGATCAGCTTCTAAAATGACTGACCTGTGACATTTACAATTACAACATATGTCAGGTATCCTTGTTCCCATTTGTCATTTTTATTTTTATTTCTTGAACTATCAAGGCTCTGCACCGACATATGTGACACATGTGACACATAACCCTCCGGCCTACTGATCTGTCTATAGCTCTTTATTCAAAGTCGAAACTACACAGAATATCTTCTGTCTCAAAGTATTGCTTAAGTGCTTTTTTCTGGCTCTACGTCAACCGATGTCAGCAGACCAACATAAATTCTTTGAAGAATTACCTGTGGGCATGGGAAAAGAATGACAGGATAGTTTGGAGGAAAGCTGCTCTCATGAATCTCTGGTGGCAGATTGATTCAAAAAGGCTGTGTGGATTGGTTTCCTGTATCCTAGTTCAGCCCCATCCTTCTCTAGTCCCCCTCTCTCATCTGGGCCACAGCTGCTTCTCTGGTACTTGATCCAGGAGGAAAACATGGAGAGGTCACCATCATCATGGGGGGACTGTTGAAAGTGTACAATGGCTGACCACTGCCTGTTTTTGGTTGCACCACAATAGTGGTGCTGCTGAATGTGTGTGACTGAGTGACTGAGTGAGTGATGAGGTTACACCACTGGGAAGATGAGTGTTGGAATTTTCCCATTAGCGGTTGCTCTTTCAAAATGAATCAACACAGTTTTCTATTATGTCCTTGGAGTGTTTACAGCAGTCCCACTCATTGACTGTGACTCATTCCTAATTTATCACACGCTAAGAATGGATTATTTTGCTGCTTTTGGACACTACTGTCTGAAGATTGAAGACTTCTGAATTAGCCAATCAGACCTTTTTGTCTGTCTCTCCAAGGTAAGTACAATGCTTCATTAGTACATTACCAGAAATTGAAGTTAATGTTACGTGGCTCTGCTTTAGCTTGTGTGAACAATGCGGCTGCATTACTGGCAAGACTAGTCCACATCTCGCCGATTAACTAGCGTAACTTCCGTGCCATTATTGAAGCAATTGTCTCCAAGCAACAACTTGAAGTCCAGTTGCAGCTCTAGAAGCGGCTCCATGGCAGCTTTCTAGACCATTTTTTGATTAATGTACACACTGTATACATGTATACTGTCTTCTGTGATGTAACACTTGTTTCTTCTCTAAAGATTTTGCATTTTTTCTTCCTTCTTTACAGCTCAGAAGTGGACCATTATTTTACAGGAACCTCTTTAACAACTAAGTAATACAACCTAAACTCAACATATGGAAAAGAATGACACCCAAAATGTATTCAACTTTTTTCATCTTAAATCTGTATCTCTATAATTATCAATCATCCTATTATGTATGTATATATATATTGTTTCACAGCAATCATATCATGTTATCTTTTAATACACATGCTCCAATAAAGAATAGAAGAGTACTTTCAACTTTGTACTGCATGTCACACCTTTCACCTTGTAAAAACGGTGTAATATATAGAATATCTAATAAACTCTATGATTTACTGTTACTGAGTGTCATTTGTTTCATTTTATGTTCTCTTTCAAACCAAACATGTGGTTACACACAATAACAGTCCAGCATAGAGCAGAACAGGCGAGAAAAAAAGATCTTTATGCACTGAGAGGCCTGAGGGAGAGCACACAGCCAAACCACCCCAAATAACAATCACTCTGACATAACACTCAACGCTCACTCAATACTGAGTGAGTCATAGAAAAATGAGAGACATCTGCAGATAGAAACAGATTAGGGGTAGTTAACACACCATTAGAATAGTTAGAATTACAATTAAATTGAGTTTTTTCAAATCAAACATTTTACGATATGATTGGAAAATTTTGTTCTTGCAACTGCATTTGTAAAGATTTTTTCCAGTCAAACGTAGCTTAACAATGTAATGTGATGTGGTAATTTAGTACACTTGAACAACAAGTATTACTGGGAGCGCTACAGAAAATTGCAAATGAACATACATTAATATCCAGGGATTGACATTATTGGCACTACCATTAACTTTCCCTGTAACAAGCTGGCCATAATTTCACACACCCATTTACATATACTGAGGTTACAAACCCATCACTGAACCAAACAAGTGTGCATAGTGAGACCTGCAGTGATATTGACAGGTGTTTGCAGTCACTTAGATAACCGTAACCAGCAGTAGCATTTAACCACCACACCTTTGAAGATGAAGATGAAGAACATATTAAAAAACAAAGCCTCTTACTCACTGCACCATTGAAGTAGCATTTTGACAAAAACATGTCTTGCAGAACATTTACTTTCATTAAATACAGACACAGGCATGATTCGTTGCAAATATGTTTTGATACCCTCTTGATTTTTAGAGTAATCAAAACACAATTATCCTTTTTGTTGATGTCTCCTTTCATTGTGTACCTCATAAATAGTGAAACAGACTCTGAATTCCTGTTCCATCTGCATGTGGTCTTTATTCCTTACTCCTGCATCAATCCAATTTTAATTGATTTAATCTGTTTTATCCTTTATTAAGTTGTGGTTCTGTAAATTAGAGGTGACAGGGAACTTATTAAGTCAGGAAGGAAGAATATATGCACCAAAGGTCCCTAGGAGGACTTGAGCTGGGCATTTCATAATTACAGTACATGGTATTAGACTGCTGCTTCTAATGAATTCAGTTGATTCTTTGTCCTATGTTGTTAACATAAACTTACGGGAAACGATAAAGTTGTACATATAGTATTTAAATTTGTTTTTGAGGCATTTATCTTGCAATAAATTGTCAACTTTTACAAAAGTGAGTACCCTAAAACAAGGAGCCCTTTCAGGTTGTTTAGAAACTATTAAACCAAAGCCTGCCTGCTTTCTGATAATGCTCTCTTGTCTTTCAGGAGTGGATATCCTCTATCGACTGGGGCTTACTGCTCAGAGCAGCACAGACAATCCCTACGAAAGGACCGCTTCCCCTTCGACCACCTACACCACTGTTCCCTCACCTTTGAATTTCCCTGTTCCTGGATATGGGGTGATACTCGACTCAAACTCCCTTTATGAGGCTCCAGCAGGCAGTCTGTTCCCGCCAGAGATTGGTGAGGAGTTTTCTGTTGTGGTTAGCCTAAGCTCCTGGCGAGCAAACAATGCTTTTCTTTTCAGTGTCAAAGATGACAGGGACAGGCTGCGTTTTGGCATTCAACTGCTTCCACGCAGAGTGGTGGTTTACACTGCAGAGAAGGCCTCCATTTACTTCAACTACAATTGGCAGGATGGGCGCCAACAGCCTTTTGCTGTTGGTGTCCGCGCCCGCTCGGTGTCCTTCTATGCGGATTGTGGGGCAGTGCAGCAGAGGGAGCAGACTCTGGTGAGATCTCAAACACTGGGGGACTCTGGTGGTCTCTTCACTCTGGGGAGGATGAACTCCAAAGCGGCACCATTCAATGGTCGAGTCTGCCAACTAGATATCTATCCCTCAGCTCAAGCTGCTGTGCACTACTGCAACTACCTTAAAAAACAGTGCCGGCTGGCCGACACTTACCGATTGCCTTTGCCACATCCCGGTTTGGATATTGAGGCAAATGACCACCCCTCTAACCCCTTAACAAAATCACTTGTTGGAATAGCAGCTACCCACCATACTCCCATAAAAGACACAGCAGTTGTCAAAATGTCCCAAGGTAGTGTGGTTAAACAAGATTCAACCCAAAGCCCATCAGTACAACCTTACCTGGGGGACCAGAGCCACATTTCAACATTGGAACCCATCGCCCACTCTGCTACATCCTCGCTTCAGTCCGATAACCCCACTTCAGTCACCGTGAATGGACTAGCAGCTCTGGATCTTACTAATAGCACATCTATCACCGCTACCACAAACATGTTGGCAAAAGGTACTATGGTCCAGGGGGACACTGATCAGTCTGAGAACAGTACAGAGGACAGTAGCTCTGGGGGCCCGCAGACCCCGGATGCCACCACAGGCCTGGTTTCCCCAGACAGGCAAAGTCGTGTGAAGGAAGGACTCAGGAACAACACCATCTCCAGCTCCAAGGACTCCCGCTTAGGGCCCCAGCAAACTCATCAACTCCTGGAGACTCTTCTGAGACCCAACAGCACCACTTTGTACCGTGATAATCAGGTGGACACCTCAGAGCACCATGATCTAGATGGCAGCTATGATGACGTCGACATGGGGGGATATGATTATGGATATGAGGAGCCAGACTTCCTCTATGACTACGAAGATGGTTTACGTGGCCCCAAAGGAGATCCAGGTTCTCCGGTAAGTGACTGAATTTATGAATGACATTTATAGCTATGAATGTTCATGGAACAATTGTCAGAGAAGTGAGTCACAAGACAGTTCAGTTATAACATGATCAAGAGGAAAATATCAATACCAGGCATTTAAAGCTTATTTATTGCCATCACACTTGCATATGGCCAGGATATAGGAAAAAATATTTTGGCAGGGCGGTGTATTGATGTAGAGGTGATGGCATGTCCAAGCGCTGTTCTTTTTTCATGTATGTACAGGTTGTTAAAATAACATGTCATTCCCTTGCTGAAATACTGCCAGAAACTTTTGCTGTGATGTGGGAGAGGATAACTCATCTTAAGGTTGGAGGTATACCCTGGTAAAGAGAAATTAGCTGTCCGTCCAGACTTAGCTAAAATGTTCAGGTATTGCTTATGTTTCCATAAGTCAGATGTGTCTGATCTTTTTATCTGATATGCTTAAACTTTGGAGTTTACGTAATGATGTAAGATGTCTGGACTCATCTGCCAGTTTCCAAAGTATTACCTCAGCTTTAAAGTGCCTGCAGGCTTGTAGGTGGGACACAGATCACTCAGCACCGAGTTGTTGCAAGTTTGCAAACTTACCTTCACTTTTAAGAGCTTGAACACACTGCTGCAGTATTATGAGCACAGTACACCATAGGCTCTTTTCCACTGGGCCACAATTTGGCAGAAAATATTGATTAATTAGGCAGTGTTCATTGTTACTTTCTACTGTTATCTTTTGGCTACCTTTTTTTGGCTACTGCGACCACTTTGATGCAGGCATGTCTTGAATACTGGGTCAGCTGAAGGTCAGTGACTCACTCAGTGTCATTACCTCTTAGTTTGAACTTGAAAACAAGCAGGTTTACTTCTTCAAGGGAAATATTTCACAATTTTGCAGCCACAAAACCAGCCAAGTACAGTGGCATTTATACAGGCTGAGTCTGGTCTCAGTAAATATTTTATGATCATGTTGTGCAAACTTGGTTTTTGTTTTAATATTTAACTACTTTTTCATTCATCTTCATTGATATGTTTTACTTGAACGGCCATTAACAACATTTGGCATCTTTCATAGATAATCTGCTTTGTAAAAATTGTTCTCTTGTCCGCAGCTTGGCTCAACACAACAGAAGACGCATTTGGAAAATTCACATTCCAATTTAGGTTCTTGGCTGTTTTACTAGTATTAAGTAATATTAGTCAAGTTGGTAATGGGTATGATTAAACCTTAATAGCAGTTGATACAAACCCTTGTCTTAGATATAGGAATGAAGTTGGTTGGATGGTGTGGGTGTTGCTCTCTAGATAGACTGTTGTCACTAATCTGTTGCAAAGTTGGATAGTTTGATTGAGTATAAAGTGTGTATGTAGTTGTATTTCTGGTGTTTACTTAGCCATGTGGTGTAAAATCCTCCACAACACCATAAGAATATACCTCAATGAGCATTAAACTGTTCTTTTTTCTAGTCAATTGCTTGCCTATTCAAGTAAAACAATCATATCATCAGATCATACATTAATAATAAGATGCATGATGTTACAATAATGACATTGGACAATCATGGAGTGTGAAAGACTAGACTAATATTGGTCATCACTTTTAATGCCTCTCCCTTGGTGGTCTGTTATTAAGCTACCAACTTGTTGACTGTATGTTTGGGAAGAATCCAGGGGGTGTGATAATTCGCTTCATACAATGCCACAAATTCAAAAGATGATTCATCCTAATCGTCAGCTCTGCAGAAACTCGACTTCTTGAATTGACTCCACTGGGAAAGATTTGACCCTTGCCTTGGCTCAGATAAAGCATGCGAATATTATCATTTTACAGCATGAGTGCCTTGGTTTCTGTAGGCCCTGTTGTTGTGGTGAGGGCGGTGGTGTGCTCACAGTTTCCATTTGTCAGTGTGTGGGAGTCTAGAGGAACAAACAGCTGTTTCTTTCTTCATCTCTCCATCTGTGTTCATCTATTGCTCTGACAGAGGATGCTACAGAGAAATCCATTTTATTTACCATAGCAACAGTTCAGAACAATCAACAGAAAGCTGTATGGATGGCAGTGTTGGTCAGATAGTTGGTCACAAGGTCCAGACTGAAATATCTCTGCAACTTTTTATTGGACTGCCAACAAATCTATGACTGCTAAGGAATGAATCCCTCTGACTTTTGTAGTTATCTGACTTGCCACCTTGCGCCACTAGGTCAAAATTTCAATTAAACACATCTCCAATAATAGGACAGTGATTCCTCAATGTTTTCCAGGACTGTAACTGTACTGTAACTAATAAATTCACTTGATTAATTAGTTGAATTGTCCTGCTATATCTGATCATAACAGTCCCTTTAGCAATGATTGATGTATTACAGTGTTTTCAGCTTTCAGTCTTGTTGTAACACATTTTGGAAAGGACCAAGTCAATCAGTAACACACATATCTGTTGATAAGCCAGTGCATTTTTGATAAGTCATTCATTAGAATATAAGCAATATAATTCATAAACATAAATTATGGATGGAAGGCCAATACAAAATCCTTCATTTACCCCCGAAGGCTGCTACGTATTTCAGTGGGTATCCTAGGCTCTTCAAAATTTTAAACCTGCAACTGAAAATGAGAAATTTTGTCTTCACCCTGCAAAGCAAGCTTATGAAAACACACTATCATAAATATACCCAACAGAGCTGGTGTTCCCACAGCCTGTTTGGTTTCCAAAGATATGCGAGATAGTGTGTGAGAAGTTTTTTTATAAAATTCTTGGATATTGTGGGTCACTCTTCTTATGTCCAAGTTAATTTTCAGTAAAAATGTGTGGTTTAGCAGGAGTATATTTTGTTTTACATCTTGCTTCAACCAGAACATGACTTGCAGTTGTTCTGTAAGCTTCATGATACGTTCTGTCCATGAAGAAGGTTTACGTTGATCCTAGGCTGACCAAAGACTGGTGGTGTCAGTCTCATCTTGAGAATGTAACTCGACCCTGCTGCTGAGAGCTTTCCTAATAGAGCTCTTAGTTGAAAACACTTGGCTCCCCTCTTTGAACTCCATAGTTCTTACATAAATATAGCACATACAGTACTCATCATTGTGGAGGCCTGGACAGTGAACTGCGTGTTATTGCTTGCCATTAACATACTCTATCTCTCATTTCTTTTTCCCCTTCACTCCCTCTATCTCTCTCCCTGTCTCTACATTCTTCCCTTCTCTCACTCCCCTGTCCCTCTGTCTCTCTAATCTAGGGTCCTCCCGGTCCCCCTGGTTTACCTGGTCCTTCAGGAAAAAGAGGTTCTCGGGTGAGTAACCTGCACAAAGGTGATGGTATAAAGGCAGCATGCTGTAGGAGAGGTTACCTGTATTATTCAGGAGGGGCTCTTTTCACTGTATAAAAAGTGAGAAACAATTAAGAAGATACATTTTGTTTTTGTATCTACCTGATAGGTGTCTCCCCTCAATCTTCATGCAGTAGAAGACTACCTTTTTTAGTGAGACTTGAGTGGGTAAACTCATCCTGGATAATGATAATGGAAAACAGAACAGAGATGAAAAGACAACAGTGCACAAGAAGCGCTGTTTTGTTTAGATTCAGACTATGACAACATCTGTTGAAAGCTGGCTTCTCCACAGGCCATTATAACACAGAAAGTAATGCGGTTTGATCGCTCAGCCACTACCAAGAGTTTAAGGTCATGTTAAAGGCACTAAACTTTGCTAATCAACAACACTAACACAGTCAATGAAGACTTATTGATATAATGTATAACCATTGTATTTTCTTTTGTTATGGAAGTCAGCAGCAAGCACTGGCCATATGTGTTTTGTCTGTATTTACTGTTACACTCCAGCTGGAACTATCAGAGAAGAGGTGCTGACAGACATGTTTGTGGTTTGTGTGATTAAGGTCAAGAACAATTCTTGCTTTGTAAAGACACATGACCATGAGATAGTGTGCTTTTAGGATGCAGCCAACTTTGTTTACTTGTCAGCACTGACGGAGCATCAAGGTTGAGTGATCAAACAGTAACATATGCAACCAGCTGCAGTGGCGGCCCAGGCTACATTTCCACTCTGATCTTGAGGCTACACTGTTTGCAACTGCCAAGGTTGTCATGATGCAATGCTATGATCATGCCACAGGCCCTAAAGGCATCTTTTAACAGAACAAGACACATTTTACTAAATGAATGTGGTATGTGGATGTTGTATAAATAGTTCACTCTTGGTCTCTGTGGAAGCTCTACCCTGCACAGCAACATCATCAGTGCTAATTTAACACGGGGAATGTAAATATCTACAGTGCACTAATCTTTTTTTAGAAGACAGCATGCAATCAAATTAACTTGATTTTTGATTACTAATCCTGTTGACAGTTTTGAACACCTGCTTCTGATAAAGACTCTCAAGTGTCCAAATAATTATCAGTGACAAATCATTACTTATTAAAATGTGAAAATGTGGTTAGTACATGTTTATGTACATGAGTGGGGTCACTTTATGTGTATATTATATGTGCATGTCTGTGAGAGTGTGTGTGATTGTGTATACATAACTTGAAAAATGTAGCATTTTTTCCTTTTGCTCCCATTCTCTTATGTTAGAGGGAAGACTAGCAGGCAGATGGACAGGAAGACAGGCTGGTAGACAGAGAGAGTAGGTATATGGTAAAACATGCCTCCTAGTAAAAGATTCGGAAAGCACATGTTTGCCTCTAAGTCATAAAGCAGAGACAGAGGGAGGCTTGGAATCATTATGTGGTGGGAAGCTGAGGGCAGTGTGCAGGGCTGTGGTTATGTCTCTGCTGTCTCAGCACAGAGCAGCAGACCTATTATAGTGCCTATAATTGTCAGAGATATCAGACTTTGAACCAGGGTACAGCATTTGGTGTGGGCATTTGTCATGGAAAAGTTACTTTTAGAGGTTCTTTTATTGTAGGCAGTCCCTGAAGCTGGCAGTTTTAAGTACTGAGATGGTGATTGATAACAATAATCAGGTATTTTATGAATAAGCTGCAGTGATCTTTTTGTATTTCCTTGGCATATTTTACTACACTGCGGTGAATTCTGTAGAATTTGCCTTATTTTGTCAATGTTGATCAATGTGGGCCTAAGGGGGAGGTTTTACAAGTTCAACTCTGTTATGATGCTTTTATGGCATTGCCTACATTTCTAACAAAATTATGACTTAAAAAGCACTAAATGGAAGTTAAATTCATTTATTTTCTATGGGCAATATGCTCTTGGGGAAATCAGGCTCTGATTACTGACATTAAAAATGAGAAAGAGAGAGAGAGAGATCCTTCTTCCTGGCCTTTGGCTGTAGTGCAGAGGAAGCCTGGCTTGCAAGCAGCAGGGGTACAGATGTGAAGGAATGTAGTGTATTTATGGTGTGTGTGTGTGTCTGTGTGTGTGTGTGTGTGTGTGTGTGTGTGTGTGTGTGTGTGTGTGTGTGTGTGCGCATGTGCATATCAAAGTGCATGTGTAGTTCTAGGCATAAGTGTGCATGTTTGTGTCTGTGCACGTGTGGTTGTACATTCATTGCATACCTGTGATGTTCAAGGAGTAAAATACCTTTGGTAGACCGAGAACAAATGTGATACGATAAACATATTTATGCTATTTCTAAGTAAGGCTTGGCAATAAATCGAAAAATTATCAAAACCCACATTATGACTTTTTGCTGACCTGATTTGAAGTCACATGGATATGTAGGACTTATTCACTCTGTCTTACAGGCTGCCACCTACTGTAGCCCTGTAATACACTTCAACAACAAAAACAACAAAACCCTACAGGCATGGGGAAACACTCAAAGTTTGGAGTGTGGGTTAATTACATAAATGGAGTCGTAGTAAATTGCAGTAGTAGTTTTACACAATGTAATCCACCATGTGTGTCAATCATTACTCAGATTGAAATGCAGCTTGGGCAATCGCTGACTCATGTTGTGTTGGTCAACAGCTGTTATTCAAATGTATTCATGATATTACTTATTTTGATTGTCACAGTTGATGTTAAACAGAGTTTATTTTTCTTTGATTTTCCTGTTTTAACAAATAACTGAATGTGTTCTTAACTACTGAATATTAGTCTGCAATGATCCATGATTTACTGTTTATTGTTCAGTACCAATAATTGATATGAGCAGGTGTGTGTAATAAGACGTAATTGAATTAATTGTAACCAAGGTTAATGCAACAATTAATTGCAATATTGTTTTTAAGCAATATTGCCCAGGTCTAATTTTAGGAATGTATGACAGAAAGGTATAAATTTCACACTGTAGTATTCTAAGTTCATGTTGTCTTTCTTTAGTTCAGATTACAGCTGGCATTTGTCATATGACTCATCTTTAATACTGAGCTGTTAACAGTCATTAACAAAACACAGTAAGCTTATCTGTGTTCGCTCACTCTGTATGTATCTGTTTCAGGGTCCCAACGGTCCACACGGTAACCCAGGGCAGGCAGGACCACCTGGGCCCAAGGTGAGTGCCATCTCCAACACTGGAGAGACACAAACAGCTCCTTGAGAGTGCCAGACAAGGTTCTGGTTAGTATCTGTGGGGGGAATGAGACAAATGAGTTCCCTCGGAGCCAGAGCCAGCATTACTGAGCCTAAGACACAAGCCAAGGCCAGGGATGGTTAATGTCATACTCTGCTCCCACACTCTTTTAGTCCTGTCTCCCATCATTGAAAGGCTGCCGATCCGGTGACAAAAAGTGAAGTTCTTGATTTTGGTTGTGTTTCCTGCAATGACTACTGTTAAATATTACAACACATCATATACAACAGTACTATATTAAGCAGTAGATATTCATTTAAGATATGCTTTGCACTGATGCTGTGTCTTTTACTGACAAAGTTATACACAACCTTTCTTTAGAAGGGCTAGGCCTGCTAGAACTGTGTGACCCTGCTTTCTTGTAGCATGAAGTGCTAGGTCTGTGCTCGGTCAAAAGGTTACATCACTAGTCTCAATGGCTTGATAACATGCTTCATCAAGCTTGGGGGAATGGATACAGACAGACACTGGATCATTAGTTATCAGTTGGAAAATGCCCTTTGGGTATATTAGAAGAGTTTCTCAAGAGGATTGATGAGTTGGGGAAAGAAGACATCCATTCAAAAAAATGAATATTTTAATGGGTAATAGTTTATGCAAACCCATGTTGAAATAAAACTAGCACAGACTCTAGTTTGATTTTTATGTTGAAACTCAGATTGTGTTACTAAGAAACTGGGTAGATGATTTTGATATACAAATCCAAGAAAATCAGAACATTTCAGGGACTTAAACATATGGTTGGTTGTATACTGTGGCAGTCTATACCCAAAGTCGTTAAAGTTGTGTACTTTCATGTCATTCATATAGTATTTACCATCTTAGAAGTGGTGATGAAGTGATTATGGCGTTCTTTATGATGGTAAAGTTGGTTGGGTTCAGGATTCATTATTATACAATAAAATTAGAATTTCAAAGGAGAGGGTCTCTCCACATGCTGCCTGATGAAATTTGCTGTCATTGCACAGACTGGCCTGCCAATCAGCAGAGAGAGAGAGAGAGAGAGAGAGAGAGAGAGAGAGAGAGAGAGAGAGAGAGAGAGAGAGAGAGAGAGAGAGAGAGAGAAGAGAGAGAGAGAGAGAGAGAGAGAGAGAGAGAGAGAGAGAGAGAGAGAGAGAGAGAGAGAGAGAGAGAGAGAGAGAGAGAGAGAGAGAGAGAGAGAGAGAGAGAGAGAGAGAGCCTGAAGTCAAGTCTTTCCTTTCTCATACATTTGTTTGCTTTAATCATTTGTAACAGGCAGTCATCTTCTCTCTTGGGTGGGCAAACCAGAGTCTGGTTATAGTCATTTTATTGTCAGCCTACACGCACTTACTTTCTCCACTGTTTTGTATATACAGTATTTTTTTCATATCTATTTCAATCTGGCAATTCCACAAAATAATAGGACTCATAGAACCTGACAAGTTGGGGAAGTGTTACAAGTTCCCCCCTGCATATTTTACTATTCATATTCTCCATGAATAACCATCAAATACATGAGCAACAGACTCAAGTAAAGTCTTGCTAGCTGACAAGTTGGGACGTGCCGCTGTCACTCCTGTTGCACGTGTTTTTGTGTGGACATCAGGAGGATGTGTGTGAGTGTGTGTAATCAGTGTATAATTGTTTAATATTGACCTTAATCATGGACATTTAATAGCCTGACATCTCTCAGGGCCTGTAGGACTTGGGTAGGTTCTTCAGGAGCCCTGTGCCACTCTTGTTGTTTGCCCTACTAGACACTGTCATAGCAATGTCACCAGGTCACAGATTTTTCATTTAAATCATGCACACTCACGCAACAAGTATAATCTGCTGTAGTCAAAGTTTTTACCAGATGGCATTGATTATAGCAGACGTTGACGTGTTTTCCCCTGAATAACCAATCTCTGCTGTTCAGAGTTTGTGCAAGTGGGATTAAACAAGACACAGCCAGATGTAGGCAAGCATGATAATAAGGAGCCAGTGTGTCGTCACAGTGTAGCATGGGAGAGTGGAGCAGACATAGCTGGTTGTTGGCTGAAATGATAAACCCCTCTACCCAGATGGTTGATATGCTGGTTTTTACCACAGCACATAATTGTGCTAGTTCTGGCTCATTAGCCATGGCACTGACATATGTTAACAGGCACACTAATATTTCACTTTTATCCTGAATACTTTATTATACAGCGTCTTTTTGGATATTCCAAATTTAAGCCTTATTCCAAAGATAGCATTTTCTGATTAAGATGTTGGATACACTGATGTTATCTGGGCTTTTATGAGCATTCTTTCTACTTACTCATGTATACAGCACATTCAGAATATCCGTCTCAATTGTGTCTTTCACAACAATTTGCGACATATGGTCTCTTGCCTGTTTACAGTCAGCTCTGGGTGTTGTAAACAAACCTACTAGTCAACAGTTTGCAAGACTGACAAAAGAAAAGCCTGTCTCTCTCACACACACACACACCTACTTTTAAACATATTGAAAAGTGTTTAAAAGATTTAGGGCATGCACGTTGCAGACCTTTTCAAGGAGGTGGTTGAACCAATGAAATAGGGAGTCTGTGTTCTCACGGTTGAACAAGTTTGCCACCTGTGGAAAACTGCAAAAATCCTGTTTTCATCAGAGGATGCATGGCTGGAAACAGGAATATTAATGGAATATTCATTTTCATCAGAAATGTAAATAACTTAGTAGGAATATTGGTCTTTTGGTAATATTTTGTGCATGTTAATGTAGTCACTGACGACATTGTTTTTTTTATTGTATGTTATTTATGCAACATTTGTCCCTGTCTCCAAGATAAATTTCTCCCTAGGGAGACCAATAAAGTATCCTAATCCTACATTATAAAGTGAAAAAAGCCTAAATCTCTAGTAAGCTTTTCCCCATCATGGGACCAGATGCAAAGGATCCATTGGTGCAACTGAGCAAGGATGTGGGCAGCTAAATACAGATGATTGTGGTGACTGTGGTCCCGACCGGCTACCGCAGAGTGCCTTTCCCTGTGTGTATTGATGTGAAACATTTTGGTTTTAAGTGGATAGCGCCTTCCTTAGAATTTGAGTTAGTTAAAGATGAAACTAATTTACAAAAACACTTCTCATGATGATCTCTCAACCTACCACACCCCCACACACATAAAGAGAGGAATGTTCCATTTTCCTCCTTGATTAATCAAACAGCACAGGGAGATAGATGAATTTCTTCTGTGTGACCTCTGACCTTGCTGGGACGCGGTGTATGGTTGGCTGAGAGCCGTCAATTGGTTATTATAACATTCTGGGCCACCTGCTGGCCTACTGTTCCCTCAGCTTGTACAGCCACATCTGTGTGTGCATGCACAAACCCAAAATCAGTGAATCTAATACCGTGGCGACCTGTTGGTGAGTCATTCTCAGACCCCCAACCTCTTTGTGGAGGTGGAATAGAGTTTGAGAAACTCCTTTGTCTCCTTTTGAAAAAATATCTCCTTTAACAGAGGTTCCTGACGCTGAACTTACTTGACATGTGTTTTAAGCACAGTCTGAAATGTTATGGCTGTTATGTGCTTGCAAGACTTAAAATAATCTTTCAATCTGCTCCATGCACTGCTGACTTTTTTCAAACAGAGAGGATATCTGGTTTTATGCTCTGGTAGAATTTCTGCTTTCCCAAACCCAAGTTTTTGTATGCCTCAGTGACTGTCAGTCAAAACTATGGGAACATGATGCTCACAATCCAAGTAGGTAATACGAGTTTCTAGCAGTCTCAGACAACTATTGAAGAATCTGCATGGCTCTAAGGTGTTAAACATGGCTTAGCATCACCCAAACAAGCTGAGAGTTAAGCACTTCACAAACAACTGTGAAAATGTGTTGTGAAATCTTAGCTAATACATTTCATATCCAGATGTCTGTACTACACGTCTCCACATGTATCACATTTTTAAAACTTTACAAAATGATATATTTTTTGCCAAATTGGAGCTGTTAACCAATCAACAACACCTGACATTTGTAGTGTTGATGGCAACAAGTCAGACTACGTAGGTTGTTGTGCTTAAATTATGTGGTGGTCCTAACATTGCTGCTTTGGCATTTTATAACACATTTATAGCCACAACAGCATCTGGTGAGATGTTTTAATTGAGCTTCATTTTTAGATGTATGACAATAGAAAAATCAACATCACTTTGGAAAGAAAAGCACCCAGGCCCCTAGCTGTTGAAATGTAATATTGCTGTTCTGTGGAAATACACTTAACATCAGCTCAGTTCTGGCAGAAACTTGGACTTGTTCTCTGCATTGTGGGAACACATGTGGTCTGTGATGACACAGAGAGCCTGAGACTGAGTGAGGTCTGGATCCTCAAAGGCATTGCTACTTTGTTGCTTTTTCTGTCTTGCTTGGTCATTGTGCAGGAATGAAGATGCAGAGATGATGAAGCCAAATTTATGATGATTTATATATCATTCATATAACGAAACAGTATGTATAATGCATACTGAAGGATGAAGGGTCCTCTTGAAGCTGCCTGCAGAGGATTTATGATGAATGGAACTGGCCCTTTCTGGTTGTTTTTGAATTTCTTGTCATTTTAATACTCACAATTGGTCCATCTTTCTTCTGTGCACTAGTAGTAGGTTTCCAAGGCTCAAAGTTTGTCAGTGTAGATTTAAAACAGACCTAAAGTATCCATGTACGACAGAGACAAAGAGTTCTCATGCATACTTATAGAGTCTGCTAATCTTTGTCAGTGTGCATGGTGCTTTCCAACAATGTCTCTTACTGTCAGTGTCAAAGCACACCTGTCTCTTGTAGGCTTGTAGGGTCATGTATGGAACAAACTGCTCCTCACTTCCACATACAAATGTCCTCACCACATTTTGTATATAGACCTTAGGAAAATGTAGATGTTCAGTGACATCTATGACATCATGATCTAAGGTTATTTTTTTAATGCTTGCTTGCCATCTTGTCCATTGTTTGGAGCCACAGCTGCACAGAGCCAGTAAGTGGCATATTCTAGAGCTTACCATATAACTTTTCCTAACATCATCTATTGTAAAGAGTAACGATCTTTCCAGCTTACTTCAGTACAGTTGAATTGTTTTGCTGTTGTAAGAGGAACTGCATCCTAAAGTGTCTCCACATTGGCTTCTACACAAAGCCACAGTGACTGTCTCATTTTAAATATCTTCACTTCTCAGTTTTCTGATCATCTTTTGGTATTCAAAAAGACTGTTGTGGAAGCTTAGTAATGACACCATATGGACATACGCATTAATATTGTTACATTAGCATAATAGATGAGACTAATATCAGAATGTTTCATCTACCAGCGTCTGTGCTGCATTATTATGTTTTGATAATCACTGGGCTAGGATTTGTGAACTCTCTGCCTTACTTAATGGTATAAAGGGATCTGTAACAGGAAGTAATGGATTTATGAGAATATTGAAAGAGAGCATATTACACAAATTAATAAATGTTGGAAATGTCATTAGATGTAGCTAAGGTTTTGTTTATCCTGTTCATGCAATGAAGCTGAAAGACTGAAGATTTGAGATTTTTTAAGAATAGTCATAACCGGAAAAAACAAACTATCAGTGACTACATTCTGAATGTATTTATGTATTTGGTTTACTCACGATGTCCTTACCCTGTGACCCTCTCTCTACCCTAGGGTTCAAAAGGAGACCCCGGGCTGTCTCCAGGCCAGGCTCCACGAGGAGAGAAGGTAAGGAATCCGCCACTGGGTTCAGTGTCTGGCTCCCCGTCTCTCTGTTCCCCCCCTTTAGTGTTCCTCACACTCTAATGTTCCCGCCTGTCTGTCTCAAAGCCTTTACACTTTGGTTAGTGATACTTCTCTTGAGACACTTTACCCGAGTTGGTTTCACATCCAGTCTTCGCAACATCAGTCCTATCGTATCACCTGACATAGTCTATTCTCACTGACAGCTTGTTTCTGTGTTCTGGATCGTATTTGTTGGTGAAATAAGTCAAATATTGTGAAAAAGGTGAATAAAAGTTGGTTTATATTACACAGTATAATGGGCTATATGAAGCAATAATGATTATTTAACAAATAATCCTTTAAAATGTTATTAACAACTGAACAATGTATACTTTGTGTAAAATAGATGTATTTATTAATTTATCTTATACAATGTTGTCTTTATACATTTGTTTAATGAATGAGGTTGAATGTTAGTCTGGTTTTCTTCAGCCCATTTTATTTATTCAACCACTACTTCTAAACCCCCTTTTAGTATTTCTGACTCACCCTATCGTCATCAATTTCAACACAGCTGGTCCCTCTTACTCGCTCTCTTACTCTCTCTTTCATCATTGCCTCTTCCATGCCAAACATCATCACAATAACGATCTTCCTCAGAAACATTATGAAATATCTTGAACTAATTAATCCCCAAAAGTTCTTAATTCCCTTCAAGTTTTAATGTTCTCCACACTCATAGAAATTCCCCTAAGAATAACTGTTGTGGTAAAATATAATTTCTTTTTCTAAATCGTTTTGGTTAGTGTGTGTCCGCTATTTGTATTCGACTGCATCATGATGTAATCCCCATATATTATTGTAGTCTTCTCATAACTCTTTATAGTGAGTCCTTTACTTTTATAACAGTTTTAAATCATTGCATCTTTATCCCTCTCTGGGCTTTTTATCTGTACCCATATTGGTCTCTTTAATCTCCCCTCCCGCTGTCATCTCACATGTCTGATCTTTTAATATAAATACATTTTTGGAGAATATGGTTTTTGTTTTGAAGTAGTTTGGTTAAGACCTCTTCAGATACTGTCTGAACCACAAAAGTGCCTTTGAACTATGGATTTAACTCACCTGTGAAAAATACATCACTTTGATGATGAACAATGAACATTAAAATATTTTACAGTGATCCTAAAGGTTGAATAATCTGTTTAACTGTTGCCCTGACATTCGTTTGTCACCTGAGATTAAAAGGAAAAAAAGGTTTATGTTGGAAAATAAAGATTTACTGAGTGTTAAGTAATTTATACTGAATTAATTTACATTGTGTATCTGGGTTTACTGTAGGAGACCTAAAGCAATAGTATGCATTTCCTCTTTATAATAAGCTGCTCTTAAGTGTACAATTATTGTTATATTTCATTGGTATAATGCCTTTAAAAAGATTTTGCAGTGAGATCAGCTGTTCATCACACTTGCAAGTGTTACATTATTACTCTCTCTTTCCTTTGTCCCAACAGGGTGACAGAGGTCCACCAGGTCTGCCTGGTCCAGATGGATTTCCAGGTCTGCCGGTAAGATTCAGTTTGTTAAATTATCTTTCTTTAAACCAGCAGCAGATGCTAAAGATCTTTAAATTCTCAAACACTAGAGGCGGTTGGTTTTAAGTGCATGCATACATGCAAACACATACAGTACCAGTCACAAGTTTGGTCACACTTTCTTATTCAAGTGAATGATTGTGTGTAACCCATAGACACACATGCACACACGCACACACACACACACACACACACACACACACACACACACACACACACACACAAACACACAGTGTATCAGTGTTCCCACTGTGTTTTCTCCCAAGTGTTAACCACAGACATGAGCTGAGGCCTTAATGTGGTCAGTATTATGTTACCCAGTCAGAGACAGCCCACAGCCCACAGCCCACCCTGCTCTCTGCCTGTCTCTCAGTCTCAATCTATATTTTGATGAAAAGAAACATGCATGTATATCTGCTTTTCTTGCCAACTTTTCCTTCTTACTTCTTTACTTCTTACTCTTCATTATCTTTTCATATCTCAGTCTGCATGTGTATCTGTGTTGCTGCCCTTCTCTCCCAGTCAAACCTTCAGAAGGGATGTTATGCCATCTCGCTTAAACCCGATAGCCTTTATGGTCAAAGTCAAAGGTCATCCAAAAGAGGAAAGGCACCCTGCCCAGTGTCAAGGGGTCAATGACGTGCACAATATACCGTGCCCTCTCAGGCCAGCAATTGTCATGCCAAAGGAAGAAGAATTTCATGGACATTTTTATCATTCAAATTTAAGGACACTGACATTCTTCATCTTGCACATATTCAGACACACATTCATACCCTAATCGAGAGACATTTATTGCAGTTCAATGTCTGGTGCAAAAGGGCACGTCTGTCGTTGGAATTAAACTTGTGGCCCTTTGAAGCAGAGCAAACTCTATTTGCTATATTCTGTCGCCCTGCCACCTAGATGGCTATGTCCACACAGTTGTCCAGGTAGCTTCTTATTGAAGATTTGAGTCTGGTCTCCACATAGCTGGCCTTCACCTTGCCTCCCAGGAGGCCATCCCTGTGTTTGCAGTAGCTGAACTCAATATACCAGGACATTAACTGTGCCCCGTCAAGTATTTTCAGAGGAAATGACTGGCTCAGGGCCTATGCTCTTTACCCCCAAGTGGGCCTTTTATTGAGTGTGAAGGTTCATGTGTCACAACCTAGGAAAGCACATTGCAGAATCTATGGCACAGTTCAAGAAGGTCTTTCACTGCCCCAAAAAGATACTGACCCGGCCCTGACCTTGTCTTTTGGAGTTGTAAACATCTGTTGATAATCACGTCAAAGGGGAAAATAAAGAAAAGCTCTGGTTTACCGAACAATAAATACTGTTTAGTTTGCAAAGAAGAAGTGCTTGTTTAACTTAATGTGGGATTTGGCAGTAGTACAAACTTACTGGAGATCAGAATGGGTTGACTTCTCCTCAAAGATCTCTTACACTAGACTTTTGGGGACATTTTACAAAAGGTTTTAATGTTTTAAATGTGTTTGCTTCTTTTGTACTTTGCAAAAGAGTCAGCACCCAAAACCAGTCATGGACCAGTAGCCAGAAATACTAAACAAATTGAATATATTTGTAATGTGTTAGCCTCCTAGATCTAGTACCTGGATCTTGAGCATCTTGTTGCTTATTACTAATAATGATAATCAATACAAGCAAGATGATAGATACTCCTAAGCCTGGGATATAGCCTATAGCTTTTTATGTGAATATTTGACTTCATATATTGGATGTTTTAAGGTCAGTTGTGTCCCCACTGGTGGGGAGAAACACATGTTGCATACTATATTATAACTATATTATGACACCACAAGCCATTAACTGTGACCCTGGATTTTAAAAGGGATCCACAAACATTCCTTAGGTGTCTCATTTTGGGAAGGATACACACAAAGGAAACGTAGTGTTTGATTGAGATATAGTGAGAACAACAAACTCCAGTCAAATGATTCACAAAATAGTCCTCTTGAAGCACTGTGTTTGGTGTTCTAGGGTCTCTAAACATATATTTGTTTTATTCCAGGGCCCTAAAGGTTATCCAGGGCCAATGGGACTGCAAGGAGAACAAGTAAGTGTGTGAGAGAGATAAAGAGTATGCATGTCTTATTTTTTCCAGAGCTCATCAGTTTTCTTTAGCAATGATTGGACATGTGTGTCAAACAACAAAAGCAGTAAACTCAAGGATTGGCAGCCTCATTCTGTCACTTATTACACTGATGGAAGGTAACTGCATTCATACACAAACAGGATTAGTTAATGCACCACACAACACACAGCTGTGCCAGTGTGCATCAGTCAGTTATATCAGTTCCCTCTGACCTCCATTTATCCCCCTCTCCTTGATGGAATAACTCAAACAAAATGCTAAAAATATTTGAGCCCTGTTACACAGGCTTTCTACACATGTCCACAACAGAGCGCTCTGAGCATAGAGAGGGAAGGAAGCAATTACTCCTGGGATTATTACTTTAATGTAAAGTTCAGATAACAGTCAGATCCTGTGCCATTGCATCCAGGTGTTTTTACTGTTAGTGTACATTAACATTTCAAGGAGTAAACAATGCCTTTTCTTTCCAGGTGCCCTTTAAAAAAAGTGATCATTTCCCCTGCAAACTGATACAACTGTAACAGGTGTGGAGGGGTATGACCCAAATGCAGCACAAAGCCAGGGAGCAGTTAGAAATCATCTTTATTGAATACAGTCAGCAAGGTAGCTAAACAGGTATAGGCAGAATGAGTAGGGGGACAGGCTAGGCTCAGGGTCGCCAACGACAGAGTAGGCAGCAGGTGAGATAATGCCAGTAGCACTCACGGAGAAGAGGTTGACCAGGCGGGAGTCTCTGGGCTCTCCTGACAGGACTGAAGCTGGAGGACGCCACACAACCACAGGCAGACAGGAACCAGACAGTAAACAGGCGATACTCGTGGTCAGGGACAGAAAGCTGTTGCGTTTATCGCTGGCACAGTTTAGATTACAAAATCGTTTAAAAAATGTTTTTAATTTGATAATGTAACATTAAAAGTCAAAGCACCAGGCAAAGAAGCACTGACAATATAAAACCCTAACAGATTTACTGCTGTCACACGTTGATGATTAATGTCAACAGAATTGTTTTTGTTTGAAATGCAAGATTACTGTAACTGATGATTGTATAAAAATGTGCTGGAGAAGAGCATCAGCTGAATTTTTTGATCATAAAGTGTTATTTTAACAGTGGACTGAAATAACAGCAGAGTGAGCCAATGTGGGAGAGGTGGGTTGGGGAGGTTGGGGAGGTGCAGAAAGGTACAGTTAATAGACAGAGTTGTCTTGGTGGAGGTTGTCTGGAATGAACAGTGCTTGTTTTATTCCTCAGTTGGCAATGCTGGTAGAGGTTTGTGTTTCTCCTCTTTCATTTTATCCATCCATCTAATCTCTCTATTCACTGTTCATGCACTCTCTCTCTCTTTCTCTCTTTCTCTGTCTCTCTCTCTCTCTCTCTCTCTCGTTTGTCTCTGTCTCTGCTGCAGGGCATACCAGGACCTCCTGGGGAAGCGGGGGCTGCAGGTTACCCTGGCAGGCAGGTGCAGTGAAAAATACAAAAATATGCTTCCAGTTCTTCCATCGATCCTCTTAGATTCTTCATTGCTCTACTGTGAACAGAGAATACACAGCAATAAAAAAGATAACTGCATTATACACACTGCTGTCTGCTTTCCTATACATGTTTCCTACCCATTTTTGGATTTGGAATCAGGTGGTAAATGATTACTAGTTGTACTATATTTAAAATATAGTTCAAAATGAAATTAATTCATAATGAAATGCATCAGTTTATGAAATTGGTTTCTTGGTTTCTTGCTTATTCATGTGTGCAGTCTGTGGACTTTGGGCTTTTTAGACCATGTGCACTGCATGCACACAGTGTGGACGAGGATATATAAAGTTGCAACTTGAAGTATGAAAAACATGTGTTTTCATTTAGCTGTCTGTCAGTCAAATCCACTGTATTTCTCTTATCAGGCGGTTCAGAGTCTAATGTGTTTAGGTTTGCCTCACCATGTGAAATCACTGATCGTGTGTGTACTGTACAATAGGTCCTCCTCACCAGAGTCTTTCCTTTGTTGCAGGGCTCAGCTGGGCCAGAAGGTAACCCAGGGCCTAAAGGTGTCCGTGTAAGTACAAGTAGCTCTCTGCTCTCCTTCTGCCCTCTTTCCTTCAGCAGCACTGAATACTTCATTTCCTGAAAGGATTAGGACAGTGTCAGGCCTTCAGCCGTGCTCCAGAGAGACTGTCCAGGATTTCAGTTGTATTTCTCACATACTGCCTGTAGAGTTGAGAGTTGTGAGGGCTGATCCAGGCTCTGGGTTATCTCTAGGAAGACTGGTTATTTTTACTTTTCCTGGTGATTTTTGTTAACTCAGAGAATACATGCAGAATGGATAAGCTACCCTAATGATGGTACAATCCCCTTTTTACCCCATTTGCAGGGCCTATGGCCACATGTCTTACATGTGGTCAGTGTCTGGTGCAGACCAAGATATTTAAGCTACATGTACTGCTGGCCACATTGCTATGATGAAAATTATTTGGTTGACCACCCTGACCTTTTGTCAAAACTACCATCAGCCAAAAGTTTCTATCTAAATACAAGATGGAGGATATTAATGATGGCTTAATGATTTTTACTTTCCTTTATTAAACAAAAAACACTCAGGACTAGGACTCAGGACAACAATATACAGGCTCCTAACTACAAACTTTACGCAGATACGCACCTAAAGACATAAATGATAATAATTATCATTGTCATTTTTTTATTCCGTCATTCTTCTTTAAATCAATTCTAAATTTTAGGAAAATTGAAATTCATATGCAAATTAAAAATGCTTGAAAATGTCATATAATAAGCCTGATCAAGCATCAAACATTTTGAAATTTGAAATGCCGTTAGCATGTAATAGTTTAACTGTCACCATTACAAATAATAAAACCTGTGTTTTTCCATAAAGGTAAAATACTATATAATAATATATTTCCCAGTAAAATGCACAGCTTGGTACAATCACATCATATCCAAACATTGTTTAAAATCACTAGATTAGTTTTTCATTTCATAGGAGTCCACAATAAGGTGCTTTAATCAAGCACTCTAAATAATATGAATGAAGTAACTGGGTCACACAAATAAAGTAAAATATCATCTGCGTATCATGATATCACATGTTGACTATTTCCATTTGTAAAACCTTAGATATGAAGATGTTATAATACTTGTTGGCTAAGACAGCTATTCAATCATATCACTATTTTATGATCAAAAGGTTTGTAAGCAATGCACTTTGTTTATCCTAAAGTGGATTCATTGAATTTGTAGAAGAATAGAAATGTTGTTAGATTGCTTTAATGAAACATCGCACTAATGAAAAGTTATATTTCAATATTAAGATAATATTGTGATATGAAATATTGCTTATTTCCAGGGTTTCATTGGGCCTCCTGGTGTTGCTGGGCCACCAGGGCTGGAGGGGGAGAAAGTGAGTGATATTTTGTTTCCCTTTATATTAAACTCACATGATATCTACTATATATATATATATACTTACCATCCATGTGTTTCTGGACACATTATTCTTTCCCAGTTGTGCAGTCTTGTACTTAGGCTGTATTCAGACCAAATCAGGGTGCAGGGTGGGGATGTGGGCTTGTTTATTTGTGACTGCTGTGAAACAATCAGAAAATCAGCTGTCTCACTACCACTGCTCGCTTTTTTCATTCTGCTTAACCACTGCTGCGTGCTCTCTCTCTTTCTCTGTCTCTCTCTCTGTCTCTCTCTCTCTCTCTCTCTCTCTCTCTCTCTCTCTCTCTCTCTCTCTCTCTGGTACTCACACTACCCCCAAGGGGAAGACTGCTGTGACCTGATTTGGTATGAATCTAGCCTTAGTACAATTTTTATTTTCCATGCCTTTCTGCACAATTTAATGGTATTATCTTACAAGCTAATATCAGAGGAGGCGATTTTCCTACTTTGTGATAATACAGATAAACAGAATAGAAGAAATGCACATTTTCACTCTTATGTAACAATCTGTCACTTTAAGTCGAGTGACTAACAGTTGTTATACCAAATCCTTGGGAGCAGGGTGTACTATTACTACTATCTACTTGTTTTTCTTTTCTAGGGCATTCCTGGTCCCATTGGAAAACCTGGCCCCAAAGGAAGACACGTAATAATTAATCAATTTTGATTTCTGCATTGTTCATTGTTACTTCCAAATATGAAAATACAATCCTCTGCCATCTGTCAATACCTATAGAGAGGGGAGAGGGTGGCTTCTGGCATGATTGTCTATGTTATTTCATCTGGAAAATCTGGGAGATTGTAAAAACTGAAATATTATTCATCTCATATTGTGTAGAGTATCTTAAAATAGCAGTTCTTCACATTCACAAGCCTGGTATAACTTAGGGAGATTCATCTGTATGCTGCATCTGTTTTGAATGTGTTAAAGCAGCAGGATGCTAAGGGCCCATGGTTAAACAGTGCAGAGAGAAAAAAAATACAAGAAAAATAATTCCTTTAGCGGATTTAACACTATTCAACATTCGGCAAATCACAGTGGAAATGTTTGAAGGCACTGTATTTTGGAATTGGTCCAGTAACACCAAGTCTGTTCCAGGGTGGCCCAAAAAGCCAGTTAGATTAAGATAGAGGCAGATGGAATGTGTAGGTTGGACTTTCACACTGTGAAACGTTAATGTTTTAAAAACAAGCCTTAGCCTCCTCTGTGTTGAAGTTGCCAAGCGGGCAGGCAGCCCAGTGTCTGTTTCATCCAAAGGGTTTTTTTCTGCGACATTGAGTCCTGTCTGGCTAACTGGCTAATCTTGCTTCATTAAATAAACATTAGTTTCAAGCCATGTCAATGCAAAGTTGATTGAGATCTGTGTGCATGCTGCTATATATATAAGTAAAAATTGAATGCTTTGCGTGCCAGAAAATTAATAAAGTTAAAAAAAAAGAAAGAAAGAGAGAAAGAGAGAAAGAGAGAAATTCAAAACAAAATGTATTACAGGTTTGCCATGGTTACCCTGACCATTAATCTGCCCATCCTGAGGTTTCTTCCATTGAGGGTCTACAGATAAACTGAGCTGTATGCTGTACATATTGTAAAGCCCACGTGATTTGTGATAGTTGGCTGTATAAATAAAATTAACATCATTTGACTTGACCGTCTCACAGGGTGTGGTGGGTGATGCAGGGGAGAGGGGGCCTCCTGGCCCTGATGGCGATGAGGTGAGAACTCCTGTCTTCTTTAAGTGGTTTTAATTTTCCTCTTTAATTATCTTTTTTTTTTAAATTTTTACTATCAGTGTGCTATTCCACTTTTCTTTCCCCAGTAAGGATCTCCAAGCTAGTCACTTGACCTGTTCAGATTTATATACATCCATAAGTACATTTATGTTCATCTTGCATGTAGTTAAGTGTAGTAGTTACAAATACAAAACTATTAACGTTGTGTAATACAAGAACATATGAATGAAAAACCAAGCAGGTAAGATTGAGTCTGTTTCACACCAAGTCTTAAGCAGAAAAATAAAATAATACTATATTCCATTTAGATTAGCATATGAAAACAAATATATTGCATTTATAGCCTTTCCATTGCAGCATTGGGAATGTGGAATATGCAAATGTCCTGTCCTGTGTATTTAGGATGTTGCTGTGATGTTTCACAGGGGCCTGTTGGTGGGTTTGGCATTGGCGGCTTTCCTGGCCTGAGGGTGAGTATCAGTTTTGAAATATTATCATTTTTTATTTATGTGTCATGTTTCTCACGCTTAATAGACACTATGTTTGATCTGTCATCCGCTTGGCTCACAGTTCTGCTCCTGTCTGTCCTTGTACTTGTTTCTTGTTTCTGCCTGTCTGTCCATCTTTATTTCTGCTTGTCTGTCTCTGGTGGTTAGATTGGAGTGTGAATGATTGATAGCAGGATGTGCTATATTGTTCTAAGAGTGATGAATGTTAAATTTACGCAGCCAGCTATTTCTTGGTTAGACTTGCCGTAGTATCTGGTCCAGGGATTTCTGTTTTTGATGACAGTAGTGTTTTCTCACTGTTAAGGACTGCCACTACTGAAATCTGCGTAGGTGATTGCCAAGAGTATTTTACTAGATATTTCTTGCACAGACTTGGCTGTTGGTAAGGCCGTGAGTAATCCACAGGGACTCAAATGAATATAAGTAGGGTGGGATGCCGAATTAAAATGTCTTGGCTGCACGACACTAATTCCATGGGAACAGTGCCAAAAAGCCCTAAAGTAGCAAAAGCTGTTATGCAGCTGAAAAGTATTGAAGAATTTTCTCAAATATTAATAATATCAATATTCTCAAATTTTGGCAAATTTCCTACATGTATGCTTCAGATGTATAGAGAGTAGAGCTTTGACAGTTGTTGTATTACATCAATACCAGTTATTATGACACCTTATATCACTTGAATCAAACTCATAGCCCATCCTGCTTTTATCCCCCCAATAATCTCAGCCAATCACCAACCTTTCTCCTCAGATCTATGTGTCATGATCCTCGTTGTTCACAGTACAGTGAAGATACATTATTTAAAAATAACTAAACATCTCTGACTAGTTGCCAAAGAAAAATAATTCACAGCTCTCATACTCAGCATTGGTGATCATCCAGAGTGTGCTATGTTTTGAAGTAATCACAGGCAGGACTTAAATGCTAACTTCATAGCCATATGGGAGGCTCTGTCTCATCACCGTAGTGAGAAAATATGTAGACTGTCACAGTCCTAATACTGAGCATGCTGTCTTTTTACTGCTGAATGTACAATAGTTAAAAGTCTTGAGTTCACAGAGGCCGCTGTAACATCCCTATGTTCATGTCAGCAAAATAGATACAACTCTGTACAGCACCTTTCTTGTACCATCATTTCAAGCTTCATTTACACTGCTTTGCTGTGCTCATACCATGGGGATTTATTGGGGTCCTTGAAGGGTCACTTTGTGTGGCGCTAGACACATCTGGATGGATAGGGTTTCCTTAACCTTCACCTCAGATTCTAGCTGTAAGTCAACTTTACTACTGACACAGTCAGACATGAAACTAAGACACAAAGCAATTTTGTTTTTACTTAAATAAGAGTATTGAAGACAGGAGTTCAAATCTAGAGCAATCAAAACATTACAATACATGTACATTATATACTATGCCACAGCTGAACCCCATCTAAACTTTTCACTACGTTGGAATCTTTTAGTTTACTGAGTATTTCATTACAGAGTTGCCCATTAATTGCCCAGCTTATATTATTGGTCATGGCATGCTGTAAACGTCGGTAGCAACATTTACAAAACCAAATGTCACTCCAGATTAACTGAAAAGGAAGTTGGTAGAAAACCTATCCATGTGCATGCCTGCTCCATAGATTTTCCTAAGGTTACAAAAATGTCTTACCGTAGGTCTCAGGCAGACCTGACACACAACAGATCACTTTGTATGCTGTGGAAAGAACAGGATGGGACACAGACAATCTGCAGATGTGCACACATGCAGACATGAATGGCATGCACTACTAACATATGCATACAGTTATCCACAGGTGACTGATTTTGTCTTTGTAACATTATGTAAATCAGAATGGAAACAAAGCCCTTGTATGAAAAGACACTGTGACTTAAAACGTGATAGTTATATTTGTAGCAGAATAGCTTTGGCCATGGCACAAACAGAGTCACATGTCTGAAGGCACCGTGGCACTAAAACCTCCTGTTGCCAGATAAAGCACTTCCATCCTGTCTTCTTTCACTGTCTTTTGTGACAGTCCCTTCTTCAAGTCTTCTGCCTTTACCTCTCCTATTCTCTCTTTTGATTGCTTCTTGATAGTGTGTACTGCTCTACAAGCCATTGTGTGTTTTGATTTGTGTGTTGTTTTTTTAATAGGTCTTACTGGAGAAAAGTTGTACATGTCTGATCAGATTAAGCTTCAGTGAAAGTTCCTCCACATATTTTGTCACTTCACAGCTGCATATATTCTCACACTGTTTGACCATGTGTAGTTTGACTTAAATGATTCTTCACGCAACCAAAATCTAAATAAGCATCAATAGATGCATAGAGAAGGTGATAAGATCTTGATTTGCATATGGTGTAGAATTACTTGTAGTGGACATGGCAAACTACAAAGCTTTATATAACACACCCAAAACAAGCAGAATCATGGAAATTAATTATTAATAATTAAGTTAAGTACTTTTGAGTAATCATACAAGAGAGCCAAAATACTTACACCTCCTTAATCCAGTCTTTGATGTAATTCACATTTTGTCAACTTTACAACTGAGTGATTTTGACAGAGAGTAGATCTCACAAAAGAAATGAAGTTGACATCTAAAACTCATTTTCACTTCCCACTGTCAATCACACCCATATGGATCTAATTGTACCCACTCATTTATTGAAAGCCAATTACACAAAGTTGAACCTTTAGTTAAGTAATCAGAAAGAGAGCAGTAACAGAGCAGCAAGTGTTCATTCAGGAATGCACTTGATGTCTGTGCCAGTGTGTGACTCAACAAAATTTGATGCAGCCAGACACCCTTTCACAGCCTGAAAGGAAAACAAAAAGGGTTAGTTGGAGACAAAAATAGTTCTTTGAAATTTTATAGGTGTTGTTGTTCTTACAGCTTTACCACGCTGACGTTTGATCGTTTACATGTGATGTGGTGAGGCCTGAAAACAATGTAATTTTATTGTATTGGCACGTTATATGTCAAGTGTATGATATAGAATAGTATATGATACATTGGCTACAGAGGCATTGTATATTTAATTAGACTTTCTGAGGCCACAGTAGTTGTGTTAAAAACAAGGTGTAGAGGAATGCAGCAATCTGGTTTTCATCAGATCACTTGTGGCTGGGAGATAATGGTTTGGATGATCTCTAACCAGCTGGCAGTTAGACTCTTTCTTCACAGTGGTTTGAGCAAAGCCTCTGTGGGAATGTTAAAGTAGTAGAGCACTTCAGCTGGGCTGGTGGACACCAAATTGTGTGGGAAAAGTTTTCTCTCTTAGCTTATCTCCTAATTAAGCATGTCATTTCCTCATATGTTCTTTGCTGGGTCCCTCTTTTGATGGAGAGCATGTGATTTGTGTCTGTCCTGATGAAGTACCATAGCAGAGCTGCAGCATCAAACACCAGCTTTATAGGGTCCAGATGTCATTGTGGGGTTTTTTTGCATCTCAGCAAAAAAAAGCAGATTGACTTTTTAGAAGGAGATGACAAGTTCAAGTTTTCCAATTGTCTGTGTATTTACTATTATTCATTATGCTTTTCCTCACCATAGTCAAGATAGAGTGTCTTTGATTCTGAGACAGGCTTCTCTTTGTATTTAGTCCTTTCACCTTAAAGCCTTTTCCACTGTCTCAAAGAGAAAAGAAATCCCTCAAAAGAACTTTCTGACTGGTTTTCTTAATGAAATGGTTAGGGAATTATTGTTTATATCAGAGTTTCTTTCAGGAAATTGGTTTGCAGAGGTGGTAATCACTGCTCCCAGTCATACCCAAAACAACTTCAGCATAGTGTCCAACCTGTAGTGTTTTTGTCTTTTTTACACATCAGCACCTGATGAGTGTAGATTTCTCTACTTGTAAAATATGTTCTTTTTTCTCAACATTGCAATGTGTTGCTACCACAAACCTACAGTGTTGCTGATCAGTGAACTGCCTGCTGAGCTGATTCAGACAAGTCCTGACATGTCAGTGTTATTATCAATGTAGATACTAGAAAGCAGTTTAAACAACCAGCATAGTCTTTAAATAATGTATGATGTAGCGCCATTGCTCAACCAAAATGCTGCAAGAAACCTTCTATATAAGGTGTATTCTTCTTGTGCATGGTACATATGTGCAATTTCTTGCACTTGGACACACACACATTCACACACACATATTATCATCAATGTCACCACAACATGATTGCTACTGACATGGTAATAGTCAGTGAAAACCAACTTTACTGCCTGCCTGCTTGTAAAGGGTATTTTTCAGTCCAGCTACATATTCTAGCCATTCCCACCTCGCCTCTGGCAATTACAGTGGATGTTGTGGGCTGGCAGTGGTGATCAGGGCCGAGCCCAGAGCTATACAAAACTACTGGATACACTGTCAGCACAGCTTAGTTCTATTGTAAAGTTGTAACAAGCGGGAATTCACTGTGTAGGAAACAGCAGATGGTGTTCATGTCAGAATGTTGTCTCTGACAAAAAGAGATCGGAAACACTTAATGTGAAAAATGCCATTCATTGTCGAGCAGCAAACCCGGATCATTCATGATACATAATTGTGTACCTCCTTCTCTCCACAGGGGGATCTGGGGCCTGAAGGGCTACGAGGATTAACTGGTCTGGTGGGACCTCAGGTAGGCTAGACATTGGCTACTGTGAATGCTCTAAATTTTAGGAAAAACTACAGCGCTGTTAGTTGTCAAATTAACCAATGAAATTTGCAACTACTGTATTTATACATTCTCCAGCTGTAGATATTTTTACAATCACAGTTGATGTCTCAATCAATACACTGAGAAATACTTTTTTCTTTCTTAATTTCCATACTTCATTCTTCACTGCATTTTCAACTTGATTTCAAAGGTGCTATATTGAACATATTATCATTAGTCATTTATCGCCACATTGATCTGAGACATAAACATAAGTGACAGCCTTTAGCAGCCATTGCATTTACATTCTGCACCACAAGCTTGGTGCAAACATGTTTATCTGATGTACTGTATATAAAACTGATAATTAGGTTCTATATTGATTTTGTTACTAGATAGACATCATAGCACTGAAAAATCCTTAGCCTTTCCCCACAATGTCATTTTTTATCATTCATCCTCCTCCTCCTTCTTGGCTCCCTGCTTCAAGAAGAAGAATTCTGTTATTGAACTCACTAAAACTTTAATTATATCTCATTGATCCTTTGCAAATCTTTCTCGTTTCCTCTCTCATTCTTTTACTTTCCCTCCCTTTCTCTCCACTCTCTCTCTGTTAGGGCCCAGGAGGACGAGCCGGCCTGCCTGGATTGAAAGGTGATAAGGTGATCTAAATATTTATATTATTGATGTGTATCTGTGTGTAATGTGTCATTTGCTGCCAGCAGTACTGAGAATACAAGTTAATGTTAAATATTGCTCCATAATAGCCAAGTGTATTATAGTAATTTGTCTGTGATATATTACAGATTACAGATCTTATTATAGCATTATAGCATCATTAAAGCAGTTTGTCTTGATAGTGACAAGTTTGGTTGCATAATATATGTTTACTTTTTTCTCATTAGCCTTAGCTGAAGTCTATGCTTATGTATAATGTATGCTATGCCTATCTATCAAGTATCTATGGTCCTGTTGTGATCACTGTGGCAGGGTAGTGTTATGTTATATCTCTGTATGATACTGTGAAATTCAGGGTGAAGTGGGACAAAGGGGCGAACCAGGAGAGATGGGTTACCAAGGCGATAAGGTATGTCTCCTGTCACTCACAGATGCATACCATCTGATAGTAGTGCATGCAACTATTTTAACCAGAAATTAAGATTTTATTCCCATGCCAATCAGTTATGATGTGACTTGATTGCAAAAGTAAAAGTGGTAAAGTAAAAAGTCATTCTTCCAACACCATACTATTTTTTTTGTGAGGACGTGTGTGGCTTGAAAATACTTTTACGACTACCTTTTTTTTTGTAAACATGTATAAATGATGTGTTTTCCTCCTGTCATGACAAACAGTTGGACAAAAGCAGAATCTATAACTAAATCAGGAAAAGATTCATCAAAACATTTCCACAAATCAGAAACACATGCATGCACACAAACACACTCTTACACAAGGATGTGTAAAACCCATTTAAGAGAGTTTTATCTTTATCTGTCAGGGTTCTGCTGGTGTTCCCGGTCCTACTGGTCCAAGAGGAAAACCTGGACCACCGGTATGTTGGAGTATGTGTGTCTGTGTTCATTTAATAAAGGTTTTTACAGCTTTTATAGAGAAAGCCAAGTATACACAGTGTACCACAATCTGGACCCTATTTTTGTTAGCTTATAAACTGAAGCCAGTTTGGTGACATTCACAACACATCGGTTTTATCTCACTCTGTGGGTAGAGAGCTTCAATAAGGGAAGAAAGAAATGGAATAAATGTCTGTAAGCAGCAATTTGTTTGCTTATCAGCTGAAACAAGCTCAGATCAAGAAAAAAGATTAAACATTGGAAACTTCCTTTCTTGTTATTCAGGATGTACTGTAAACAAGTCCAGATGCTTTCCTCTTCAACAACACCTTAAGTAGCTTCTCTGCAGCTCCAGCTCTTACCGTAGCTTTTCACCCAGTGTAATCACTCAATATAATGATAAGATTTACTGTATGACTGTGTAGTTTTAGAGTTCACATTATCCAAATCTAACTATTTCACTATTGTTTTAGGGAACTCCTTTTGTTTGTAACATGTGTCTGAAATGTTCACAAGCCAAGAAATAAACTTTATCCATTTGCCACTGAACCTGTAAAACATGTTTGCACTGTACGCAATGTGAAGAAAGCATTACTTAATATGTAGTGTGTATGAGAGAAAGAGCATCATTTGGTCTTAGGTGTTAAGTGTCCAGTGACTGACTCAGTGACTTAAATCCACTCTGTCAACTTCACTGAGTCACTTCAATGACTGATGAAAGAATAAAATGATGAAAAATATTAATAGAATACATAAATCTGTGTTGACAGAGGTAGAAGAATTATTGGAGAAAAAAATCAGAGAAAAAATATAATTTCAGGTCAAAAAAAATATTTTTCTTATTTTTGTTTGTTTTAATGTGTTTTAATGTGTATTTTCAACAGGGCAAAATTGGTGAGATGGGGGCACAAGGACCACCTGGGCCTTCAGGACCAGAGGTATTCATTCATATTCAACTCAGCTTTCAGCAGAAAACGTTACAGAGAAATAGGGTTGTGATTTGAGTCCAATTTTGTGAAAGGCACATGATCATATTACGAATGCTTTGTGTTAAAAGGTCTAATGGTGAAAAGCTCTGGGTTACAATAATTGGTAACCCAAATATTACTTTGCTGTTTAGCTGAAGTAAGCAATTTAAAGTAACATCTTAAAGTCAAGGTATATCTACAGTACAATGCAGATCAGTTTATTATTACATGTTGATTGTTTTCATTTCCAGGCTACTAAACCTGTTTACTGTAGTCTAGAAAACAAAGAAAATAGAGAAAATCAAGTCTTTTTGTCAATGGGAAAGATAGTAGCATACGTTCTAAATGCACAAAAACAACAAAGGCAGGAACAAGAGACTATTACTTTCAGTTTTCTGCAGTACTTGGGCCAAGTGTACTATGCAGTAAAGATGGATTTTGATAGCTATAAAACATAATCATCCTCATCCCCAAGTACTCTTTTATAGATGTTTCCACTCAACATTATGATAATATAAAGACTGAAAAGGGTGAAAATAAATATTTAAACCATTATGTAAAAGAAACACTTTCAACAACAATAGCCATAGACAATCAAGAACAATACACTCATAAACATATGAATCAAAAACTTAGTCTGTCCATTTGGTTGTTCAACACTTTGTGTCAGACACATATATCAGCATGGTGGGGATTCATGGTCCCTAAATATTTATTCTTCATGGGGATGGAGACCAATACTCAAAGTCTAAGGGAGGGATTACTATGAAATGTGCTGTAGAAATAATACATTATTTTCTTGTGACCCCTTGACCTTTCCTATAGTGCCTCCAGAGGGCAAAAAAAAAACCATTTACTTATATTCAAGAAATATGAAAATCTAACAGATGGCACAAATGGATGAAGTCATCCCTGCTCCCCCAAGAAGAAACCTTTCACTTTTTAGCAACAAGCTTTTCTTTAGAACTACCATCTGGTCAAATTTTGTACACAAGATACTGACTAATAGTTTCAGTCATATAGTTTCCACTATATTTTCTGTAGCTGTCCATGGTCACCTATCACTGATGAACCTGTTGTTCCCATACCCCATGTTCTTTTACCAGCATTTTCTCTTACACATCTAAAAATCTAAAGAGAGGTTTGCTTGCATGAGTGTTTCAAATCAGATTCAACAAACCTTCTCAAGAATAAAAATCAGCAAATAGATTTAACCACATGCCAATAAAAATAACACTAAAACAAACAAACATACAACTGCCAGCCGGATATATCCATTCATTACATTGAGATCAGCAAAGACTTGTCATGAGTTTGTCATAGACCAGCTGCCAATTCAAGGCTGCTGCATCTGTAACTCTTTATTTTAATGTACTGCATTATTGCGATCCTGAGACATAAAAACAATTGAGGCAAGAGGGCTCTGACAACAGCAAAATGTAGCATGTGATCTATTGCATCCAATATTGTACTGTAGGGTGTAATGAAAATTTTGGCCTATGGGGGTTGTTTTAAGGCTTTAGAATTTTAGTCCTTTTGAAATATTGATTGTTGAACTTAAAAAACGTTATTGAATTCTTTATTCATAATTAACATACAGGCATACCTGGCCTGGAGTTAAATCATCTGTACATTACTTATACGTCCAGAATTTAGGTCTGGGCGACAGAGATGCTAATCAAGTCATTACACTAGCCCCAACACTTTTGATGTTCATGTATGATATCAAAACAACATTAATAGTTTGTTCATTGCTTTGGCATCTCCCCCAGCATGTCTGAGCTTTGGATGTAGAATATCTTTAGTCCTTAAGTCCCTTAGTCAAAGGGGTCATTGTTGATGCGGAAAAGTACATGAAAAGCATGTACAACATGACCATAGGTCACACAGGCCACAGCTAGCAGGCATACTTTCTGAAATGAATGATTGTGTCATGGCAGGCGTGCCTGAAGGTATTCAGTTTCTATCAGCTCAGCAGCTATCCATCACTATCTTTACATCTTTTTTCCATAAGCCCGCCTATACAGGAAAGGCATATAGGCAGGAGGAAAGGCCCCACCCCTCTGTCTGTCTGATATATTATTAATACAAGATGTCTTCAGTGATTTTCAAAGAGGAGCTGCTGTAGCACATTAACACATTAATAGGCCTACTTTAAACCTGTCATTTCAAATACAGTATGATCCTAACTCTCTTGCAATGTACACAGAGAAGCAATACGTTCATTTAAATTTTTTGAATCAAACTGAACCAATAGGTCATGTGACCAATGACAAATGAAATAACTGTCTGTCTCCTCCTGTATTTTGCAAGGGCTTTCCAGGGGACATTGGAGTACCAGGGCCCAACGGTCTACAAGGACCAAAGGTATAATTACATCTCTCTATCTTGCTCTCTCTCTCTCACTGTCTCTCTATATATACTGTATCTGTTTCATTCATTCATTCTGTTGTGTTTCAGGGTTTGCAGGGTGCAAGAGGGCCCCAAGGCCCGCCCGGGCCACAAGGAATACAGGTGAGATGATTCAGCACCCAACTTAGTTCAATAGGTATACATGGCTATAACACAAGATGTCAAAGATTGAAGGATTTCCATTCAATCATCCGTCTCAGGAAACAATAACTAACATAGCCCTTCTCATTTAACTTCTAGTCATTAGTCATATCTCAAAACAGTCGCAGCTTAGATCCCAGTGGGAGTTTTTATTTTCTCTGCGATGCCTCTCGGGGCACGTTCCACAGGATGAAGTCATGATTTCTCATTGGGTGCTTATAAAAACAAGGTTGAAAGTTTTCCAGACCTGCAAAAGAGGAACAGAAGCCTTTGGCAGGTGTACAACACAAATACACACACATACACATACACACACTTTTATATTGTGCTGAATATTACAGCATTAACCTGGCAATCGCTCACAGAGGTGTAGAGTTGGCCAATGTACTTTCCTCTCACATAGACACTTTCTTGGGATGGAGTCACCTCTGTCAAAGCTTACTCAATTACAGAGCCAAGGCTTTACAGACTTTGACACCTAAAGGCATAGAAGTGTAAAAGAAGAATACATTTACTTTACTCATTTTTAAGACTGGGAAAGGACATATGTTTTTCGAAGTTGGTTAGATTTATCCAGAAACTTAAGTCAATTGTGTAGATGTGTTTGGGGAAGTAGGGGAGCACGGTAAATCCCTAACTGGCTCCCCAAGATGAATCTCTGTCAGTATAGAGTGATAAGGGGGTTCACATACTGTACCTTCATGCATTGTTATATCTATAAAGAATAGCAACCAGGTGAGGGATTGAGAGTTAGAAGTTTTGCAGGATGAATTATTACTTTGTGTGCATTTGTTCATGTTGTTTGGTGATGCTGGCTTGTTGTTTGCTGTGTCAGCTGTATTTACTCAACTGTTGGACTCTGCTGTGTATATGTGAGAGTGTGAGTGTGTGTGTGTGTGTGCATGTTTGTGAATATTTGTGTATGATGAACTTTACTGCGTGTCTGCAGGGTGATGAAGGACCACTCGGCCCACCTGGGAATGCTGGCCCTACTGTAAGAACTCCAACATGCACATAAACACACAAATACACACACACACACACGCACAACACATGCTCACAGCCTTTTGTTGGTGGTTTGAATGGTATTAATCAATAAAATGCCTTATTGGGAAGTAGCTGGAATGAGATGTGACAAACACATCATGAGCTTTGGTATCTTTTGATCATTATGTGTGTGTTCATTGTTTGTCCGTCTTTGTAGGGGAGACCTGGAAGGAAAGGTTTTATAGGTGAACCTGGTCCCGACGGTCTGGAGGTGAGTCTCCTTTCTAATGGAAATGTATTATCAGTATGTTCATAGAGACATCTAATGTATTTGTGGCTAATTTAAAGTTTAGGGTTATAAATTCCTTACAGGTAGTTCTATAAAAATATCATCATCATCATTATGGAATACAAAAATGGGCTAAATATGTCGAATATGTTGAAAGCTGATCAAAGTATCAGCTTAATCATATCAATCATGCCTCCTAAAGGGTACGCAATGGTTTTGTTATATAAAACTATGCAGAATACATAATGTTAAAAATTCGTAATTGAATATGCACAATGTTTATAATTTGTGCAATATTAACCTGCTGATATTCATTAAAAGCACCTCAGAGAAAAATGTGTAGTGTCTTTAAAAACGTTTTTTTGCTTGATAAGGAGTAAGTGATACATTTGTTACTGTCAGTTTGTTTTCATTCAGTATTCATTTCAAATAATCAATGTAGTGAACTGAAAAACCAGTATCATCCTAAATTAACCTTATTGTAACACACTCATTCATCTGCGTTTCTATTATATAGCAGAGGTTAATGTCCAATTTAAATGTGTGTCTTCAAGGAAGTCTGTAGATTTCTGCCTAATTAGCTCTTTTATGTATACATTACAGCCAAAATGTTTAGATTACATACCAACTGCATTGACAAATTATAAACATTTGAGAAATAAATGAGACAGAAAAACATGCCAGTGTATTCATTATACTACACGTAAATGAGCCTATATCTTCTTCCCTTTGGCTTCTTTCCATTCATGTTAAAAACATATTGTGAGTACTTCATATACTATTAGTTTAGATTCATTTTCTTTCAGTCTTATATGATTTTCTGTAATTGGCTTTTCTTCCCACCAGAAATGCAGCGCCATGATTACCGTATCATGGGTTTCAAGGTTTTATCACATTGTGGTGTAGGGCTTACCTCTGAGTGTCAGTGTCTCCATGTTTTTGACCCACTTTTACTGAGCCTAGACTTACTGTGCTGTAAACATGCTCTTAATTAAGAGAGAAAACGATGTCTTTCAGGCCTATCATTATACATACTGGCCAACCACAGTGAGAAGCAACAGAAAATGACTCACAGTCTCATGCTGTACTGTATGTGTGTGTTCCTTTTAACACTTGTAATATCCTGTGAGTGTTGTGCCAGTAGCAGGACAGGATGGTGATAGAAACCTCTTTCATTACAGGAAGCTAACCAGCACACTGTTTGATGTTTTCTGCTTACAGGGAGAGAAAGGGGACATTGGAAATGTTGGAAAAATCGGACCACAAGTGAGTTGCTTTAACCTTGTAATGTATAGGACTGACATGAATTAACTGTCATCCTGCTGTGGATTAGTAGCTTTTCATTAAATCCCTCTTTAAACATGTCAGTACACAGCCTGTGCTGTAGATTTTATTAGCTTCACTTTTATCAGCGTCATCTTTAAGTTTGCTTAAAGATTAATGTTCTCATTAAGATAATAACCCAGTGCTTCCACAATCAAATGAATGAAATCCTTCGGCGTGGCAACTCTGGAGGAAGTTACAGGAGCACTTTGTGACATCTTTCTGTAATTCTGACCCATTTTTAATGTTAAAAGAAATTTGGATCCCCTCCCAATAGCAAATAGTGTTTTCATTATAGAATTGGCAGAACACCACAGTAGAACAGAAGGATTACCGATCAGAGATCTTCTGGGGAAGTGACCTAATTTGGGTTGCACATTATGTGTCAAACCCTGCCAAATTGCGTTTGATGTCCAACAATCATACATATGGTGCATGTTGTCAGTGGTGATTATAACTTAAAGAAAAATGACTTTTTTCCATCAAGTGGCTTTGCAAGTGACCCAGAACATCTGTGTTTGGATTGTTTCTAAATGAATGAATTAACTGCAAAATCACAGTTTCATATGTATGTCTGTCCTTCTCTTTAAGCTTCATTTAATCCTTTATACCCAACACAAATACTCTAGAGAAATGGTCCCTTTGTAAAATCCTGATATGCTCACAGCTACTCTGAACATTCAAAGTATGTCCTTCCTTCCGGGAGGCCCCTTAATGTTAATATTTGCATTCTGTACATAGTGGAGGCGACCAAGCAGGCCTTGTTGGACTGTGTTGCTGTAGTGCACATATGAGAGGGATTAAGCAGTTACAGAGAAGAGACCCCTTTGAAGCCAAGGAGGAGCCATGGGGCTATGCAGGAAAAAAAACCCTCCAGAACATATGGAGGCTCTAATGAATGCCATTACATCATTTCACAAATAAATTGGATGTGTAAGACCTGAGAAAGACTGGTGCTGACTAGCCCAGGTTAACCCAGGGTCGATACAAGCAAGCCTAAAGCTGTATGTCTTCACTGAGTGCCCGCTTATCACCATGAGGCCTTCCATAAATTGTTTCAAGTGAAATTTTACTGTAGGTTTTTACAGTGTTGTGTATTTTAGGCAATTTAGATTGGCTGCCAAGTTCCATTTTAAGTCACTCTCCAGTCCTCAGCTAATAAAACATGTATCAGTCCCCAATTACTAAAGGCAATCACAGGTGTGCTTTGAAATGTAGTTCACATGTCAAACTCTTTGATTTGATTTTCTCGTCAGCGATTCAGTGTGCACTTATATGCATGCACAAGAAAGAGGCCCATGAGAGGGAGAACTTTTATACTCTCAACAATATGTGACTCGGGTTGTATTTCTTCCAGAACTGTTAGGTTGATATTTATATCTGCACATTTGTAACCCAGGCAGTCTTTGAGAAACAGGATCACAATTAAAGCAATGATGTAAAAGCTCCATGTCAAAGACCCTGCCACATGGAAACCCCTTTAAAACCATTTCCTACTGTTAAGTGATATACGCTACCACATTTTCCCACTTCATGTTCCAATTAAAGGATTTGAGGTCAATTTGGAGAATCTGTTCCCATGCCTGCAGGCTGCATCCCCTCACAGACACGTTTCTACACTGTACTTACATCCAAAAGTATAATACCTTGTAGGTGATGATACATGACTAACACTTTGAGGCTGTCAGTTTTTTAGCTGAGTTTGGAAAAAGCAAATGGAACAAATGCTCTTTGTGTGATCTTTAGTGGTCTGTTTCTTCTCTTTCACATGGCATCCCTTACTTTGTCAGTCTGTTATGCAAACCTTTCAGCTTCTTTTTGTCAATTTGTCTCTCACTCTCTGGCTCTTGCTTTTCCTCACATTAACTAGACATGATAGACACAAAAAAAGGGTTTGAGGTGAAAATATTCTAAAGTTAGAAATAGTATATATACACTATATGTGATTGAAGTAGGAATAGCAGTCATTTAGACACGTGTAAACTATCTGGTTAAACAATATCATTATGCGTGCATGAAACACAGAAGTGGAAACTGGCCCTCATAACCAGAGACAACCACAGTCTGACCACGTTGGCTTTTGTGGTTGGCCAGAAGTGAGACCATGGTCTGCAGTAGGCCACTCACATGAGTTACCACAATAACACTGACATTCAGTAAGATTCAGATGTTCTGTTATTTGTCCCAGTTGCTAAGTTTGTGCCGTGGTGCAGCATACTAGCGCTATTATGTCTTTAGTTTGGCTTGTGACTTGTGTATGTTATCGCTTCTGTCCTTCCCATGCAATTGGCTGCTCTTCGTTTATTATATACTGTACAAAGTGTTGTTTTACTTTTTTTTAAACAGGACAAACAAACACAAAGATAGGGTTTCAAAAAGTACAGCCACCCATAAGTCTTACTGTTGGTCTGCAGCTCCAGATTCTCTGGAGAGGCTGGCATTGGTCCAAACCACAGTCCCTCTCCCAGATGACTAATCTGGAAGTGGTTAGGCTCCTTTGATAACTCACATATTTGCATTAGCTAGTGTTTTCCCTATGAGAACTCCTTTTCTAAGTGGTTTGCATCTTTTTGGGGTCCTTAGAGTTATTGCATGCTGTAAAATGAGCATGCGCCCAATAATTCTCAATTACTGCTATTGTGCCCAAGAACTGTTATTCTTGCTCTTGCCAGACAACATAGTTAAGCTCCAAGAAGTAAAATAAACGACTCACAAAGGCTTCAGCAAAAATTCCAAGGTTGCAACTTTTCACTGATGGTTCTTTGTTGAATTTGATCAAATCCTTATGGATCGTAAAGATGCAAGTGGAATTAATAATAGTATGCCATAGTTACTGGCAAATATTGCTTAGTTTCTCTGACTACTACTTATTGAAACATTCATTGATTTTATACCTTGTATCATGAATCAGAATTTAAAAATGAGCTGAGAAATATCTGGCACCTCAGGGGTCAACTGACTGGTTTCTCCTCAAGCTAGTAGCCCCTCCTTTTTGCTTACGTAAGTATTGCATTGTAATCTATGACCTCTTGCATTCCAGGTGTCATAACAGATTGGAAAATAACCTTTAGATGAATGAAGATCAGGTCCCCACATTGACATACTTTCTCCTGATAAGTTTGTGAATGTTGTTTTTCCTCTCCTCTCCTCTCCTCTCCTCTCCTCTCCTCTCCTCTCCTCTCCTCTCCTCTCCTCTCCTCTCCTCTCCTCTCCTCTACTCTACTCTACTCTGTTCTACTCTACAGGGTCCAGTAGGCCTGATTGGGATAGCTGGGGTGATAGGAGTTCCTGGTGAAAAGGTAAGATGTGTGTTTCCCTATCATTAGGCTGTCAGTCAGCATAAGTTGGTTGCTTGTCAGTGGCAGACCCCTGTAATTAGAGATGTGTTAAGCAGCCATAGCTGGAGGCCCCAGAGGGCCTAGAACATATGCTTAAATAAACACTCAACTCAACGCTCTCACATCCACATCAATAACAATATTGTCAAAGCCATGTCACCATTATTGCCTCTCACCCCTGTCCCCCGTTGCTGAAGCAAGCAATTTTAAGGTAAATGTGGGAAAAAATAACAACTAAATAGGTGACAGTCCTCTTTAGACAAATTGGTTCGGTCCGGATTGCTCTCATTAGGTTTGTGCTTTGTGGACATTAAGTAATTTATTACACAGTTACCTATTCAAATGCATATACACTCACAAAATATATATATAAAAGGGGAATGCACCAGACAGCAGTGAGTCATGTAAAAATGCTCATAATATATTCAAGAGAGGCCCTGAGGCTTTCTTCATGTCATGCTACTATTGCCTCTCAGTTTAAAAGAAAATGTAACAAGTGCTTCTGCAGCCTCCCTGCATCACTGAAATTATTGCTGACTATTGACAAGTCCCCCAAAGAGATACCCCCTTTTTGCAAACCCTCTGAATTGTTCCCTCTCTCTGTCTCAAGCTGTTCCTTCTTATCCAGAAGCTCCTTGTGTGTCAGAACATGTTCTTGTGATGGGAAGCTGTGTGCTTGTCAGACTTTTGGTTGTCCTCCACCTGCTCTTATGGAAAATCCTCCTCGTGGTTGAATCTGTCAGCACCAGCCATACCCTGACAGCCCACAAATTCCTTTCACATTAAATATATGTATATATATTTAATTCAGTACAGCCCTCAGATTTACAGACCCTTAAAACTATTCTGATCCCTGTTTGATAGAAGCACAAGCAGTGGAAGGTTACTTGTACAGTCATGAATGTCACTCAGTTTAAGGAGGATTAAACCATCACTGACACAAGTATTAGAGTGGAAACCTCTGCCGCTTTACTGCTAACCCAGGGTTACCTTATCTTTTAACACACTGAGCAGGGTGCCACCAACTGTGTTTCAAAGTACCTACTCGCTTTAAACTCCACTCAACCAGATGTCATTATGACCTCCTGCATTTAAGAAGCTGCTATCCAGTTTCATTGCTATTCATTAGGAAAAGTGTATGTGAAGCTGTGTTGGAATTTTCTGTTTTGAGGTTTCAGATTCTAATTTAATGATCCTCTTGCTTTTCTTTTGTTTTTTTCCCAAGGGTGACCGAGGGCCAGCGGGTCCAACAGGTCCAGTCGGAGAGAAAGGACCAAGGGTAAGTGTAGTCACTCGGGATACACTGCAGAGCTCTACTTCTTGTCTAAGAGTTGGAAAACCTCACAGCTGTAGTGTATATATTGAGTTTTCCAAGACATCAGCAAAGCTACAACAAAATACTAGAACTTGAGTACATTGTCGGGTATACTAATAAAATCATGAACATAAAACTGAATCAGTGAGACATTTTGGCAGACATTATTTAGCTTCAATGTTTATTACATGACACTGAAAGCAGAGTCCCAAGATGCTTAAAAAATTCCAGATTCCACAATGTTGCAACTTTTGTAGATACTAAACTTTGCAAAATTTGGCGCTATCAAATTATTTTTTCCCACAGTAATGTTTAGGGTAGGGGTGAAAACGCCAATATTTTTCACTGACTCATTCTGATAACCCTGTCTGCTCTAGTATCTGTATCTAGTCACTTAACCTAATGTTCTACCTATAACCCCCCATGCCTATGTGACAAAGAACATAATGTCTGTTTACAGTCTTAAAATTCTTATTTGGTTCATTGGATGAGGCATAGACTTGAATACTCTGTTGTATCTGTGATATAGTAGATGAAACTATTGTAAATTAAACAATGGCGTTTGGTATTTTGCTGCAGTATCAGTCTAAATAGAAGGCTGGCCAGTATCTCTCACTCCCAGTTTATATCTGACAGTTAACAATACAATTTCATCTCAGCTCTGTCAAAATATCATCTGCAGGCGTTCTAGTTCAGTTGGAATTTGAATGTTTTGATGGCAAAAACACATTTGTGTGATCTTAAAACTGTTAATAATGTCAGGTTTATGTGTTTGTAAAGGTTAAAATTTTGGGAGGGTCTCACCAACCTTAGTATTGAAAATGATCTACCTTTGTCAACCACAGTAAAGACTGGGAAAAGAGTGTCGTGCTCATTGGCATTGAAATGTATTCATTGCCTAATCACTACTGTGGAAAATGTTTTTGCATGAAAATATTTTTAACAATATTGATCCCCAGAGAAAAATTCATGATGCAGTCCAGTCAAGCAATATTTCCGCTGTTTCCTGTAATGCTGCACGAGTCCACAGAGAGAGGCTGGCCTGCATCCCTCAATGTCCTTGGGCCTTGGATTTACTCCATGTCTGTGGCTTTGGGCCCCAGTCCTGACCTAACTGGCTGGCAGACTGGCTAGCAGGCTGACTGATTGGCTGGCTGGAAGAGGGGATGACTAATTTGGTGGCTGGCTGGCTGAATAGTTAGATGATTGAATCACTGTTTGTGTGTATATGAGTTGAGGGTTTTGTGATTTATGTAAGGAGTTATGGTGTGAACCAGTTTGTGCTGTAATATAGCCACAGGATACAGTGAAAAATGGCAGTCAGTGTGAAGGCTTAGGGGTGTTTCACCACAGATTATAATAATAATTTCATGAAGTTCTGTTTTTATTTAAAGACAGTTCGCAGTGATTAGCATTCCTGGCAAATCTCAGACAGTTTCGACTTTGTTATTGTGGTATTACTACATAGAGAATTATTACATAGAGATATGTGTGGTAGGTAGCGCTGTGACGAGAACCACAGCACCCAGTTGTCTCTTCTTTTCTAGAGGATCTAGAGAACATTTGGTCCTAATCAATTGCTGTTACACAGTCTTGCACTGCTGCTACACTGTTGCAGTGACACAGTAATGCAGCACTAATGTAGCAGATGCCATTAAACAGTGGTTTCAGGGACATGTTTTCTTGTTTGCATTTCTTTACTGTTTGTTATTTATGTTGTTTTCATTAGGGGTATCCAGGGTTGCCAGGAAGTCCAGGGGACATCGGCATGCAAGGTGCACCTGTAAGTGTCATAACTTCACCATGTCATACCATATAGTGATTATTTGTATGGTATTCATATGTACGTATTGAAAAGATTCACCTGTTTACTTCTTGCACATTTCCCTACATGGATATTATTACTTTGTAAACCTCTTTTGCAGAGAGAAAGGAAGTTGATGTTAATGTCCATTTTTCCTCTGCATTTTGGATTGAGTCATACACGCATTAGTAGTTCAGAATGCTTGGATACTATGACTCTCCTCTCCTCTACTCAATGACTTGGCTGGATATCATAAACTTTTAAATTGCAAGATTACCTACTTAAACTGAGTTGGAGGGATCCGATTTTGGTTTTTGTAAACACATAAAATTTAAGAGGGTGATTTGATGAATCAGATTTCCAATTTCCCACAATTTAGTCTAGACCTGTGTAAACAGTGTGTCTTAACTGGCTGATTGTCCAGTAGTTCTGGTTCAGCATTTGTAGAACATCTATCAGGTTCATATGACCAGTGTTGATGTGGGTCTCTGTCTTGTTTTTTCTCTCAGGGTCCACAGGGGCAGAGGGGCAGTCCTGGCATCGCTGGGACAAAGGGCAGGAGGGTAAGCGCTATCATGCCTTTATAGCATTTGTTGTACTAGTCTCTTACATGTTTATATATGTGAACCTTCTTCACTTCAAGAGTGACCATGACCACTTCACATACTCAGACTCTTAGTTGTCTGTTTCACATCACAGCTCCATTCCCATGAACCAAAGATTAAAGAAATTAAAAGACGTTTGACTTCCTACTTGCCCCAGGTTCCTTTATAGGTACATTCACGACTGTTTCATAAACCCCATGAATTTCATGTTGGACATTCTGGTAATTTCAAATGGATATGGTGAGGTAATACTGGTGAGACACCGTGTGGCTGAGAGGAAAATGACACCCTGCTGATGAAGCAAAGATACTGAAGCAATAAAAGGTCACTGTACTGTACTCTATTTCCATGCTCCATTGACGATCATTAAATGATACTATATAATTGTATTGTATTAAACCCAAAAATATATCCCTGAATAGTGGCGAAAACAAGTGGTCACCATGCATGTTTTTAGTGCGTTAATAATTTGATTATCTTATAAAATAATCTTTTCTCTGTCTGTAAACATGACTTTTAAAAGTTGTCCATTGTTACTCATTTTAATTTTTTCCAGCAAGGACAAAAGACACATGTTATCCATATGTTATCAGCCAGGTGTTATCCATGACAGTCAATGGTTTTGTACTGTTCTGGAAAGTATCAATTTCTCCTCAGTGTTGTCATATGAGGCTACAGCGCAACGTGGCTAATATCTACCAGTTTCTCTTGCTCAGTCACTAGGTTCAAAACATTTTTTTGATTCCTTGCAAGCAGCAGCACCTTCTGGGAAACCTAATGAGAGCAATCAGGACTTAACCATATTACCACAAATGAAAGCTCTCTGGCTTAATACGTGTCTGTTACAGCTAATGCATGAAAACATGAGAGACACATTAACGAGCATCTGAGTCCCATGCACTACTACACTACTTCTCACACTTCACCACTCATCTATAATTCACTTCCTTTTATCCTTTGTTAACTTTTGCCCAGCAGAGCATATGGTAGCACTTAACATGCCATGGCTTGTGTTGTTTACCGTAATCTATACACGTTTCAGTTTGTGGTTGCATTTCCTGTCTTGCTGAGGTACAATACTCTGTAGTTCCTCTCACATCCTTTCTCTTCCTTATCCACATTGCATCTCCACCTCAAGACACACGATCCATCATGGACAAGTGATCATTACGAAAGCTAATCATTCAAACTAATATTAGATATTGCCTTGCTAGCTGTTGTTTTTGGAGGAGATGTTGGAAAAAAAGACCCATCCATTCTTAAAACTGCAATTTTATGATGAGAGTTTAACCTCATGAGAAGCCAAATGGATTTGTGCCATTCATTCTTTAGGGTAATCTCAGAATCTCCCTCTTTGTATCTTTACACTGCTTATCACTCATTCTTATCATTTAACCCCCAGAGCTCATATCCTAGTCATATCCTGGAGCTGAATTATGTGGTGTGCACCTGCCCCAGTTGGCACACGCCTGCACTAGTTTGAAAGCTGAACCTGGTGCACGTTTATAGCAGTGCTTGTTATTGTTGGAAAACAGGTAGTGCATTCTCTGAATTATGAGTTTCTCCCCTCATATGTAACCTTCTTATCTCTCTCTTCTTCCCCATCTTAATGATTATTCATAGTGCAGTATTCCTAACCTGCATAATAACGTGTGTTATTACTTGTGGATGACGAGTTGTCAGATTGGTTTTGTTTCTGCAGTTAATTACACATGGTTTATTGTTAAATTTTCCCTGTTACTAGTCAGACTAACTAATACATGTCAACAGTATTAATTAATTTATAAAAACATATGACCAGAAGCTGATGTCTTTCATCTTTTCTTCGTTTCTGAGAGTTAACTTATTAAAAGGACTCGGTTCAACACCAACAAGGATGGACCACAAACAGAAATAACTGTCTCATTGACCTTTAATTTAAGATTTAAAAGATTCAATCTGGAGAGAGTGATGAACAAAAGGAAGGACTGAAGAGAGAGAAAGAAAACTGCGTCTGTCTGTATGGAAGCTAAAAGGGAGTAAAGTGACCTTAGACAGGAATCTGAAAGCCACAGTTTTAGACAAAACAGGAGCGGGTAATCAAAGGTAGAGATATAAGGAGAGACGAGATGGAAACAACAGATAGGCTGATAGCAGACAAGTCCTGAAAAAGTGGACAGGACAGGAATGGGCAGGGTCTTGAGTTAACAGATTTTTATCTGTCGCCCTAGGATGTTGAATTAAAGAGGAAACTCCCCCAAGTAGGGAAAGAATACAGACTGATTACTTTGATGCTAAATACACTCCCCTTCTTCTCATTCTTTGTTGAGTGGTGTTCAAAATGTGTTTTTGTTGCACAGGGGCCCCAAGGTCCAGATGGCCCACTGGGAGAACCAGGGCCAGAGGGCCCCAAGGTAAACATGCAAACACCTTGTGGAAAAATCTGTTATTAAGTTTATACGCTCACAATCTGCATGTGGAGATAGTAGAAATATAATAGCTTGCATACATTTACTTTACTGAACACAGGTTATCTTTAAACATATGAATGCTTTATTAAGTGACCCCTGAAGAAGCTTTGTGTCATATCATTTCTTTACAGGGTGAAAGGGGTGACGCTGCCAAAAAAGGAGAACCAGGGTTCATAGTAAGTTGTCTTAAGATAATTAAGTCTTTTTAATTGTCTGAACACATTTTCTGCCATACTACCTTATGAAAGAGAAAAGCAGGAAGTACAGTAAACATATGTTCAATGTTTTGTGTTAAAACACATACAGTATCTGGATGAATGCTTTGGCTCTTACAAATGACAAGGCACATTTATGTGTATCCTCATTAATCCAAAGCCAAGAATTGGCTGTTGTCATAACAAATGCATCATCCTGCAGTATCTAGGATAACAAACACATGCCTTTTCAAGATGCACATTTGCCTCATGGAACATTACCATGTGTAATTCCAAGCACCCACTATAACCTGCAGGTCTCTGTAAGAGCTTGGTGGGCCTTTAATCATATATTATTTGCAGAGTGGGTCTTTGTCTTCTTGCCTCTGTGCCACGTTATACCCAAATGCAATAACTATGTATAAGGAAACTTAAAGCACTATTAAAGCTAATGTTGTGTTCAACTGCAGCCTGCAATGTCTTTGCCTTGTGTTATAAAGAGAGGTTTTGCAGATTGAAAGTTTTCCAGAAAAAATGTACAGGTTACACAGATCCGTTTTAAGAGTAGCTCTGTCATGTGTATGCATGTGTGTTTGTGTGTTTGTGTGTTTGTGTGTTTGTGTGGGGAACCTCTTAAGCTTCTGTTCATTCAAGTTGAATGTATATGAAAGGAGTGGATATTTGTAATTTATGTGCATCCTCACTGATGTATTATATTGTGTAATAGCTTATCAAAGGTTTCTACATGTCACAGACAATGTTGCTTAATTATAGCGATAAATCAGGTGATAAAACCAACCCTGAAAGACTTCATAACGTCATTACTATTGAATTTTAGCCAAAACCTTCACAATGGACATTTATTTTGGAGCCAAATTCATTGACTTTAAAATCTGCACATGCGCATTTAGATCATAAACACAACTATTTAGAACACATCACTGTTATCAGCAAAGCAATTAACTGCAAAATGTTCTCCATAAAAAAGTTGATGTCAGAGCTATAATATTTATAGACATTTCAAATGTTTTGTAGTGCTGAATCATTCAAAGGCTTTTGGCCAGATAGACAACTCACTCATTTACGCCTCTAGTCAAACCAGCTGTGTTGTGTATTCATCTGAGATAAATTTTCAACAACTGGTTAAAAGGGTCTAACAAGGAAGCCTTTATAAATGCTCCCTTTTTACAGACTGCAGGCTGCAAATGGGCAGCAGTGCATATAAACATATCATTGTAAAAACCCAGCACGCATAAAATCAGATTAATGTGTTGCCAGTATTTGTCACAAAGTAAATTAAAATCAGTTGGGTTGATCGAACCTGCGCTTAAGCATTAAAATATTGATTTCTCTCTTTCAAGGGCAAGGCTGGAAATCCAGGAGAGAGAGGCCCCCCTGGGAAGGCTGTGAGTAATGTTTAACTAATTATTATTCTTCCAATGCATCTTCCGTTTTCCAGCTTCAATTATCCTCTTCACTTCACTTTGGACAATGCAAACCTGTCATACATTCCACATCCTGTTTTCACCTGCCATATATATATATATATAATTAGTACTTGAAGAGTTGGAGCCAATGAAGTCATCAAAGAGGAAGTTTCATTGCTACAGGAAAACACTAAAAAGCATTTACAGGCATAGTCAACATGCATGTCATCCCACTTAGTCGTGTGCGTGTGTGCGTGCGTGTGTGCGTTCGAGTGTGTGCGTTTGTGTGTAGGTTTATCTGCTTAGCATTAAGGATATATATATTATCAGTTTGTTGTATACTAATATGACTGAAAACATAACATGGTTGCATTTTCTGCCTCTTTATTTGAGAAATAATGAGTAACTGTAGCGCATTCTAGCTGTTTATGGTTTTAGTTTTATTAGTATAGAAAAGCCATTAATGTGGACCAGTTTCATATAAACTGTCTTTGTATCTTATGTCCAGTTGTCAACAATGTGCATCAGTTGTGCTCTTTAAAATACTTTTACAAACATCCAAAAAGCGATACATTAGCCAATAATTAACAAATCACATAAACATTGTTATAAGAATCTCTTAAATTTGTTTAATAAGGACTTGTCAGTGCAGACACCAATCTGTGATGAGCTAATGTCTAGTTTATTAGTAATCTTCTATTTAAAGGAGAGATGAAATGAAAAACACCTTTTAACCCTTGAAAATCACTTCCATCAATGCATTGTTATATCCAATCATGTTGTATTCCTGTATTTAAAATATGTGGTTACATAGGATTGAACCAACCAGTTTCAACCAATAATATCTATGGCATCCACCAATCAAACAATCTTCAACTTTTAGCTCCACAGAGCTAAGATTCATAATGACACGCCCACCTTTCAACATTATTTCCTGCCTGTCCATCACCTTTCACTCAAAAACAATGCAGAAGTTAAATACTCGAGTTGTCGTTTCATTTGGACTTTAAGTTGAAACTTTAACAACCCCTGTGGAGAAATGCGGTCTTTTCAGTAGCAAAGAATACTATGTACTGTAAGGACACACAAGAAAACAGCTAACAATGTCAATGTGTGTTGTTAGTGGTACACAAAACATAGACATTTGGCAGTTTTACTTTGCCTACAAACTCTGCTTTTTCTGTTTTTGCCATCAAAAAAATGATGTATGGTGGTTTTGATGTGGTTTCTATCTGCAGAGGGATAAAACATCTGATGTTCCACAGATGTTAGAAACATGCAAACAAAAACAGATCAAAAACAGACTGAAAAGCAGATCCATCTGGGCTATCTAATAGATGAACATTATATATCCACAGTATGATTCTTATAGTGCAGTTTGTTTCATCCATTTATGGCAAGACTTAGACAGGACGATCCCCTGTCAGAGACAAAGTTCTATCACTTGCATGCTTCAGCTGCATTGGACATGTTCTCAGTTGTTGGGCCTGTCTTATTTTCCACTGACAAATTAGCTGCTTTGCACTTTCTTTGATCGCGTATTGGCTTAACAGTTGACATTTCAGCGTTGTTTATAATTACTCTTAACAGAAGCACAAGTACACATGGACACGTGCAGGCCTGTGCTCTCACTCTCAGATATAGCCCTTACACTCATGCACACCAATGGATATAAAAACACAACACACTCACCTGACTAGTCGTAACTTGTCCACCTAAGCATCTACTAAGATCTATTGTATGGGATGAGTTTGCAGTAAGATTCAGGTCAGTGTTTGTTTTGACCTGCAGTTCAGTGAAAAGTCCCTGCTTACATACACTGTGGTTTTGATCTTACGCTTCTCATAGAATCAATATCGAGATGTGCAGTACTCTGTTTAAATGAAGAGCATCTACAGTTACTCTTCAGCAGTGTCAGTGCAGTTTATGCTTTAAATACTGCATCAGTAGCTGCTGAAAGGCCCAGGATTTCCATTGTCCACATCTGGAGTAATAGCGCCATCTTGTGTCTAGAAAAAAAACCTCATTCGTCACAATTTCTCATTATTATTATTATTTTTAAACTTCCTGCTTTAATTTTCATAGGTGTATGATTATAAACAGAGGTTGAATTATTTCAGTGGTCTTGTTGTTACATAGTGATGTTTTACACTGTGGTTTCTATAAATGTCCTTGTTTCTGTAAAAATCTTTCTCTTTGACTTCTAAAAGTTACTTACACCAACATTATATCTTAACTGTGAGAACTTATCATTGTTTTCCTCCTGTTCCTACCAAGAGTGACACATTCAGGACATAAAAAATGTTTTTTCTTTTGACTTGTATGTACTCAGTGAGCCAAAGTTCTTTAATTAGACAGGTTGACTGATATCTTCTGCAGCTAATGGTTGATGCTACTAAAATTCATTGCTGCCTCATTTAATTTTGGCACAGCTACTTCAGAGGTATTTCTCACGCGTGCAAAAGTAATGTCTTCCTCTGTCAGTGTTGGACTAAACACTGTTTCAAATTAGATCGTCTTGTCTGAACTTGGCGGTAAATTGTCTGGACTATGACAAAGAGATCTGATGTTGCAGGAAAGTAAATCTGTGGTATTACATCAAAGGGCATCTGTGTTGTGTCTGTAGGCATGAGGAAAAACTGAAATATTATCTTCAACATGTTTATGGTTACCATGGTAATGATGATATTGATGAGAAGAGGACATAGGATGACGCCAGTCTTTCCCAGCATTGTTTTGTGTACACACATGACACAAATGAGTGATTGAAAATATATTGAGCTCATAAATCTGTCTGTTTCCAGGGAAAAGCAGGTATTCCTGGCAGCACCGGAGAGAGGGGGGCCCAGGGTGAACCAGTAAGTATCCTGTCTTACGTTGTTGTGTTGAAATGGTTATTTCAGGAAACTAGAACCAAACCCTGCATTTCGAAAACTGATCTGATCATATCTATTATAAATGTGAGTAATGATCTGCCGAGAATCAGTGCTGTTTCAGGCAGAAGATGCTATCAGGTTAGAAATGAGCCAATAGACAGTTCAGAAACTCTGGTGTTGCTCATTACCAGAAATCGAGCTGTTTTAACATTTGTCTTTGATTTTAGCTTCCTCCCTCTGTGTTCCTCATACCTTTAAACTCCATACCTTGTGTCTCTTTTCTTGGACTAGTCCTCAAGTTCCTAATTTTCCTGGAAATCAGCCAACCCCTCAGGGACATGAAGAATGTCAAACAATCAGATATAAATATTTGTTATGATGGTGGAGCTTTCAATAACGCAAGAGGCAAAGTTTGTGTTATGGGTCTCATCTTGCTTTTGGCTGGTCTTCAGTTTTACTCCAGGCTCTCTCAGCTTCAGTTAAACATCTAACTGTATCTGTTAGTTTTGCCAGTATACAGTATGCTTGAGTTGTGTATTATGTCTGTTCTGGAGTTGTGTATTATGTCTGTTCTGGTGTTTTATTCCAGGTTTACCTAATAAGTCCTATAATGACATAGTTCTGCTTGAGGCATCTTATGGTGGTTATTTTCATGCAGGGACCCAAAGGACCTCCTGGAGAGGCAGGACCTGATGGAGAACAAGGACATGAAGTACTTGTCAATAATTATTCGTTACTATTAATCAGTGAATTATTATGTGCTTGTGGCTTTCACAGTTTACTTCTATATGTATTGATTACAAATGAAACATTATTCGTCCCTTTATTTCTTTGTCTCATTTTTAGGGTGGGCCTGGCGTAGAGGGTGAACTTGGTGCCATTGGAGAGCCGGGGTTAAAGGTCAGTAAACCCTGGCCATGTTTTTTGCCACCTTCTCACCTTACCTCTACACCATAGACACCTTAGAAAACATTTGTCATGTGAACCATCAGTCCCTAGCAGCCTACAGTCATGTGGAAAGGTTTGAACTTTCTCAGTCAGTTTGTACCTTACATAATTATTCACTTGAGTGAAACAACCACTAAATGTCCAAGTCTAACACTGCTTCAGGTTCAAGTACCAGTGCTTAGTGCAAAGACTATATGCACATACCTCAGTGTGTTGTGACTTCCAGACAGCCTTGTGACGTGTTTTGTGCCCCCGCAGGGTGATCTTGGGCCTCCAGGAGTTGAAGGGGAGCAGGGACAGGAGGGAATCAGAGTGAGTGACTCTAAACAACATACTAATCCTTCCTTTCCTTGTGTTTGGGTAAATCTAACACTGTCGTATATATTCCCCCTCACTTTCATGAGAATGTCTGAGCCCCTTGTCTGAAGAAAGCAGAACGATGAAATTGTTTATGTCTGATTAGCTATTAAGTAGGTTGAAAGTCTTGTCTTTCTTTTCTGAGGACGGGACAGAGGGTTGCTTAAACATCAGGCCCACAGTGCATTTTGGACTTGGTTCCTCATAATGGATGAAGGGAGTTTAAAGAAATTAGATGTCCATGGGAATTCTCTGATCTTGCTGGATCGAAGAAATCTGAGCTCTTATGTGATATTTGTCAAACAGTCTGTCTGTTTGTACAGTCTCCTCAATACAGATGTTCCGGGGACATTTTCACTTTTTTGTTTGTTGGTCATTTAAATTGTGATTACAGTGGGGATTTTTACAATTCATTCATCTTGTATATATAATTTAGCAGAGGAAATGAAATCACTAATCGCTGAATGACTCGAGGACTTTAATGCTGGCTGTGTGTGTGTGTGTGTGTGTGTGTGTGTGTGTGTGTGTGTGTGTGTGTGTGTGTGTGTGTGTGTGTGTGTGTGTGTGTGTGTGTGTGTGTGTGTGTGTGTGTGTGTGTGTGTGTGCGCGCGCGCGCGCGCGCGTGTGTGTGTTTGTGCATGAGTTTCTGTCTGTGTGTGTGTGTGTGTGTGTGTGTGTGTGTGTGTGTGTGTGCGCGCGCGCGTGTGTGTTTATGCATGAGTGTGTCTGAGTTTATGAGCATGCAAAATATTGTTTTGCAACTACCGGTACTTTCTTTTCACCTCTTGCTGATGACTAATTTCAAAAACAAGTCAAGGACAGTAAAGAGATTAATGAAAATTACAGGCTCCCTCTCAGTCCAGCCTTTGGAGGGTAAGTATATAATAGCTGGCATTTGGCAGAACATTGGGAGTAGTTGTGTTATGGTGGAATTATGTTTTCTACAGCCTCAGCTTGGCATGGCAGGGCAGTTTCCTCATAGACAGCTTGAGTGGACTGGACAACACATCACAGAAGCAATCACTGCACATATCTCTGCAATAACTTGATTTTTATGGCTCTGGCCATAGCAGTCACTGGCGGAGAGGCTTTATGTTTTTGGGTAGTCTGTCCACCTGCGTGTCCCATTCTCATGAATGTGATATCTCAGGAACACCTTGAGGGAATTTCTTAAAATTTTGCACAAATGTCCAATTAGTCTCCAGGATAAACTGATTAGATTTTAGAGGTCAAAGTTCAAGGTCACTGTGACCTCATGTCTGTGCCTTTCTTGTGAATGCAATATCTCAGGAACACCAGGAGGGAATTTTATTACATTTGGGACAAATGACGACTTGGACTCAACGATGAAATTGTGACAATTTTGTGTTCAAAGGTCAAGGTCACTTTTGGCCATAACTCAAGTTTCACACAAATGTTTAACAGGATAAAATGATGAAGTGATGACACTTTATATCCACATAATCTCTAAGTGGAGGCAACATTTTTCTTACTGGATTCACTGGAATTATACATGTCAATATAATGATGGCTCCCATTTCGACTGCAACACAACAAAAGTATTTCTAGTTTTTATGATAAACACCTTTACTGGCATTTTGAAACAACAAACATCGCAAGCACACAGACAGACCAACAATAAAGAGAAAAAGAGAAATAAATAACTCAAATAAATAAAGACACACAAGAAAATACCTTCAGCTATTTCAGATATAGTGATAATGATGAGATTTAATGCAGGCCAGTCTCCTGCCACAGAAATGAAAATGAGGGAGCACATTAGGAATGTATCTAGAACTTTGAATCATTGAGTCCCTCCCTGTCCTACACCCCAGTCTGACCTTCTAATGTTGGACAGGCAACTCTCCCATTTCAAATGGAAACTTTCCACTCTGTTCATGAGTCTGTATGACAGGCCTTCCAGCTCGGCTAGTCTACCTAAATGATTATGCCAAAGATTTACAGGGAGGTGGGGGAGAGGGAGCCTTCCATTTTGAAATAGGCCTTGCGCCCCAGCATCAGTGCTGTCTGCACCCATTCTGCATCAGGGAATGGGAGATACTCAAGGAGCAAGGGGTCCCCCAAGATATACAGCCTCTGGGAAAAAGGCACATCATGCTCTATGATTTGTGTGACATTTTTGTGAGAAGACCAGACGTCCTGTATTTTGGGACAGCTCCACACTATATGAGTTAACATCACATATGTCTTAAATAGTTCGATAGGATCTTGAACTTTTACCTCTTCTACCTCAACTTTTTATGAAGTGCCTTACTTCATGTGTTCTTCTCCTGAATTTTAACTTCTTCCGTATTGATAAAAAAACCCAACAACAACAAAAGTTGCAGTTAAATTATATTATTTTCTTTCACAGAACTTAAATAATAACTTAAGTCACTCTCAAATACTCTAGTTTGCTGATGACGTCCAATGGTTTATTTTCTCACCATGAGAAATCCAGGTGTATTCCAGGACACCATAACGTCACTATTGGTTGTGTTTATAAACTTCATGAAAGTGCATGAGATTAACATTTTTTCAAAGGTACTTATTTGTGATACTTACCCATGCAGATAGTTTTGCTTTTACTGGCCAAGGATTTTATATGCAAACATCAACAGCAACAATTAATTCCAGAGACAGTGTCCCTATTACTACAGATGATCCATAAAGGACTATTACATTGGAAGAAAATAATTCAAGTAAAAACTAGTAACTGGAACATTGTCTCTGGAAAAACATGTTGCTATTGAACTTCTTAAATTCTTAAACAATGCTGTAATTGTATTTGTAGGGTCCTCCTGGTCCCCCTGGTGAAGACGGTCCTCAAGGGAAAGATGGACCCAAGGTAAAGAAAGCAATGACTTGTTTTTGTTGTCTTACACTCACTAATTTCTAACAGAATCAACCAAAATGAGTTATAGATATTTTTCTTGTGATATTCCTCATTTGACAACAATAATAGTGCATTTTAATAAACATGGCTTGCTTTAGTTTATCAATAAGAATAGTTTAGAATTTAATTTTAAAAAGTTAAAAGAAGTCTTATACTACTAATACTACCATACAGACTACATCATCTGCTCAGTTTCAAACACTGAAAGGATAATGTCTAATAAATAAAAGCCTTTTAAGACCACAGGCTGTCTGACCTATTGACCTCTCTTTATTGGTAATATGAAACTCACTATACTCTCTGTTTTTCCTGTGGGTCTGCTTCTCTATCTCTGCCTCTTTTTCTCTCAGGGTGATCCTGGTGAGCGTGGGCCCATTGGAGAACCAGGGGACAAAGGGACAGAAGGAGACCCTGGGCCCCCAGGGCCACCCGGTCAGCCTGGGAAACAGGGTTTTCGTGTAAGTTTATTTAATGTATTCAAAATTTAACTAGCATTTTTTTATAAATTAGCTTATATATTAATTGGAAATAAATTATAAAAAATGCTGTTAACAAAAATATTGAGCTTCTGATTGACTTAGAAAGTAAACATTTGCACAGTGTTAAACTAAAAACTGGAGATAAATAAAAGGTCAAATAAATTGACTGTTTGCTTGTTCACCTGGTTTTTCATTGTGGCTGTTTTTAACAGAGCCAGCAAGAGATGGATCGTGAGCATACATGTCTCTGAGACATACTATAGGAAATGAATCACATCTTTAGAACTTTAAATACTTGCAATTTACAGAGCAGATTACAATTTACCTCTTAACCAGATAGTACCCATGTACCCCAGTAGAGGTCAGCCTTCTCTTCAACAAAAGCTTTTACTACTGGGTATGTCACAGTGTGAGGATATTTACCAGTGTCTGATGGATGTCAGTCAAAATCTCCACTAAGTGCTTGTTTGTTTTGACATACAGAGCCAGATCTAGCCGTGGGTGTTTAGGGGCAGGAAGGTCACAAGTGTCAGGAAGTAAGGGTGCTTAAGGGCATAACACACAGGAACAAGCTCTATGTGAAAGTGGTTTTGCCCAGTTTAAAAAAAAAAGGCTGATAAATCTGTGTTGAATGACTGACTCATTGATATTGCCTTAAAAAGTTACTATATCAGATCCTCATGTTGTGTGTTTGCAAGTCAGCAGATGAACACTAGCAACAGGCAACAAAGTGAGACAGGAGAAAAAATATTGTGTCTCCTATTAGGATGACGTCAATTAAAGTCACAAAGCTGAGACAACTCATTGGATGGCGTTTATAGTTTCATTCATCAATGTCCATGTTAATAAACTTGATTTTTAATGTGTGTGGTCATCATCTGATGAGTCCTCTGTTACAGGGGCCAGAAGGAAAACTGGGGGCTCCAGGAAACAGAGGACGACACGGAAAGAAAGTAAGGGTCATGTTCTCCAGCACTTTTTCAGTAGAGTATGTTTTCCTTCAAATAGCGGGAAGGAGAAGAGGGACACAGTCCAAGGTACTTCTGCATTTAAAATGGTTCCAGAGAACTACCGAGCCATCTTTTTTCATTTGCCTGAAGGCTTCGTTTGGGTCAAATGTAATTTTGGTGACTCAAGTTTAGAGGAAGAAAACAAGTAACTGGAACAAGTAATGAAGACAGATCAGCAGCCTCTAGAGCTGTTAAAGATTTGTTTTCTCGCTGAAAGACAATCAGCCAACACAATGGATACCTGCTGTCATTAATGGTTTAACTGTAACATTTAAAGAACAGTCTCCATATTGACTTGTTGTGAGTCACTGTTTTACTCCCCCACATTGACATTTTGTTTCTTCTCAGGGAGAGAAAGGTCCTCCAGGGCTTGCTGGTGAGGTTGGCACACGAGGAGACAACGGCCAGCCAGGCGAGGCAGGGCTGAAAGGTGCCAGAGGAACTCGAGGCCCACCAGTTAGTTCCCAGTTTACGTGTCTTTCCTCTGGCTTAGCTCCGGTCCAAAATGAGACTGTAACTTTCTACAGAAAAATGAGATCATATTTTACTGTTTACTTTATAGGGAGTAGTGAATGTGTGACTCAGGGATTTAACTAATTAAATTGAGGAAGTGACTTTAGTACACAGCCTTAGTCTAATTAGTTTATTTAAACTATACTTATTATGTCAACATATTGTGATTCAAAGCAGAATTTTTGTTGTGTTCAACAATATAGTTTGTCCTTTTGTTCAATTTGAAGTTTAACAAACCTCCAGGCATGCTGTTTCCTCTTCTTATGCAGTTCCTCATGTATTATATTATTGTGTGGTTTATGTGCAAAAGCAACTATGTAGAAACTTGTTACTAATAACTTGAGATACTTGCATCTATTTAGTGGAGCAAAAATAAAGTATTTATCATCAGTGCTATACTTACTATTCAATTGTATATTACTCTTAATTTTAAAGATACTCGTAATTACCTAGTTTAACAATTATGACATGAATTTTGTGCATTTCAGGTTTTCAGTCTTACACTATGACAAATCAGATGTTTTCTCCTGTGCTAAAACTACCAGCACAAAGCATCAAATGATCCCCTTTCTTTTAGAGAAAGTTGTGAGGAAGGCATCCATTCGTTTCTTCTTTACGGAGACAGAGGCAGTTTCCTACTCAGCCAAACCATTAAGACCATGTTGTGATAGCTGTGGAGAAAAGATTTACATTCCCGTCATAAAACAGCTCTGGACACAGGAGTTAATCAGCATGTGTGTCTATGTAATGCCAAAGTTATATTTAGCTGAAACAGAGTAGAAAAGCAAAACAAACAGTGCTAGGACTGATTCATAGACTTATTGTGTGTGTGTTTTCTGCATTGCTTTAAGGGTCGGCCTGGAGTCATGGGGAGAGAAGGGCAACTTGGATTGCCAGGATACACAGTGAGTTAATCTTACCTGTCGTTTTATAAGAACTGTTTGCAAATGTTCAAAACATCTGAAATACAAAGACAACAAACATACATTTACCCGCACAAAATTATGAATGTTTCCGATCAGTAAATATCATTTTACTGGATAGGTGAGTAAATTCCGATTGGTCTGGGGTCTGGCTCACGTCTGCATTCCTCAGGTGCTTATCTTACAAAGCAGAGCTCATTTTCTAGATAACTTAGTAACCCCTGGATTCCCCTAAAATTGGACAGGGGCTAAAGTAAAAAGAGCTGTTCCTGGTTTATCTTCATGCCTCAAATATATAGCTGAAGTCAACGTAGCTGTTGAAATTCATTTCAGTCTAGCTAACTCACCTCCTCTGGTACTTTTGTGCTGAAGACATCCTGAGTTTGAGTCTTGAGGAGGACTTTACACACATTTCCCATTACTGTTCACTTTTAATTATCCAATGAATACAAAATTCCATGAAAAAAAAACATTACAAATACTAAACATATAACTACCACAGCAGAGAAAAAGCTGGAATTGAACATAGTGACGTCTACATGTTAATTTTTCCAGGCAACTCCACTACCAACTGTGCCAGCATCACTGAGTTTAGGTTGCATAATTTAAACAGGGCATCTCGAGTTCATTTTGTCCCTTTTTTGATTGAGTGTGTGTGTGTATGTATATAAGTGTGTGTGTGTGTGTGTGCATGTACGTGTATATAGGCTCTGAGACTGACTCAGTCTTTACACAGGTTGCTGAGTGATTTCTGAGTCTGTGCCAAAACCCAAATCCTTATGTGACAGAATGTAAGAGCTTCTCTACAAGGAGCTGTGTTTATATGAAACACCCTGATTAATATGCTGACAGGTTTCATAGTGGAACTTCTGATTCTCAGAGAAGCATGCTGTCGCCAGTACAAGCATGACTGTTTGGTTAGCTTAATCAGCTTTCTGTGTTTAGGGTCACCCTGGCAAGCTTGGACCCATTGGACCACCCGGGCCTAAAGGTGAAAAGGTAATATGATACCTAAACTAGTGTTTGGAATTGAATGATTTTAGTGCTGGTTACAAAATCCTGTGTTTGCATGTGTGATTGTTTGTGTGTTCGTTCCATTCCAGGGTTATCCAGGCGAGGACAATACGACCCCAGGACCCCCAGGGCCCTTAGGTGAACCAGTAGGTCTTGCTTTCCTTTAAACTCTCTCACTTTCTGATCCCTTACACTTCTTGCTCTATTTACTCCAAACTATTTAAATACCGTATTGACACAGGAAATAGAAGTTAATCCTGATCAACTCCTAATCTTAGCTTCAAGCACACTTGCTTTTTTTGTGACCAGTTTGACAATATTGTGTCAGTGTTTCTGCTCTTAAATCTGTCATGTATATGGATCCCTATCATCAACCTGTGTGGCTCTGATCTTTATTGTTTCTCACAGTGTTTTTACACTTCAGGGTAGCTTTGTCTTTATTCTTATATTGACTTATAGTAGAAATAGAGGTCCAACCACTACACTGTGGTGAACACATTGTTAAATCTGAAACAGGATTAATTATTGTGAATTTATACAGAACATTCTTGTCTTTCACAAAGGCATGGTATTATTCACCCTAAGTCACCTCAAGGATTCTGCTTATTCCACAGCAAGAAAACAAAGTCATTCTTAGACTAATATCAAAAGAGGATCAGGACATATAAAAGAGTCTTAGCAGATTGGGGAAGCTCAGTTATACAGTACCATGACTCCTATAAGATTTGAAACATATTTCCCAGCACTAGAGGAGACTACTATGACAGACCTACAGAGCATGAACAATCAGGGTAACTGGATTTCTACACAGGTATAGATGGCGGCCTACAATATGAGTAGTATTGGATTATCAAGTCGGCACAGTATTGCAGTACTCAGCATGAGCAATACAATGGCAACCTCTGTCTTGTTGCGGCCCCAACCAAGATTGCCTGAAAGTACAGTTCAAGATAAAATTACACCTTTCCATTTGACTCCAGTGAAGATCCAGATTCATAGGTCAGATCAATTGAAGATGTGCCTTGTATGTTATACTGAGACTTGGTTCTGTTTTAAGTAGCTGCCTAGCTCAATCGAAGCTTTGTGGGTACAAATGACAGCATGCATATACAGTATGTGTGTTCATCTGTGTCTACACAGGGGCCTCCAGGTGAACAAGGAGAGCGTGGAGAGCCAGGGGATGAAGGATATCAGGTAGACAAAACCATTAATTCAATGTCTTACAAATCACACAGTCACCACTCAGGGTACTTGTCCACTGTGTTATTTTATTTTGGTGATCCATTGAAACACTGCTCTGCTCAAATAAGGCCAGACCACACATGTTGAGGATTACCAAATTCCCAGGAATACAGCTGGTGGAAATCAGGCACAGGATTCTTTACTCTCTAGACGGATATGAGCAAGTTGCTATATGGATTACTTCATTTTGACCAGTTGGTGGTGATTTCAGAGGCTCTGAATGCATCTGTTTATGTGGTCTGTAGCTATAATGTCTTGAAGAAGTAGAAAAATATATTTTTAACAGCTTTGGTTTACTGGATCATAACAGTACTCTGTGTATTTAGATAGCATTATAAAAAGATTAAAACACAGTGAAATGACCAAAAACCCATGGATGCAGTTGGTCTCCAAACATTCATTTTCTAAATGTCAAAAAACCTTGCTTAGTCACTCTGATTTAAAGTGATTTCAGAAGTATCCTTTCTGTGTGCTGGATGAAAGCAGAGATATTGAATGAATTGTGCTTAGGACACACAGGAAGTCATTGAGCACTATGGCCAAAACTGTTGAAAATGTATAACAGTTTTAAGAGCAGTAATTTCCAGCTCCAACCTTGGTTTACAGTCATCAAAAATTATGATCTCTTGTTTAACACTTGTGTCATCTTTCCCCAGACTTAAATGCCCTAATTGGTCACTCTTGGCCTCCACTCCAATTCATTCAAGTATTGAATTTGTACAGCTGATCCTGTTTAGCAAGAGCTGCCTGTGGCCTGTCTTAATGGCATACATACACAGAAACTTGGTTTAGAAACTGTTGTTGAGTTTGAGCAGTTTATGCCTTTATAGGGTAATTGTACTCATGAGAATACTTATGACATGGCTTTAGTTATAATGTTCCTCATTTAGCAAACAACGTTAGCAAACAATGGGAGAATAACATGTACATGTTGGGACTCGTTAATATCTTGATCTGATAAATATTAAGCATCAAACACATGTAATTATATATTAATTGTGTGTCAGGGCCACATTGGTACCACTGGATCTCGCGGGGCTGTTGGACCACCAGGCGCACCGGTAAGTCAGTATATGTACTGTCGCTATATATCTGCATGCATTTCAAGCATGTTGCAAAGAACGTTAACTATAAACAGTGATGTTAAAAGATAAGAAATGTTGAAAAGAAAAAGTAACACACTGCTGTGCTGTTCTTAGAGCCTCACCAGTAGTATGGTTGTAGGGCTGAATATGTGAAATATATAAATATGTTTAGCTGAAGAGTGGCACTGGAGTAGAACATAGAGTCATTTCAATCATCATGGTTTATTTCTTTTAGAGTGTGACTGTGCTCCAAATTGGATTCTGCCTATTAAATTATGAGCTATCTTGTATGCTCAGTTGACATTTTGCCCTGAGGTTGGTGCAAGGGGAAACTTCACGAAGAGTCCAAATTGACAGATTCAGACAAAGCAGCACTGTAGACGAGAGATAATCCCATTCAGTTCCTTCATATAATTTGACAAGTTTGTCATCCCAATAATGTTGTTTTCCTGAAAAAATACCAATTTCAGTGTTAATATTTCCACAGTTTGACATGTAACATACATCACATAACATCTTACTGTTTTTTTTTCTTGCTTTGTTCAGGGATCACCAGGCCTGCCAGGAGAACCAGGCCCGAAAGGAGAGATAGGCACTCTGGTGAGTCTGTGCAAATCCCCCTAGCTCATTAATCAAACTGTACATCAAATCATGAAACTTGGTCTCCTCACTGCAAATAAGACGATATCAGCATCAACGTGTTTCTACTACAAGGCTGCTGTTTTTGTGCTGAATGTTGGTTTTACCCATAGCAAAACCAGTAGATTCATCACCACAGGCTTGTTCATCCTCTGCTGGCACGGTTGGATTTGTTTCGGCTGGATTTATACCTGACGCTGTGGAAGAAGAATAATCCTTTTGTTTGCTGCCAGAATGAAATACCAACCATAGACACTGGGCCAAAGCACAAAATTAGATTTTTCACTTGTTACCAGATGAGCATGCTGGTGCAAAGATTTTGAGCTGTTTGTCTTTAGGGCTCCTTCTCTGTCTTGATCATTTCAGCTCAGCTGTGGTGGAAAATCTGCTTGCTTCGTAAGATAAAACACTGGGTGGTAGAAATAGGCTTTGAACCACGGAATAGGGTATCGGAGAGCAACTAGGAAAATATGGTTTTCATGACCACCCTGAATGTAAGGTTCCACTCGTCCAATTTTTTTCCCCAGTGATGTTTATCAAAGGTATTTTTCTTTTGTTCTTTGGTCCATAAATGGTTAGTAAATGCAGCCTAAGATTTAGTCAGTTGGCATCAAAGCTGATATCTTTCGGTAAAGAATGCCTTCCTCAACTGATCTGGTTTGCTTTTCTTCAGCTATCAAGTTCATTTAAATCCCCAGCCTTGTCACAGGGCTTCTGATTACACAACTTAATTTACTTTGGGAAACAAATTTGAAACTCCTTCCATGTATCACTTTTATGAGTGAAGAATTCACAGGTTTCCAGACAACACACATATGAAACTGCTTGTATGCTGGAGTGATTATATAACCGATTTGAACGGTTTGGGACGATGTCTGTTAATTTATTCCCCTTGGCTTGAGTTTAATTTGAGTTTGAGTAATGTCCTCACATGCAACATATAGACCCATCTGTTAAGAAACATTGATAACGTAACAGTCTGCCAGAAAACACTGGAAAGTTTTAGGCTCTGTTTTATGTCTGTTTCAGATTAACGCCTTTGGTAAAGCATTCCTAGAGGGATATCTCTCTATGACTCATAACTTACTCTATCAGGGGCTGGAGAAAATATAAAAAAAAGTAGAAGGAAGGTTTCTGCGTACTGTGTGTTGGTGTTTTGATAGACTCTCACCTGTGTTGGCTCTTATGAAATTTTATGTTGTGAAACACTTTTGGTGAGATTTCGAAATGTGCAAATTCAAATAAAGTTTTTATATTATTAAGTACGACTATTCAATCTAGCATTGTTAAACAATACAGGGCATTGAAGGTTTCCCAAGTTCATGTCATGCTGTTTATTTCCATTACACCTGATTGTGATTTAATCCATGTGAGGAGTTAAATATACAGTTAACAGTTTTGTATATTTCTTTGACTGTCTTGACAGGGCTCGGGTTCTCCATAAGACTCATATTAGACATGGTCTTTAAAATTTCCGCTCCTTGTTGAGGGACGAATGAGATGTTTAACCACGTGTGTTTTTCTGAATGCCTTTGTGTGTTTTATTCTTTGTATGTGTGTGTTTATCCAGGGCTCAGCGGGAAAGAAAGGAGCAAGGGGGTTGAGTGGAGCTCCTGGTGTTGAAGTGAGTATCACGTCACCTTAACCCATCACACGGCTCATAGAGAAACAGTGGCAGCAGTACAATGAGGGGTACTTTTTAATGACAGTGATGCAGCTTGAATAATGAAAGTACTGTCAGCACCACAAAACGATTGAAAGAGAAAGCAAGATAGGGTAATAACCACTTTCATTTTACACACAGCAATGCCATAATTTTTATACTTTCACAACAGCATTGTAGTCAGAATAAGCAGAAGAGCTGTTACTGTACTTTAGCATGGTGCCTGGTGGCCTAATGAGTAAGGTATATACCATAGTCTGTACAATGACAATAAAGTCCATCCATCCATCCATCCATCCATCCATCCATCCATCCATCCTAGACCAAATAGACCAAATGGTGCACTAATCATAGCCGATACTGGTTGTAATATATCAGAAACCTTGCAAACAAATACTGATATATCTCATAATATCAGATATTTTTGGTCAGCATTGCAGCTCTATATTGCATACATGCAACATTTTTTTGTTTTGTTTGTAGTGATTTTGGAAGAAGTGTAGAATTCTTGTAAGAATAGCAGTATCGTGCTCATAATATCTCAAAAAATTTTGAAAAAGTTTGAATTTTTTTGACATTGTGACTGTTATGGACATTTTCCAGGGGCCAACAGGTTTTCCTGGATTCACAGGATTAAGTGGTTACCCCGGCCCAGATGGTCACCCAGGACTTACTGGTTTACCAGGATTACCAGGAAAACAAGGGCGACAGGTAATCAACAACATCATCATATACCAATAACATATGGTTAATTACAATTGTGTGTTATTGTGAGGATATAATACAATGTTAATTCATTCCAAAGTAACAAGGAATGTCATAAGGAAGGCAATGAGAACATAAACTCTCGCTATAGATAGACTTCTTTGGGGAGGACTACAAAAACACATTAAATGTATCAGTGGAGATCATAAGTATGGAGGCAAAGGCTATGAGGCTAAGGCAAACAAAGGAGATGTGAAACAGAATCAATGGATCCAGAGAATCTCTTAGATAGGACTACTGTTATATAGCTGCTATCTCTTTCATATATAGACTGTCATACATAATTTTCAGAAGACAAAACAATAATAAATACAGATAGATGAGATAGTGGCTTCTTTTACAAAAATAGTTCATATTTGTCATCCAGAATGTTCCTCTCACTTTAAAAGAGAAGCATGTGTTGCAATTTTTGACTGCTTCACTGCAATTAGCATTACGGCAAATGCTAACTAGGTTTAAGTATCAAGTATGTTGATTTTCTTGGCCTTTTAGTTGGTAACATGCTTATGAAATGAAAAGGCAAAGCTCCCTGATATGTTTCACTTATGTCATTTATGTCAAGAGAGAGATGATTGAACTTCATGGTCAATAAATTGGACAATCATCACAGAGACGAGCTACAATGATGGAAATCAATAAAAAGTTTCTGAATTTTGATGGAGGGTTCCTACCCACACTAAGGGGCTTAGACACACAAACACATACACGCCAGTACATATCTCAAAACTTGCTAATCTTGCTTGCAACTCTTGCTCAGCACTGTACGGTTCTGATTCATCTGTAGATGATTTATACCTTTTTTGGGTAGACCAGATAGGAGAACATTATAATCATCCAGCCTGCTGGACGTTAAAGTGTACATTCATCTGTCTGTCATTCAGAAAGAGAAATGGTCTCATAAAAAGCAGATTTGGTGACAAACCCCACATGAGCCTTAAAGTTTAGTTCTGGACTCCTGTATCCACCGGTAGTCTGTATAGCAGAAGTGAAATGCAGCTGTACACATCAATTTGTGGTTGACTGCTTTAGACCTCAAAGTGCTTCAAGAGAAACCAATAAGACTTTGCTACACATTCACCCATCATGTTGACTTGTGCCACACTGTCACCTTAGCACAGAGATGTTTTTTGACTGCATCAGAGTGCACAATGCTTTCCTTCAGCACTTACCATCTGTACTTTTAAGACATAGAGCTGAGATTGACTGATTGTATAATGCCTTGTTTGATTTGATTGGCTTCTACTGGTTGCGTCGCAGTGGGTTTATTTAAATAAGCGTGCAGCAAGAGGGGATTGGGATTTCGTGCATGAATGTCTTTGCACTGTTTGCCAAGAGTTGGGAAGCCAACTCCTTTCTGTCTGGCTTTCATTTACATAATGCTGTGTGAAAACCTAGAAAGTCTAATTTTGGCCACTGATGTTTTTACCTGGACTAAAATGATATGGTTTCTCACTTGCAGAGAGAGTCCCTTAACTCTACGGCCCTTAAATCACACAAAATACTTTTGCGAAAATTTAAAAACACGCTAGCTGTAAATTTGAAAATGATGCCTTTTTTAATATGTAAGTTGTTTTTGGAGAAAGTTGGGGGGTTTTTGAGCCAACTATCAGTCTGTGAGGTCGGCAGGAAACTCTATTTTCAGTCGCACACTATGTACTTCCATAGTGGGAAAGATACTGTAATATGGCTTCCTTCTGCCTTTACTGGCAAGCTGAAGAGTCCCTGCAGAGCAGTTTACATCTTCTTTGTCCTTGTAAAATCATTATTCCCATAATGATTTTCAATTATCTTCTCGTCCATTGTTTTCCTCGTTATCTACTGCATATTCTTTTCTATTCTTATTTGCCAGTTGAATGCATTTGCACAGTTAAGTTTTAAAGTTTAAATTTAGGTTGGGAGTATTTATTTTTTTATTAGAAAGTATAATAGTAGTGTTCAACAGGAAACAAATGTAGTAAGTCATCTGAAATCAAATTGACAGGACGGTTTCTACTTTAAACAACAGCAGACAGGTATTTTTTTGCTAGAGGCCTCTGTTTTTGCATCAGTCATGTAATAGAGGAATCATGTACATTTGATAACATCACAGGCTAAGCTGAATTGTTAGTTCTGGTGGACTAAGAATGCCATTTTCTATTTCTTCCTGTGTGTCTGTGTGTGGGGGTGTATGGGTGGGTGGGTTAAGAGACAGAAGATGTCTATAATCAAGATGAGTATTTTCCAACATTTCTAAGGTTCTGATACACAATAAATGGAGCAGGTTGGATAGGAGAGGAAAATATGAATAAGAATATTTCAATAAATACTATGTCAAATATAGGTTGTTATTATGAATCTGTTAATCTTTTAGGAGTGTAAAAGTGTAAAAGTTTATTCTAAAGTGTTTATTTCAATGTGTACTGGATGTACAAAACAAGAAGAAGTATAACAGTAAAGATACAGATCTATAGTCCTCTTTAACTGACATCTTGGTATACCTGTTTTGATTTTGCAATGATTATGTAACTGTATTCATTTGTTCCCTGTGGCTGAATGATAGCATCTGTTGCAGTGAACATCTTTAGTGTTATGCACGTACATGCCTGTATGCAGGGACATGGCTGTAGATTTGGAGATCTGCCCTGACGCAATAAATATCCACAACCCCTGCAGTGTTTTTGGGCTGCTGTCCAGTTCAGCACACACTAAATCATTTACTATTGTCCCCCCTTTATCAGCGCCCCTGCTTGAATGTGTCTCAGACACACATCCCTGTGAGGGTTGAAAGTTGGAACGCTGAGCCAGTCTTAATTAAATCTCTATGTGATCTTATTAAGATGATATACATTCCCTTTTTCTTATGCAATAACTTGAGAGCACCCACTAAGCCCTCAACAGTGTGTTTCCAAGCTGGGTTGTCCAGACTTATCTGTTCCCATCATGGTGATCGAGGAACAGAAGCCATATTTTAGGCGACGATCCACTCAATCTGTTATTCTAATATCACTTCCTCTCTTCTGCCTCGCCACACTGCTGATGGAGCAGGAAACCGCTGTGGTCTGTGGTGTGAAAAAGCAACTCAGGCAGTCAGGTTTATGGGTACACTTTAGGAACATGCTGTCAAGAAATATTATAACTAGGAGAGGCTGGCCGACTTTAGCACCATGGTTCACAGCAATGAGTATACAACGCTTTTAGAAATGTTTTTAGTTATATTGAAATATCGGATTTAAAGCATCGAAAATAACTGAATCAGTTTATCGATGGATATTATATATCATGGCTCTGCTAGCTGATTTTTTTATATCAATGGCCAACACATTCACACAGTGCACCTGTATCATATTCCCTTAAATGACTCTGACAAAGTTTTCATCATCAAGCAGATTAAATTAAAGCATCGGCTTTCCAAAATATATAGATTTATGGTTTGTTTCCCTTGTTTAAAGAACATTAATACTGGTTTTGCTAGGGTTTGATGTTGTTTCAATTTGACATTGACAAGATTTTACAGACACCAACTCTGTCCTTCATTCAGGGCCAGAGAGGCTTGCAGGGCAAGGAGGGACCTGCTGGACGTCCAGGTCCCAGGGGAGAGGTTGGACTTCCTGGACTGCTTGGAGAAATAGGACCACCTGGTCAGAAGGTGAAAACAGCAGCCATAAACATTGACCTGATGTACTCTAAATGGTTGCAGTGTATCTTTACAGAGCAGTATTCGGTGAAGAAACATTTTATGTTACTAATATTTTCCTTTGTTGGCTCAGGGGGAGCCAGGCCTGTCGGGAGACAGAGGACCATCAGGTGTCAAAGGCATGGTGGGGGCTACAGGTAACCAGGGCAGGAAAGGTGACCCAGGACCCAAAGGACAGCTAGTGAGTATATGCAGTTGTGGTGTCAAGCAGAAGTTCATCTTAAAGTATGGTTAAAGTTTATTTCCACAGCCTTATATCACTAATGACAATGTAATAGACATTATAGCATTTCTCCAGGTTATTTTGTAGGGATATTGTCACACGTTTGCAGTCTAGATTTGTTAGAAGCATTCATATATACAGTATTAATTAAACCATGCTATAACATCAAATTGACATGAAATAAGTAAAGTGAGTACAAAAGTCAGATAGAAGTGAACCATTCATTAGGGAACCCATTACACTGACAGCTGTCTATTGCAAGATATGTGACTTATGTAAAAAATCCTTTTGATGTGGAAAACCCGTTCATGCTCTTCTACTCTTTTTATTTACAACTCTGATTCTCAGACGCATACCTTATTCTTTCAAAATCAATCAAATGTGTCTTTCACACATAAAATATCTATTTGAAGTATTGACGTCATAATCGCGTGGCTTACTATGTTGCTCATTTGAAATGAATACCATCCCTTGGAATGTTTTTCTTATAAAAAGAGGATTTTATAAGCTTATATACATTCTTTAATACATCTCTAAATATAGCTTGAGGGGCTTAGGTAGCCAATCTGTGGTGGGGTTGAAAATGTGTGTGCTTAACACTTTTCCAGTCTGAGTGGAGTAACAAATTATTTGGGCAAGACCAGGAATGGAAACATTTCGCCTGGTAAGGCCAAGTTATGTAAGATCCTCACACTCTGGAGACCTGAAAAAAGGTGTTCCACTTTACTTATGTAACTCCTCAAAAAAGAAGAAAAAAAAGAAACAACATTCAATTCCTTGACCCCCCCCCCCCCCCCCTCCTCTGGTTATCTCCATTGATGCTTGAGAAACAGAGAGCAGACTGCAGCCCTTGGGTCAGATCCCTTTACACGTTTTAATGAACAGAATTGCTCGGCCAAAGCTGCAGGCCTGAAAGTGGATAGGTTTAGAGGATGTGGATGACTGGCTGTATAAACATAGTGGCTGCCACCCTGGACAACAGACGGCCCTTAGACACAGAATTGGGTGCAGACACCTAACCCCTATCAGTGTGTGTCTAGGAGGGTATGTGAATGCAGGTCTGGGCTGCTTAAGATCCAGACATAAAGTCTTGTGTGTGTGCCCTAGTTCTTTTAAAACAGACAAGGATTTTTAAAGACTTGCTGTGTTCTGCTGTGTCTGGAGCAGTTCTGTGATATAAAATGAGATGAAAAAAAAACACAAAAAGGGCTCTCACACATTTACTCACTCGTGCACTTTTTATGATGTGTTTGTCAAATGAAAACCAAATGTCCCTTTCTCAGTGTAAAAAAAAGAAAAAGAAAAAAAGGAAAAGCTCCTTGTTGGTAATAACGTGACTGTCTTCTCTGCTTACAGGGGCAATCTGGAGATCCGGGAATGGTTGGTTTGCAAGGCTTTCCAGGACCTAAGGTTAGATAATGTGTCACTAACCAAAGGGTAATCTGTTGCAGGGAAAACAGAAACCACGATAATACAGAACAGAAAAATGAAAAAAGTCCCAAAATATATTTTGTGTACACTGACATGTGTCGATTGACAAGATCTGTTTTTTCTTCTAACAGGGGCCAAATGGTGATTTTGGTTTGAAAGGTTTCCTTGGCCCAAAAGGCCCTATGGGTACTCTGGTAAGTTTATTAAAAATAGAAACCCAGAACTCTCTTCATGACTGGGAATCAAACCCCAAAACTTTACACAGTTTAATTCTACCCAGTTGTGTAACCAAGAGCTTATGAAGATATAAATGCAATGTAGCATACGTACACTTTTCACTGCAATTACCCAAGATATACCCCAAAGTCTTGTGGTATATATTCTAACCGTCCTCTCAGCCATCTTACAGTTGTGAAGTAAATACCAGACATCCCAACCTGCAAAGAGTCATTTCAGGGAGGTCTGTTCTGGGGAGAGGGGTTTGATTGGTCTAAGCAGAGCTATCAGGACGCTTTGCTCTCACACACGCTGCATTGATAGTCACACAAACACACACACGCGCAGACACTCTCTAGAGCGCACTCATGCTTGCTCGCTCCAGATTCCGGGAGATTGTATCTCATTTGCGGGCATCAGGGAGCCACTATCAATATGCGCTAGACTCCCAGAACTTCCAGGAGAGTTGGGATGTCTGAAATACTGAAATACAGACAGATCAGTTTATTCATCCTCAACCCTACTTGTTCTTTCAGGGATTCAACGGACCTGTAGGCCCTGAAGGAATGATGGGCCCAATGGGAAAACCTGTAGGTTTCTCTCTCTCTCTCTCTCTCTCTCTCTCTCTCTCTCTCTCTCTCTCTCTCTCTCTCTCTCTCTCTCTCTCTCTCTCTGTGTGTGTCTGTGTGTTATATAATAATTACATGATGAGAAGGCAATTATCACAAGACAAAGGTCAGTGAATTCATTATAATTCAGTATAATAATATCTGTGTTTACTTTTGTTTTTCACAGGGGCCAAAGGGTCCAACAGGAAGCAGTGGTGAAATGGTGAGATCTGATTCTGTAATCAAAAACTGAAAAGTCTGTCAAGATTATATCATATGATAATGATTTACAGTACATATGATTATAAGCTGATATACCGGGATTATATCATAATTATAGTCCACTGAAGTGTTAGACTTCATGTCAGCAAATTCCTCATTGAGAGAGCATTGCTTGGTCAGTTATCATGGCGCCACCTCAAAGATTGTCGGGGTAAGAGAGACCTACTGTAGATGACGAAGGCTGTGTTTAAAGATGCATGAATGCTAGCCGGTCTTCAGTGGTAGTTCTGTTTATATGGCTGTCCTAAGATGACATCAGATCACTATGGCTGAGTCATAGTGAAAGTAGCTGCTGCTCAGTGTCTCCTGGAGCTCGCTGTGAGGCCTTACAGTACTCGCAGACCCTCTTGTGTAAACACTGTTGAGGAAATGCCTTGTCAAAATGTTAGCATGGCAAGCCGCAGTGCCGTCCGCATATTCACTTTTTATCCCTTCTCCCACTCTGTAATGTAAACTGTAATGAGATTCTCAGTCAGCCTAAATCCCTCTGCAATTTACACTACCACACACATAAACAAGACTGTGTACAGAATGGATTCTTTATTCTAGCATTTTTCTCAGGCACTGGTCATGTAAAAAATGTGGATACATGTGGACATGAATTTTCTTAAACCACAGCAAAAGAAGTGAAGTCCAGATACCCTGGGTGGCTGCTCTTGAACAGTGTTATGTCCCCAGTCAGCCAGAGGGGGCAGTAGGTAACCACTATCTAACCCTAAATCCCAAAGCTGTTCTCTGCATCACAGAGAAGTTTAAAGGTAGACAATGAATTATGGTTTCATACCCCCCCCTCTGCTCACTTCCGTGGTCAAAAATATTGTAAGTTCCCCACTATTATGTGAGATACATGTGGAGTTTTTACATTGACGACTACAATGATGTCAATCTAATTTCTGAATAATTAAAAAAAAAAAAATTAACATGTTTTTACTATGTATCTCATTTCAGGGGCCCCAAGGACCTCAGGGAAGTCCAGGACCCAGTGTAAGTGATGGCCTCGGTATCACTTTTCAGCTCTATACTCTCTGTACTACACATATTTATAGTGAGAGTATTCTGGGATATTTCTAATGATTATTATAGATATTTTGTGTCATGCAAATTAGGAAATATTGGTCGGTATCAGGTCAGTTCACTCTCAATTCAGTCATTCTAATTCTGAAAAGAGAGAAAGTTGAATTGGTTTCTTATATCTGTTTTAAAAACGGAAAACCAAAAGACTGCTGTAGTCAAATTTACCTGGTCACCAGCCAGACAAGGCAGTTCTCTGGTAGTTCACTCAATGTTATTTCAGGGCTGTCTGACACAGATATGATTGACCAGAAAAGTAAAGTGACTTCAACCACAATGGGATAATTTTTCACCATGTTGCTCATTTAATCTTTTTCTCTCTTCCCACCTCAGGGACCCCCTGGTGCTCCAGGTCCATCAGTAAGTGCTTCATATCACTCATGTATTGATAAGAACCTGCCATAGGTCCTGCTTTTAGTATAATTTAAAGGAAGAGGGAATGGACCATAACATTAGAGGAAAAATTCTACTACTCTCTTTATGAATTATAATCTTCCATAATATACTTTAGATGATTTAGAGAATCTATTTCTCAAACAGTAGAACCATTTGCGTATTTGCTTAACTGTAAATGAGCCAACAAATCATCTGTTTAAGTGATATGATGTGGACAAAGAATCCAGGTCATTTGTGTTCAGTAGTATTGGCAAAGCTTTTGTGGTACTTTCATAAAAACCCTCCTCACATCTCTTATCTGTCGTAACTTCTGCATAATGTTTAGCTCTCATTATCAGAATGACTTTTATCTGTTGGAACAATTCTAAGAACCTAGGAAAAACAGCTATATCAGATACCTTTTATGTTAACACACATTATGCGATATCTGTAGTGTTTATGCTGAGTGGAATGTGTTATTCTTCCCCCTACTGAAGTCAGGAATTAAATGGTTTATTGAAGCAAGGCTTATTTTACAGCTTTTGTCTGGTATTAAAGTGTATTCTGATTCTTTACAGTTATCTCTATAAACTGGAGACGTATAAAACTGCAGTTTAATAATGAACAGGGTATTAAACTGAATGTGTTGATTTTGAATCCACAGAGGCAGATATATGATGACTCCACATTCTACAGTCTATCTGACTCTAACGCTGCCCTCAGGACAGAGGTAAAGCATTTAATACACTCAGTCAGTGGAGGGGTGATTGAATGGATGAACAGGTTGGCAGATGGATACACAGATGATTAAATTAATTTTGAAAACTGTGGTCTGCTTGTTAGCACTGTGACTGCAGTGACGTCACACAGTTTGAAAGTTGGCTGTGTTTCCTTCCTAACACTGGTGATCCATTCTTGATCAGAGTTTCCAGAACACTGAGATGAGCCTGCCAGACCAGAACTCTGAGATACTTAAGACTCTACGTTACCTGAGCAGTGTGATTGAGAGCATCAAATCACCTCTGGGCACAAGAGAGAACCCTGCTCGTGTCTGTAAAGATCTGCTGGACTGTCATCACAAGCCAAACGATGGTGAGAGGTTGACCAGATTGACTCGACACTGAACATGATGGCAGAACATTACATTTGTTTGTCACACAGCTTTTACCTTTAAGCATAGATGGATTGTTTCAATGTATCTTTGATAAAATAAGTGCCTTGATCACCCTGTCCTTTATCCACTGTTTTCTCTCGTGACTTCCAGATTGGTTCTGGGTTGATCCAAACCTAGGTTGTACTTCAGATGCCTTTGAGGTCTTCTGTAACTTCACTGCAGGGGGGCAGACCTGTTTACATCCACTGGCCACTAATAAGGTAACACTGGCCCTCTTTACACCTGGCTTTAACATGCATCTTGGGTGATCCGATCACAAATTGACAGCTCTAAGTACATAATTTCACATCTGGCATTACAACGTGTCCACATGCATGTTGAGTGACCACTTGTATCTCCCTTCCCCGTTCTATATGCAAAAAACAATGCAATTATTTTGTTTTTGAGTTTTCTTGTGGTACACAATTAAACCAAAACCAGAAAACAACAGATAGCTAGATAGATAGCTAGATAGATAGATAGATAGATAGATAGATAGATAGATAGATAGATAGATAGATAGATAGATAGATAGATAGATAGATAGATAGATGTAGCACAGGACAATTTGCGTTCAGACTGTTAAATAAATGTTACACACCTCCAAATGTGGTCTGAGCGATCAGATCAAAGTGTGTCTTTGGGTGTGTTCACACCTGCACTTAGAGCTGTTGTGATTGGATCAGATGTAAACAGGACCACCAAAGTGGTAAGAATATGCATATATAAACCATTAAGGTGCTTGACGAAGTAACAGGAGTTGTTACATAACTTGAAAAGGCAACAATACTCCATATTGTGCTCTGCTTTTATGTAGGAGACATTGTAGGAGGTTGTATCACAATCATATCTTATTATGGTTGTGATGACAGATTGATGATACGACTGTCTGTACTTTCCCCACACAGATGGTGTTTGGTGTAGGGAAAGTCCAAATGAAGTTTCTCCACTTACTAAGCACTGAGGCCAGCCACAGCATCACACTCCACTGCCTAAGTGATCCTCCCTATGACACCACAGACAGCTTCAGCTCCTCTGGCCCCATACCAAAAGCGAACACCAGGCTTAGGTTTCGTGGCTGGAACAAACAGATGTTTGAGAAAGACACACTACTTGAACCACATGTGCTACAAGATGAGTGCAAGGTAATGAGCAGGGGAGAGAACGGATTCAATAAATCCTTTTTTCTTTAAAACTACAGCATTTCAGTTATTCTGGTATTTGGGGGTAATCTTGGTCTTTTACCTTTCTGTGACCTTTCTTGGTGACTGTTGGATGTGATCATGAAGTGTTTTTCTCTGTATAGAAAACAAAAAGGGTTTATTTGTTTATATTTGGTTTACTATCTACCAGGTCTGACACTCATTTGTGCCATTTTGGTTGTGAAAATTCCATCTATTAATTGGTTTGGCTTGTACATACATAAAGAAGTGAAATCTACAGCACAAAATGAAGTTCAGTGAACAAAGCTTATTTGCAGACAGATCTACTACACATATACAATTGAAATACATATTGGGCTACATTTAAAGAGATTTCATTAGACTTTCCAAAGATAATCTGTAATAGTTATGAAATGTATTTTCCACATTTTTAACATACATCATTTAATTCACCCTTCTCTTTTTCCTCTTTCTTTGCCCATTCATTCCCTTTCAGATCCAAGATGGCAGCTGGCACCAGTCACGTTTCTTCTTCCATACTCAGGACAGTCGTCAGCTACCTATTGTAGAGATACAGGAATTTCCCACATCACAACCCAATAGTCAGCAACATATAGAAATTGGGCCGGTCTGCTTCCTCTGACACCAACATCAACGTCCTGTAACCCATTCACATAAACTACTAAAACATAAGGCTGTTACAAAAATGGCTGCCTACCAAAGAGAGACTTGCTGGAGTGGGTGCCCATAAGAGTTTGTCACGATGGAGCCCTGTGACAGGGCCCTGTGTGAGAAACAAATTCCCAATATCCAATTGAAGGCATGCCTACATGGAGCAGCTCATCTCTGTGGCCAAAAGAAAACAGTGTATACCAATATTTAATAAATACATTTGTAAAATATGTTTTGTTTGTTTAATTGTCAGACATATGGTGCTCAGGTTGAGTGTATATGGACCCATATTACTCCCTGGTCATAGAGTCGGGCCTCACTACGCAGCAGCCTATCCAAACCACAAAACTCACACCTCCCTCTTACCCAAAACACACCCAGGCCATCCAAAGCAGGGGCCTAAAGCGAAGGAGCGTGCCAGGTCCCTAACTAAAGGTTTATATGAGTGCAATAGCATGTGGATAATGTGTGCCTGATTTAAATATTTTCAATTTTCAATCAAAGGCTTTATTTTACATTGTTTTCATGATATTTTTGTCTTTAACTACACCTAGTCGGACCTGTTCATCTTGACGGATGGTGCTCTACCTCTACCTGCTCATTTGCTTTCTAGGATAGTTGCTAATGTCAAGTTAGTCTTTTTTGCCTTTGTGTTGTATGTACCGGTTACATCCAGATTTGTTATGTTGTATAAGTACTTATTTTGATTAGGTCATTTCTAATTTATGAACCATTTTTTGATACACTACATATTTTTTGTAGCGTTTCCTTCTATGTGGTAGGTTCCTCAGGTGAAACCTATCATTGGTGCTGCAACAAAGAATGAGTCATCAGTGAGTTTTTCCAATTTCCTGTGTATATATTGACAGCATACTGTATGTTTATTTATATCCTTCTTGTTTTATTGCTCACATTACTGTACCACAGTAAGTTATACTCTCAGAGAACTCTTTGGTCATCCACAACTCAGTCTAAAGAAGTATTTATGTTTAAAAACTTTGTTTGTGTGTTCACGCCTGCAACTTTGTTTATCATACTGTTATTTCAGCTCATTCAGTGGTGGTTAAGCAGACTGGCAGCTACCGTAGGCCAGAGTCAGAATACTTTGAAACACAGTAATCATATTCTTAAGTTATATTACCTTGGACAAAGTGTAATTATATAAATGTGTGGAGGCTGTTGTATGCAAATGTGTAAATAATAAATATGTTGACAAACAAATAAATGAAACATTTTATCCACAAATGGTTTGATACTTTTTTGATGAAAGGAAAAACTTGACATTAAATGGTAGGTGGGGATGAAAATATTTTTGAAAGTGAAATGTAACAGAAGGATCTTGTGATAAGATCGTGAATCCCTGGACCTGGATTCCACCTACAAAAATCTGGAAAGTGAAAAGCATGTACCCCTCCCTGATTACCACCACTAAGGTGCCTTTGAGCAAGGAGCTCAACCACAGAGTATTGTTCTAAGGAGGGTGTGGGGAATGGAAGTTGAGGTGTGAGTGAAACGAGGAAAATATCTCAACCTGGATGCTGAGTGAGCTTGTGCCAACCTGTCTACCACAGGCCCCTTATTTAAACCGTAGTAACACAAGTATTGCAAAATGTTTTCAGTTTCATGTTTCAGTTCTCAAGTACAATTATATGGAAACAAACTGCTAAACATATTAAGTGCTCATATGTGCACATAAGAAATCAATCTGCTATTTCCCACCACCAAAATAAAATCATGCTGTGCGAGCATACATAACTGGTGTGGTTTCAATTCCAAACAGTTTCTATATTTAAATCATCAGGTATTATAAACCATAAATTGTATAGAGTAGACTTTGCTGCAGGAACATGATCATAAAAACAATCTGCCTCTGGGCACAGATTGAGGATTTGTAGTTTGTATACTATAAAACGTATTCACTGACTGTGATAAATATGCAAGCTCTTCATTTGTGTGGTCCAACTTTATTGTCCTTTAGTTTTATAAAAGTTTCCTGGAAGTTTTCTGATTAGTTTGTAATTTGCAGGTATTTAACAGCCTTGGAGGAGTCATGAGAATTCATTCTTCTTCTTTGTGGACTTGCAGAAGGCTTATTACAATGTTTCTCAGGGCACCTTGCAGGCAGTGCTATGGGAGTATGGCATACTGGGACCATTGCCGAGGGCCTTTTAGCCCCTATATATATGTGTGAGTTTTGACCACATTCTCAGAAGTAAGTCAGATTCATTCTCAGTGGGCATTGGGCTACACCAGGGTTGTCTCTCGTCACCAATTCTATTTGTGATTTTTTTTTTTTTTTTTTTTACAGGATCTCAAGACGTAGCCAGGACGAGGAGAGTGTCCGGTTTGGGGACCTTAGGAGTACTTCTCTGTTTCTTGCAGATGATGTGGTTCTGTTGGCTTCAACAAACTGTGACCTCCAGCAGGCACTGGGATGGTCTGCATGTGAAGTGGCCAGGATTAGAGTCAGCACTTCCAAATCTGAGGCCATGGTGCTCTGCTGGACAAAGGTTGAGTGCTTGCTCTTGGCTGGGAGTGTTCACAAGTGAGATGAGATCACAGACACAAGCGGCCGAATTGAGTTTCCTCCCAAGAGCGTCTGGACTCAGCCTTAGACATTGGCTGAGGGGCTCAGACATCTGGGTGGAGCTTGGAATAGATCTGCTTGTCCTTTGCATGGAAAGGAGGCTGCTTAGATGGTTTTGGCAGCTAGTTAAGATGCCTCTCTCTGGAGGTGTTCCAAGCATGTCCAACTATCTCTCCTGGCCCTTGAATGCCTTGGAAGGAGCTAGGGGACATTGTCTGGGTTTCCTTAGACAGTCTGATATGTGTGAAACTACATATTAGCATATTAAGTTGTTTCTTAAAAATACTATAATATAATGAGCACATTTCATATACTACCAAATGACCCAAGTCTTCAAAGAAATATACTAAGAATGAACAGTTACACAGCAGCTGCTTCTAGAAAACTTCTTTAAAGACCCAACTATGCTAATCTACCATTTGACACACGAAACTACACACTGAAAGCAAAATATTTTCTGTCAGAAAGAATGGTCAGGAGTCTCATTTATTGAGTTTTGTGAATATCTATATATAAACCCAAATATAATTACCTAAACCACATTGACACTTTTCTTAAAATGTGTACCACATTGCACCACCCTCTCTGGAAAATGAGCATTAAAAGTTATTGTTAAATAGCTGCAAAAAGGAGAGTTTTATACAATTAAGGGACATGTAAAATAAAGTGTTACCTAATTTCCCAAGCCCCATGAAAATAGTGAGTTTATATGGTATTAATATTTACCCATATCCCTAGCACAACCTTCAAACATCTGCCCATTCTCCCTGTGCCCATCAATTCTGTGCTGCTTGTTCTCACGTATTCAGATCCTCTACTTACTGTAAGTAAAAGTACCAATACAGCAATGTAAAATACTACATTACAAGTACAAGTCCTGCATTAAAAGAGAGCATAAGCAGTAGCAGCAACATGTGCTTCAAGTATTGCAGTAAAAGTAGTGGTTTGGTCCCTTTGACTGATATATTATAGGCTACATGACTTCATTAGATTATTAATACTGAAGCATCAGTGAGTAAGAAGAATATTACTGATGGATCAGCTGCTGGAAGTGGAGCTATACAGTTAGCTACTTTAGTCCAGTGGTTCCCAACCTAGGGGTCAGGCCCCTCCAAAGGGTTACTAGATAAATCTGATGGGTCATGAGATTATTAATGTGAGAGGAAAGAAGAAAAAACAAAGTTCTGAGACACAAATCTGTTTCCAGTTTTTGGAATTTCTCTCTAATCTTTGATTTTATCATTTGAACATTCATTGAAATTAAACCATGTGAGAAGTTTTTAGGGGAAAGTCACTAGATTTGGTGGAGTTTTAACAACACACGGACATCTGAAATGTGATCCCGACCATACACACTGCTTATGTAAAATGTCAAAAGCCATAAAGGCTGGAAACCACTTGTTTCATATTTAACAATGTGTTGTACTTTAAAAGCTTGTTATATTATTCATTGTGTCAAATCCTTATGTGAAAAGTAAAGCTGTCAAATAGAAAGTAGACTAATATTTCCCTCTGAAATGTGGTGGAGTGGAAGTTTAAGGTAGCACTGAATGGAAAGTAAAAGTAATCCACAAGTGTACAGCACACAGCACTTTAGTAAATGAAGTCTACTTAGTTAACCTACTTTCCGCCACTGGCTGTTTTTTTTCAGTCACTTCTCAATATTTCCTTGGCCGTCACCGGAAGACGTTGCAGTTCTTCTCTACCCACACCAGGAGGCACTAACGAGTAGCCTTCAAACCGGATCTTGTGTCCACGTGTTGCCGGCGGAAGTAGGTTTGTTTTGATGCAGACTTCTTGAACTGCTGTGTGTCCAACGTGTGGCCACATTTTCCACGTTTTCCGTTTTTAAATGTGCTCTGCAATTTCACCAACAACGGGCGTCATGTCAAATGCGGAGAGTCAAGAGGACAACAGCGGTAAAGAGGAAGAGTCGAGAGGGAAGAAAAGGAAGATTTCTCTGTCCAAGTAAGTGTTTAAATGGAGAGGGAAATTGTGAAACAAGTAGCAGCAAATGGGAGACGTCAGTAACTAAACTGACAGCTAACGTCAGGTAACACCGCCGCTGTTTCGGCTTAAAGAGTGAACAGAGTTGACTTTATTTTTAAATTATTGAATTGAATTGAATTGTCTTTATTGTCATTGCATTGAGGTCAATACAACGAAATTTAAAACAGCTCCATCCTCGGTCATCACTCACACACAAATCTCACACTTTAATAAAAGAAAAATAGATAAAACACATACACATACATACACACATACCCATGCACACATACATAAAAACTCATTGGTAATTATACATTATTTCTTGTATTGTGGAGAACAAAAAGTAGCCTGTAGCTTGGCGGTGCAATCTTGGGATTCAATAGTTATCATCAATCGGAAAGACGCTCATAATCAGCCAGTCAATTTATATACATTGTCAAATTCCTCCATAAAACGCTTAATTTAAGATAATTTAGGGCTTTGAGGAGGACACCCACCTGTTCTGCCGTCACTCGTCAAACCGAAACACCTCCCCTAAACTCTCAAGCTCCTCTATCTTTTACTCAATACCTTGCTCCTGTATCTCTAGTTTTTATGAGGTGTCACCCTAAAAAAAAAAAAAATCTGAATGAATAAAGATTAAAAGAAATAATATTTCATACATATTGGTTCATGTGTTCCTGTAAAGTTAACTTTTATTTAGGTGGGTTAGGGTTAGGGTTAGCCTACAGTTTTTTCTCAGTGTTGCATCTGAATTTTTCCACAGTTTTGCACCTTGTTGACATTTTCTCTGTTCAACAGCTGTAGTGTGTGTGGATCAGAGGAAGCCAAGTACAGATGTCCCGCCTGTCTCACACATTCATGCAGGTAAGATTATTGACTAAAGTAAAGCATTTATTTGATCTGAAAAGAGCAGCAGTGGTTCCCAACATGGGGAGTTGGGTGTGCCCAAAAAGGCTCCTAAACAAATACAGTAAATTATATAAGAAAGACAAAAGATTAACCTCCACATTGTTATTTTAATTTTTTCCTGACCCTCTGTTGTGCTTTATCTTGTGATATATTGGACGCTTTCTCCTCTTTAGGCCTCTAAATATTTAAGTGAAACACTTGATTTATACTGACCCTAACTGATTTACACACTAAAGGCAATAACATTTAAGTGGCCATTACTTCATTTTAAGGAGTCACAAGCTCTGTACAGAATTTATATAGCTTATTATGTCACTTTCTTAATGGTACACAGGCCTGAATCAGTATGTTTAAATCCCATAATGTCATCTAGATAATGAAGCACTTTTATTGCAGAGTAACAGCAAGTGACAAAGTGGTGATATTTTCTGGAAAGTTCATTGAACTGACCCTTTTAGGGTAGAGACTTTTTTCGCACCCATGGAGCTGCCCATATCCTTTATATTATTTTGTTGAAATCTTCATATTAAAGATCAGAAATGCCAAATTACAATGAAAGGACAGTGTTGTAAGAGTATGTTGATCTGTTGCATAGGTTATAGGAAAGTTGAAGAAAATCTGACTTGGATACTCCATGCCTGGGCCAATGGTTTATTAAACTCTGTTAGAGCTACCACTAATAATGATTTTCATTATATATTAATCTGCTTTAAAAAAACCAAAATAAAAACATCTTCTGACTGTAACACCAAGATAGATCCAATTAACTCTCCCCCTTATATATTACATATGATGGTTATGGCCAGGTATTGATTTGAAATCATGATCTTTTTGTTCCCCAAAAGTAAAACATGATTAAACTTGGCTAAACGATCTACAGTCAAACTTGAAGTTGAAGAAAAGATGTCTCAAGTTATTATTGTGTAAGAGTTTAACACTCAAAAACAAAATAATCCATTGACAATAGTCTGGCAACATGAGCAGAACGCAAGCAAACAGTCCCACAGCTGTCATCACATTGTGACTCAAATATGTAACATTGATTTTTTATAATGGTCCAACTGAGACCTGCTTTCTTAAACCCATAGATGTTCTTACTTTGGCAGAACATGTTGTGTTTTTGCAGGAGCTTGTTGCTCATAGTAAGAAGCTGATTGAGAAAATATGCTTTCAGGGACCTCGAGTTATGTAACCCGTGAGCTGAGGGGACAATGGGATTGGTATTGTTAAAAGATGTGGCCTGTGTGTATGCAGTGAGGAATGACCGTAAAGCAGGGAGAGTCCAGACAGATTTAAGGTACATGATAGATCTGACAGTCTTCTGTCATATTGAGTACTCCTGGACTTGTCTACAGGTTTTTACATTTTTGTAACTGAGTCAAAGTGAACACAAGGAGCACAGATACATTCAGTGTCATTTCCACTTTAACAATCTGCACTTGCTCTCTTTTTCCATGACCTTGGAGGATAATATGGTAGTCCGCAGCACTATTGCGTTCAGATTTTCCCCGAAATGAAAGAAAAGAGCCAAAACCCTCTATCATGTCAGCTAAAAACACTTGTTTATGTTGTTAAACCTTCAGTGAGATCACATGAATAAAAATTTTTTTTCCCTTTTACTTTCATTTGATCTTCTGTTATATCTCTATGATGAGATCATGTAATTTCATACAACATAGAAGCTGTATTCCATCTGTGTCTGGTATTGATAATAAAAAACCAAAGGAATAGTTCTTCTTTTTTCTGATCAAAAAACAATAATCACTAAAGAATTATGCAACGTTAGTTATAAAAAAGTCTCTTCTGCCTTTGCCTGCGGTAATATAATATTTACGATTGACTTGTGGCCATGTATTTGTTTTTACTGACTATTTATTTTGATTCATGGCCGGGAACATCATGCCACAGTTAATAGCAACGGTCCGTGGCCTATTCCTCGAATTCTGTGGATGTGGAAACATTTACAACTTAACCTTCAAGTACTTAATGGCATGTTGAAGGTCATATTTGAATTTGTCGTTAAGATTTATCAGCGGGCACTAGAGAATGTCCCTCCCCGTCTCTCATGGTTGCCTGTTGTTTTGGGCATCATTCAGCATTCCTTTTGCATAGTTTCAACAGATACAGTCTTTCAATCTGACTTTGGCCAAATACCTGTCTCTCAGCAAGTGTCTGAAATTGTGTCTTTACATGCTGGGATTTATTTCATTTAGTAAGATCTTCATGAAAGTCTTCTCACAAGCATTTTGAATAATCATATTAGTTTTGGTAATATGCATTTCAGTCCCAGATACTTCACTTACTGTGTAATACTACTGTGTGAAAATACTTCTTCCAAAATAAGAGTCCTGCATTCAAAATCCTATTTAATTAAAAGACATCAGTTTAAGCAAAATGTACTTGAAAGTATTAAAAGCAAAAGCATTGATTGTGACACAGAATGGCTCCTTTTAATTCTTGTGTTATTTAGATCTGAAATGAGTTGATTAACATAATATTAATCGACAACTATTTAAGATAATTGATACGTTGATAATGTTATTTAAGCCATGCTAGAGATGGCAGTCTGTGTCGGTTTACCACTTTGGTCCCAAATGAAAAAAGTTCTCTCAGGATGAATCCCAAAGACTTGATCCTCAAATTGTTCCTGTATGGCACATATAATGTTAACATTTTTGGGTTTTATAGAATCATCACGACTATTTAATATAGTCCTGTGAATCTTGGTAAAGACATTTTTGTTCCTCAGAGGATAAATTGTAAGAACTTTGATCCCGAACCTTTTAATCTGCTGCCATCATCCAATCAAATTTTAAAATTGTCGAATACTTTGGTTTGCGACTGAATATCTGGAAAACTGGTGATGTATCCATCAGCCTCAATATTGAACTTTGTGATTAGTATAATTAGCAAACATTATCATGCTAGTGTACTAAACAAAGATTGTGAGCATGGTAAACATTATACCTGCTAAACATCAACATGCTAGCATTGTCAATGTAAATGCTAATGGTAAATGGGCTGTACTTATATAGCGCTTTTCAAAGCATTTTACATTACATCTCTATTGATGTTAGCATTTAGCTCAAGTACCATTGTGCCCTCAGCACAGCCTCAAAGAGATGCAGACTCTCGAGTCTTGTTAAATGCCAGTGTAAGCTTCAAAGGCCAACTACTGTGCGCAACCTCCATTTAAAGTGAATTGAACTTGCTGCATAGCTGTGCACCTATTAGCATAGTGAAGGTAGGAGAGTTTCAGCTGGTAGTGAGTGAAAAGTGGAGCACAAATGCTCTCAGCTTCTTATGATTCTATCTTTACTGTCTGGGCCAGTTGCCCGTGGCGAAAGTCAGCATAATCATGAATCAGGAAAAAATCGGTTTGTTTTCTTTTCTTCGGTTTCTTTCCTCGCACACAGATATTGAAAATCACTCTGGAATGATGAAACCACTTTATATAACAAGAGAAAACCTAGTAGTGTTTGTCCACCTGCAGTACAAGTTATTTGTTTAAATTAGTCAGGGGTTTTTGCACTGTTGTCAGTCTGAGTTCAGCAGACAAACTGTCCTTTAGATAATAGATCTTAGATAACAAATGTGAAAGAATTGGAGCCCTACTTTAAAAATCTCTCTTTCTTTGTTCTTTAGCTTGCTGTGTGTGAAGAAACACAAGGGTGAATCAGGATGCAGTGGAGTAAGGAATAAAACGGCCTTCGTGACTCTCTCACTGTTTGATGAAATGACACTTCTCAATGGTGAGCATCTCCTATACAACCATCTGACCACATTAGACAACATTAACATCAAAAATAATTATTATGAAACATTGTTTTGCATAATGTGGGTAGATATTTTTCTCTTGGATGGCAGCAGGTGTGCATGTTTTAAGCATAAGATTCAGTTCATGCAATTCATTTCAGGGTTGTTGGATTAAGAAAAACACACTTATTTATTATTTATTCCTTACCTGTAGACTACAGGTTTCTGGAGGATACAGGGAGGTTTGCTGATGGTGCCAACAGAGACAATCTCATCCGGACTCCCCGCTCTACTTTAAAAGTAAGCTTGATTTATTGATGAACTTATCTCCCATGACTCATGTACTATACATCAGATGGCGGAAAAAAGCTCGGAGTAGATTATGCTGGAGCCAGAGTACCTCTTAAATTGATCAGAGTGTGAATTAACATAGCAGTATACTAGGAAAAAACTAAATCAGCCTCCTCAGGATGAATTATAATAACTCTGGTGATTCCTTAACTTTTCATCCAGCGCCGTCATCAGATCAGACTGTTAATTCATCCAGATTTCTGTTTATTACCAAATACAGTTGTATTTTGTGTTTTAGCGCCAATTAACAAATGTGCTTACATGCTAAGACAGTGAACATGATTAACATTATACTTACTTAACATCAGCATGTTAGTATTGGCAGGTGCGTATGTTAACATTTAGCTCAAAGCCACCACTCTTCCCAAGTATCTAAGTAGCCCGGCTGGAGACTCTTGCTTAATTGGTAAATCTTATTAAAGAAAAACAAGGCAAAAAAGCTGTTTTTTATGATCTAGATACATCCAATATATCTGGATGTACTATTAAATTTCACACTCCATTTGGGAAGGGCATTCTAAAGTTATTGTCTCATTTTGTTCAAATAATAACACATGTATGTTCTTGATACGGAGAAGAATTGTTTTGGTATTTAATGACTGAAACCAGATGCTGCTGTCTGCGGTGTTGTCACTACTGCTCATGTGTTAGCTGTGAAAAGGGCAGCGCTTCATAACCGTTCAGGCAGTTCAGCAAAGACTGTTCTCCTGAGTGTTGAAAAATGATCTTGGCATAAAAAAGATGGTTAAATTGAAAGTTTATACAAGGTAAAATTTGGAAGCTTCTGGGTACTGAAAGCACTGTTGAAATGTATCACAAACCAAATCATTTTTTATCCAAAGCAGGAACAGACTGATCCCAAATACTGACCACGTTATCTAAAGAGAGGTGTGTTAAGCCAGCGCCTCAACTGACACAGTTTATTAGGATTACTTTTCAGAAATGATGCAGCAAATAGGTTTGATTTATTTATTTATTTGAACCCCGAGATGCTTTTGGGAATGGCTTTTGGTAAAGTGCAGCATTATTACTTGCATTTATAACAAATATATGTAGAAAAAGAGTTTGTACCTCCTTGAAGTCACAAGAAGTAAACAATAATTAAGTACATTTATTATCATAAAAACTTAATAATAGTAGAAAGCAACAACAAATGTTTTTCTCTGTGCTTTTATTGCTTCACTGGTCGTTATGCAATGCTTACTGCAGTCACTCCAAACCACAGACACTGATTTATGTAATATCCAGTGTCCCCGCCAGCTTTCACCTGTATTGTTACCACAACACAAGACAAGTAATATTTGATCGTTTGGATTAATACATTATCTTTTTATGGGATTTTTAGAGGATGTGATTGCTGCAGCGTCACAAATCAATCAAAATAATGAGGCTTATTCTCAGCGAGAGATAAAGGCTTGGCACATGATGAACTTTTGGGATTTGGGCCTCCTCCAGAACATTTGCAAGTGCTGTGATCTGTTATTAGCCTTGTGTAGCCCTACCTTTTTTAATAAATCTCTTTTAATGTCTCTCACTACCTGCCAATATGAAGTCATGAAAGAGCTGCATGGGCGCCAAAAAGGAAAGGCCTGTCCTTTCAAATTTAGATGAGGGAAGTAAGGAGGAGTTCAGGTCATCTTCGGTTTAATTGTTAATGAAACTTGCACGGTCAGATTTATTGACGCAGAACAGATGTTTGGTATTTAGACTTATTTATTCTTGCAGGAGATGTGTCCCCCCCCCCATACCCCCAACTGGCTTTTCCACTGAGCTGAAATGTCAGTCGGTCTGTGGTCCCAACAAATCTGTTCGGGCTCGAGAGTAGAAGCTTGCTGTTACATCCTGTTTCACCGAACAGTTGTTTTGTCTGGAGCAGCCTGCTGTGAAATCTTTATTAATGTCTTTAACTGTTGCGTTATTCAGTTTGGCTGTGTGAATCTTGTTGATGTGTGTGGGGGTTTTTTTTTGCTTCTATAGAAACTATTTACTATACTTGTAGTATTTCTCTGTGATGATACTGTACACAGAAAATGCTGTTGCTGTGTCCTAATTCCATACTACAAACTAATTGCCTGCAGTATACACTATATATTAATTATGATACTGGATTTGCACTTTGCATACAAAAAAAAAGTCAACATACTTTAAGAGGAAATTATGTAACATGTACTATTGGATGTCAACCAAACTATGTCTTTGGAATTACAAATTAAACTTGACAAAGACAAATAAAATGCTTTTCCAAAGACTTCATACTTATTTTTTTGTTTTCCAGCACCTGCAACCTATTTAAATATTTTGTTGCTATGAACTGCTTCTTTCTCTCTGTGCCTTGCGTTGTGATGCGACAGTGTCCATCAACAGCACTAAAGTGTTTTTTTTATGCATGCTGACTGTTTTAAGTATAGTTACTTAGTTTTTTTCACATTTTATTGTGAACACATAACATACTCAAAACCTACTTCAAATTAGCATGTAATATGGAAAAAGGGACACAGCTTTAGTTAATATTGTACAGAATATATCATATCTTTATTTTTTCTGTTGTTCAGACCAAGAAGCTGGCAGCCAGTGCCAGGAAAATGAACATCACGTTAAGGTTCCTCCCCATCACCTTCACTAAAAGCAAGGAAAACTCCACCTTCTTCTTTACAAAGTAAGTACAATCACAACACATTCAGACTGTAGACAGAATAATTACAAACACAGGACTGGAACTGTTATACTAGTTGTGTCATCCTCTGCTGAGTAATCTCAATAAAGTTCAAATCAGCATTCATAATGTTGGACTCTAATCGTTCTAATTATTTTTTTTGGTTAGTGGCGGAGTCCATCATTTCTGTGCTTGATTGAAATTGCCTTCCCAAGCAACCTGTAAACCATAAGCTACACTTAAATAAAAATAGAGTTAAACCATTAGAGTAAATTCTCAGTGTATTATATCCTCCAGCCATTCATCGATAGACTTTTGTTTCATTTTCATGCATTAGAGATCAAACATAAAGATGACAGGATGATTGAAAAATCTAGACAATAGCCAAAGCCTTTATGCACATGAGAAAGACCGCAAAACAGTCTTTTTTTTTTTTTTTTTGGTCATTGCCAAGTTGAGATAATTGATTGTGTTGAATTATAGTTTGTTTTTGTTTTTTTTTTTTTTTTAAAAGATGTATTTTTGGGCTCCTTTATTTTGGTCAGTATCTGGCAGAGAGGCTGACAGGAAACGGAGAGAGAGAGAGAGGGGAATGACTTGCAGCATAGGTCCCTGGTCGGATTCAAACCAGGGACACTGTGATTATGTGGCATACGCTCTAACCACTCGACAACCGTAGAACAAAAAAAACCAAAACAAATCCTAACAAAATAATGATCTTACACAGGTGCTACAGTATCACTGAAAATACAGAGCACAAACATAAGAAATACAACAGTACAGGTGTTTGGAGTTCCATCAGAGCAACACCACTACAGGTATTATCCAAACATCGTGTGACTGTTTATGACACGCTCAGTCACCGTCAAAGACAACACTTCATGGTTCTCTGGTGAAGTCTGCAGCCAAATGAGCTTCTGATTAGTGCTGTTAAACTTTGCCACAGGATGGCACTCTTGTTAAGCCCTAACAGCAGTTTGTATCTCATGCTGGCTCCTCCCTAGTTATCTCCTGGCTCTGCATGGTGATGAAACATGGATATCTACCTGTGTATTTGAAATGTGAGAGAGATAAGTTATCTGAATTATCTGAGGTATTGGTGATATCAGTAGAACACTCTTTTACAGACTGAGTGAATTGAGGGTAGAGAAATTCTCAAGGGAGATGTGGCCAGTTTCACATAGAGAGTTCAGCATTGCTACTCTTTAAAAAACAGCCCTGTAGTAGCACTGATGTACAGCAGGGTATCCTCCACACTGGAAAGTTGTAGCCATTCTGTTGGCTCTCGTCAGTTCAATATTTGTCTTGTCGTCAGTGTTCCAAAACACAAGACACATCCACACACAAGGGTACAAATACTACACATGCACTTTCTCTGCTGAGCATGTAAGTGCAATAAACATAAATTATGTTGCATCTATGATCCAGGTAAGCTATCACTGGGTAGTTATAGTGCTTCTCTTCCATTATGATATTAATCAAGTTAAACTTATAATCTTAAGATTTTCATAAAACGAAACTCCAATTTTCATAGTATTTATGGTCTTTATTCTCTTCCAGCAATAGTTATTATATATAGCTATATCCACATTCATTACATCATTATATATTTTGTATCAGTCTACGCTGGATTGAAACTGCCTTCACATGCAAACCGTAAACTTCTTTTACTGTGTTTGTAACGAGGCTGAATTCTTCACATTTACATTGACAATGTATTACACCTTCCAGCCATTCATTAATAGACTCTTATGTAAATGAATGCATAGTAAACAGGCCATTTACTATCATGAGGTAGGTCTAGAGTATAATCAGTCGATCTATCCTTTCCAAACTTGGGTATCCTAGGGCAAATAGATAAATAGACTCAAGTAATAGCATGCTCTGTACCACTAGACAAGGTTGGTGGGTCTCATCAAGTCAATTTTTGTCAAGTCAATTTTATTTGTACATCCCAATATCACAGTCACAAATTTGCCTCAGGGGGCTTTTAATCACCACCCTGTTGTGAGAAGGTCACCGTTCTGCTTTGGCTAAGCTGCTAACCTCCATCTGCATTATGTTAAGGGAGCTAATGTCACCATTAATGAGATCCTTGACATTTTGACATTCATACATGTAAGTAGTTTTCTAATGTGTTGGTGTTGGTGCTAAGGTGTTGTTGGCTCAGGTAAGTACTGATGTTAAGGAAATGTGAAACATCTTCCAATAAGCATTGTCTTGTGGGACGTTAGCTTAACTGAGGGGAAAAAAAGAGAAAACAGAAAAAGACAACTTCTGGACAGTGAAGAAACTTTGGAAAATGGTGACAAAGCATTTTTATGATTCATGTATTAGATTACACTTAACACACATCATTTGAAAGGCATGCATTGTTATCTAACCTGTCCCTAGTGGGACCCAAGTTATTTAAGTGTCGTCAACATGCAGACTTGTAAATTAGAGACTGAACTCTATTACCTCTTTAAGACCCCGAAGTTGTGGGTACCGTAATTCTTTCGCAGGGGCACTTTTCCAATTTACCCAATTCAACTGGTGGTCTTGTCATGTCTGGCATCTCTTTTCCCACTTGGACAACCTTCTGTCACTCATTTTCCCCTTTCTTTTGAGGCTGAGCCCTGCCACTCTAATCCCTCAGTGGAAGAATAGAGGGGAAGAGGGGAAAATGGTTATTGAACTGCATATTAAAGTTTTACAAGTCTGAAATGCCCAGGGACAACATTAGGTGCCAATCAGGATTGCCACTAAAAGAATCCTTTGTCAGTCCCTCCAGCTGGCTTTACGTTGTTACTTTCCCTCTCACCACCCTCTTTTCCATCCTTAAAGTCTACCACTCTGTCATGTCTATCTGTGATGTTTTGCAGGCAGTGAGTTAAATGTGCATGTCACATCTCAGGGTTAGGCAACATTATGTCAGGTTGTAGTAGCAGACTCTGCCCACCCTCCAACCCAATGCATTTCCAACCCAACACTTTGTGAAATGGTGATGCTTACAAGGTTTTTGTAGGATGAGACTAGTGTACCTTTTAAGTTTTAGTTATTTCATACATGTTTGACACCTGGGAAATGTGCTAAATCCCCACAGCAGCTCCAGCAAAAGCCACACCGCAGCTGCAGTCTCCCGTCCAGAAACCTTGAGCCAGCTGCTCAGCCTCATTCCTTTGTTTAGTCTGGTAAATTTCAGTATGTCTCACTGCGAAGATTTTTCGACTAACCACAACAGTGTCCCATTCACAGTGCAGCAAACGGACACAAGGGATGGGATGAAAGGTGTACAATAAATTGTGGGAGCTAGAGAGAGAATGTGCTTCAGAATGTACCAAGTACATAATATAAAAAGCAGATGTGTGAGCAGTGTGACTGCAGCTGGTTAGCGACATATTCATGCTACGCACTCATACTGCCAGAGAAGGATCATTACTGGCAGACAGCTGACTAGAGGGCTTTCATGCCTGGCAAATGTGTGTGTGTGTGTGTGTGTGTGCGTGTGTATGAGTGTGAGTTTGTGAGCATGCGTCTCTTTGATTAAATGTTTGTACGCAAAATAATGGTTTGCAACTACTTTCTTTCCACATGTTGCTGATGACTAATTTCAAAAACAAGACACGAACAGTAAAGAGATTGATGAAAAATTACAGGCTCCCTCTCAGTCCAGCCTTTGGAGGGTAAGTATATAATAGCTGGCATTTGGCAGAACATTGGGAGTAGTTGTGTTAGGGTGGAATTATGTTTTCTACAGCCTCAGCTTGGCATGGCAGGGCAGTTTCCTCATAGACAGCTTGAGTGGACTGGACAACACATCGCAGAAGCAGTTACTGTGGATAATTACTGAACATATTTCTGTAATAACTTGAAATGATTAGTAATATGAGCTGGTATGGACTTTTATGACTTTGCGCCACTGACAGCCATAGCCTAATTATGATTAAGTTTCACACAAATGTCTAATAGGATACAATGATGAAGTGATGACATTTTATATCCAAGAGGTCAAAGGTCAACTTCACTGTGATATCATAATATTTAGCAAAAAAACACTTTTATGGCCATTATTCAATGCCATAACTCATTAATAGAAGGGGGTTGGATGGTTTTGGTTGGATGGTGACATTGGTGACATTAATATTGGGTGCCCACCTTGAAACTGTGGTACTGTTATTAAATTCCTTTTAAAGTCTTCACTACATATATTATGAGTCTGAACAGGTCATGGGTGTAAACTGCAACTTCACTGGTTGGTGGAGGCATGCAACCATGAGGCGGCATTACTAGGTTGCCATGTGTGTCAGTCTTCCATGTATTGGGTATTAGTCTCAGTTAACCTCGGCTCTCTGGGTTAGGGGTGGACATCATTTGCAAATATTGAACAGACGTTGAATAATAATGAACTATTTCATTAGACAAAAATAATTGTTTAGTTAAATAAAGTAGGGTGATAATAATCACTTACATGTACATTCCTGGACTGAGTGGACTGAGTGCATAGGTCTGTTTGAGAACTATTTGTGTTGGTGTGCCTTATTTAAGGTGCCATTTTAGATTGTCAAACCCCCTTCCAGTCATTCTAAAATATTCAAAATGCATCATCGACCATACGCATTGGCTATATCAGCATGCTGAGCTCTTCCTCTTGCCTTTGTTTTCTGTTGGCTGTATGAATAGACCATTTCCTCTCCCATTGCTTCAGCTTTACGTAGAGTTACAAAATAATCAATCATCGTCTCACTCCTTTATGTTATCTGCTTGTTCTTTCTTGTTCTGCTTTTTAATCCATAAAGGCTTATTATTGTGTGAAATGAAACAGATATATGCTCTCTTTTTTTTTTATTGTTTGCACAATACTAAATGGCATGTTTCCACACCTACTGATTACTTGTACACACCAGCACTACAATTTGGGAAATTTACTGACACTTTTGCCAGCAGACATACCGAAGCCTTCACTACACACAGTAAAGATAATTAACTTGAGAGCTGCAACACTTAATCAATTAACCAATTACTTGCTAACCTTTAGATTAACTGCCAACTATTATGATAATTGATTAATCATTAGTAATTTGAATTCATTTAAATTAAAATTTTTCTATCACAGTCAAACAATTATCAAGAAATTTTTAAGATGTCACTTTGGACTTTTTGAATCAGTGACATTTTAAGGATGAAACAACTAATCGATTAATCAAAAAAGTAATTGAACATTGCAAACTTTTTAAAAAATGAGTGCATTCTTTGTAGTTTGCTTCCATCATAAACTATAACAGGCTTTGCTTCCAAGCAGACTTTGAATCTCACAGATCACCACAGTCATCCGCTGCTGGGAGGGTGTGGGGAAAATGCAATTGCATGAGATGCCATAGTTAAAGCTTGCCATCAAGTGACAATAGAAAACAGGTGTTGTCTCAGTAACCTAGTTAGCCCAATTAATGAGACATTCAGCACAACAAAGTGATAGTGTTGAGAAATTGTATGTGACGAATGAATGCACGAACGTATGAAAGCAGACAGAAGACTATTTCACCACAGTTTTCATGGCGGGAGACGGGACTGCTACTTTTCAAAAACTAAGTTCAAACGAAACAATCAGCTTGAACTTGAGTCAAATGTTTGTAGTCTCCAACAGACAACCCTCTGGCTGTCATTTGCTTGATTAATCACTGCTGATGCAGAGCAGAGTCTGCGCCGGCTGCCTGTCCACGACAAGCTCCGCATCGGAATGGCAAGCAGAAGTTTCATCAGGGTTGCAAATGCTGTCATCACAATTGGCCACATAACTGAGAGCTTACATGCTTCTCGGTAGTTGTGAGTAAAATAATTCCAAACTGTAAATTAACTAGAAACCTCAGTGTGCTGCATGAGCTAGTGAGAATATAAACCTGTCATGTGTCATATTTGATTGATCAATGATTTAATTTCCATGTGTTAAAAATTAATTGCATAGTTTTGTACTAAGAAGAACAGAACAGAATAAGTCCAATGTGATAATGACTTTTGGCCATTAAGCATTTCTCATTTTTAAGCCACACCACTACTTTGGCTACATCTGTAAATTGGGCTGTTGGTCCACTACTTTGGTTTTGAGCAAAATACTTTTACAGTTTTTGGATGGATTGCTGAAAAATTAAGTGCACACAGTCATGGTCCCCAGATGATGAATTTTAATGACTTGATTATCTTTTCACATTTCAGCCAGTGCGACACTGGTCCATGTCAGTTGATGACAGAATACATAAAGCTTATGACCAGGCACATTAGACTCAATTTACATTTTTTTGTCCCATTAGTGGTCAAATTCATAGAATAGCAAAGTTGTCTCCCCTGTTTTTTTTTTTTCATCCTTTTTTTTTTTCGACCACAGTAATGATCATCACAGCCTGATTGAGGTTTCAGCTTGGCTGTATGTTATTCTTGACATTCACACACATACCTAGATCCTACAAGTGATAGCACCTTTGTTTTCTGGGCTTTTCGGGGGGGAAAGCAGATCCACATCTTAACATTTGTCCAGCAACTGAGGCCCAATCCATAACTCGAAAAAAGGATCTTAAGATGCAGCTGCCTGTAATCTTTGTCTTTTCTCCCTTTCATCCATCAGCCTTTCTGCAACCCCATCCTCTGGCATTGTGAATCCAACCACGAATACTGGCTTTATTTCTTGTATTTCAGCAAAGAGGCCCCAAAGACCTGTCATCTCGTTCCACCGGCACCCACTTGCCACCCAAATCCTGGCATCTGTCTCTGATGGGGCAGATACACAGGACACACGATTTCATATGTTACACCATTTTTGTTGGATCTGTCCAATCCTTAATCCAGCCAGATGGATTTCTGCTCTAACTGCCAGAACACCAGTGAGGTTTTCTGCTCTCTAGTGTTGATGGCACAAGCAACTCAAGTCGCGTGTTTAATCAACAGTGTGAGCGTCCTTGCTAATGAATTCATCTTTATTTCTCAGAGTCTGCTTTATTTCTCTGTCTTTCTCAGAGATGCAGACGGTTGCAAAGACTTGAGCTCACTTAGTTTGAGTTTAGAGAGACAGCCAAAGTCTCATCCTGGAAAACTAATGGGTTCAGCATGCTTATGACAAACTACTGTAAATTGTCAGATTGTGGGTTTTTATTTACCTCAGTGGCCTTTAATTGGGACAGGCTTATATTAGAGACAGGCATTTATTTCTGTTTGTCCTTGTTGCTCCAGTTGATTTTCAGCTCAAAACCTCCTCCATGTTGACCTGTTGTCTTGGTAAATAGTTATTATTATTATTATTATTATTATTATTATGCTATGCCCATTTTCACAGAACTAACTCCATCGATACAGCAAGAGTCCCATCAGGTATTCCGCTTTTCCCTTTTCCCTAAACAATGTTAAGCACAACACTTCCTCCAGAACTTCGACATTAAAAGTTTTGCATCATCTGTCTTAAATACCAGCTTTTATATGAGAATTTGTGGTAGTTTATATGACCTTTTGTCTTACTGCTTCGAAAAGGCCACTTTATTTTAAGCTTACTGAGCCTTTAATGATTCACATTTAAAGCTAAAATTGTCAATTGTACTCTCACAGAATTTATACTGAATCTGTAAAGAGAAGAACAAAGACAGCACATTTCAAACCCACGACATGGAGCCATGTATTAAACTCCTATTATGGAGCTAGCTTACATATGAAAACCAGCGCTTGATTAGCCTATGTATTATAGCATTCGTTTTCACAAAACCTTAGTTACTTTGGATCGTGATATTGAGTTGAGTATATGCATTGAAGGACACAAATAACTACTACCAATTAACTACTACCTCTCTGCTCAACTTAGGTGGTTGAAAATGATTTGAAACCTTATTTTTTTCCAGGACACTGAGGTTTGACTAAATGTAACTGCCCTCACAATGGGACTAAACAGAGTCTAGAGCTCACAGTATAACTTCCAGAGCTGAAAATCCTGATCATCAACTTCCCCCCAATACCCACAGAGTCTGGACTCTGGAGAATATGGTTTCCCGCATGTATACAAATACTGAACACATATACAGTTATAGATTGATACTCTTTTCAGTATCAATTATGAACTCAGAGGTTTGACCAAAGTAGGTTTTTCCACTCTATACTGGCCAAATGCCAATCTTTTTTTATATAGTTAGGCTTAGTTCCTGTGGTCACACAAGCTGTTTGATGAATAATCCCACTTACAGGAAAGAATGCCCTTTAATGCAGGCCATGTAAGTTAGCAGATTGTGTATCAAATTAAATCTTGTTGGAGTTATAAACCTTTCAACATAATCTTTCTGTGAGTTAAGCACTTAATCGCATTTAGAACAAGCACGTTTTCAGGAGGAATTGTATTCCTCATACACAATGACACACAGGAGCTGCCATGCCGAACCAGCTTTTTGCTGTTTGCCACTGAAGTCCTTTAGAGTTTGAATGTTTTGCTCAAGGCTCTTCACTAATAGCTGTTGAAGGACGAGGCAGTGCGTCCTCATACTTTTCAGCAGTTTCTGGTATTCAGGGCAGCCGTCCTCTACTGTGGGTGCTCATGTTTTGACTTTTTTATGCTTCTCTCTCCTCTTTTTTCCCGACAATGAATGATGGCACTTATCCCAGGTATGCACTGTGGCCTTGCCTGAAATGATTGCATGCATCTTTGGGCAAGCCCCTTTTCCATCAAAAGACATAGTTTCCATTTGTTGTAATGACAGAATAATGGCATCACACCTGGTGCTCCACCCTCATTTTTTCTTACACGTACAAACACATACACACCTGCGCGTATATACACGTGTACACACACTGACGCACCAAAGAAGAAACTCAGCCAAAACTAAGCAAACATATAAATTCCTGTGACTAAGGGGTTAGAGGTGTTGGGTACCTCCTACAGTTGCGTAGGGAATCCCCACCCAGCCCCTTGACTACACTCTTAACACTGCCTCCACTACCTACAGCTTTACCCCTCACCCTCTCCTTACAACCAAGTGGAAACTCATAACCACCTTTCATGGGGTGTTTTGGCTGTTCTTTGCACATTTTTTCACATTTGAACTCCTCCTACCAACCTTGTTTCTGTTTTCAAGGAAAAAAACATGCCCTCTGTTGTATAATGCTGCCATCTGGATCCACAAAACATCACAAGCATCAGAACCATGTCTGCTGTCCAGGGACACATGGGGTAGAGCTGAGTGACTTGGGCCAATGATTATGGAGTTTTGCAGAATATGTACTATGTATTTGTTTAACTAGTATTTAGCTGTTGGTATATGACATGCTAATATTTGTTAACAAAGATAGCACAGGAGTGATTTTAACACACAAAGACTTATCTTGAGCCTTTGCCAATACAAGAGAACAAAAAAACAAGACCTTATCAGCAACTCTTAGCAGGTATTGTAACTCTGTTAAGATTTCAGACCTCTCCAGTGGTAATATTGTATATGGAATACACAGGGTTTTCTGTGTGTTCAAGGTTTACATTTTGGCAATTTTTTGAGTAAAAAGTAGAGTGCACACACTGTTGTCTGCTCCCACTGTTGTCTGTTTATTTATTTACCGTTGCTGTGCAACGTTTCCATCAATCAGATCTTCCTCAGGCGCAAACAGACTACGAACATCACATACGCAAATCTTTATTCTTGATTCTACTTTTTGACATGATGTGTACTACTACTAAGTCCAACATCAGGTGAAGAGATTTTTGGATGTACAGTACCATTTTGCACAATTGGACATTTATGCAAAAAATAAGACATGTTGACAGACCAAATCATGCTTCCATTCAGTAGTGGTGCAGAGTCCCAGTGTAAATAATAATAAAATAAATAATAATTAAACGCAATAGTTGATATTCTGTTGATTGGCTAGTCTTCAGCTGTATTTGAAGATTTATTTGACAAAAGCATGCTAAAATTTAGCATATCACAATGCGTTAAGTAAAGAAAGATATTCAAGTCTTTGCATTGCAGATATCAAAAAAAGCCTCCAAGTTGTGCTATAAATCTCTCTTAGGGAGTACTAAGCCCTAATAACAAGGTCTTGTATGTGCCTTACAATTATGCTTTGCGTCTTTCTAAGGGCATGTTTCATCTTCATCGTTAGATCCATCAAGGCCTCAGTCCTTCTGCTCAGCTGGAGGAGGGGCTGATGAATCAGCTCCGTCCTATATATGGGAAATTCTGTGGTCTTGGTCAGCAAGTCTTTGTAGTTAATTTCAGCCCAGTATGCGGGGCAAATGGCTCTGGTACAACACGAGTTATTGATGCCGTTTCTCAGTTGCAGGAAAACGTACTTTCTATGTTTCACTTCTTAATGTGACAAACCGTAACAAACTACTGTATATAATGGTATTATACAAGTGACCAGTAAAACGTTGCGTCATTAGTAATTAATCCATTATTTTATGATAATAAAGAGTCACATCTTGTTATTCATGTCTCCAAACTGATATGTTACATATTGTTGACTGTTACTGCATAATGAAGACATTAGGAAGTATGAACACAGCAGCTGTTTAGGGGATAAATGTTTGGTTGTAGAGCACGCCCAGCAACCCCGAAAACCCAACCACATTTAATAGTTGCTGCCCAAAGCATTACCCCAGAATAAGTGATCATTATGTGATATCCCCCAGCTGGTGTCCGAGTATTGAGTGTATATGTCATGGTCTCCATGGCGACTCTGGTTTATTCATTTACACACACACATACACATACACATACACACACAGCCACACAGATGGACAAGATCTTGGAAGCAGCCAGGCGTATTGTCTCGGACAGATTAAGGCTGAATCCATTTTATGCTCTGAATTTAAACAAGGGCATTTGTGTTTGACTGTGAAGGGAACAATGGTGACCTCATCCGTCTGTTGAAAAACAAACATCAAACACTACTGTTTTCGATAAGCTCGAACTAAAGATGTGTTTCTCTGTGTCTCATTTAGAGAAAAACAGTTCATGTGGCACTTGAAGCTCATCTTTCCTCAGAGCAACACAGAGTTCAGTCAGAGGAGGTGAGTTACACAAGATTCAATTTCTTTTAATGTCTCAGCCTAAGTGCCAGTCTTTTATTAACTATATCATTCACGTTTATGCACCTATCTGGTTTTATTCTTTGAATTCTCAGAGTGAAGTTCTTGTTGCTGTAGAGAACATTTTAGTAAAGCATCATGTGCACAATCTGTAACTTGGCAAGAGTGAGCATTCAGATGTGCACATGTTTGCCCAGGATTATAAAAGCTGCACAGAAACATTATTTATTACTACAGTGATTTGACTTGATTTGGATGCTAACATGCATCAACTTTCTCCCACATTTGTTTCCTCCTCCAAAAATCTCTTTTCTTGTTTTTTAGGGTGCCTGATGGGAAAACCCTGGAGCAGATCTTGACCCCTTATATTCACCCCACAGAGTCGGACCCTGTGGCACGTCAAAAGTGAGCTTTTGTCTTCTTAACGCTTTATTTCCTTGTAGTATTTTTGGTTTTTTGATCATTAGAAATGTTTGCCTACCTTGGAAAATGGCTCTACTGTATGTCCAGCTGTGTCACTGTTATCTGTCTCTGCCCAGTGAAACAAAGTGTGAACAAAGAAGCCATTAACATTGATGAATAGTGCTGCTTAAAAGCTGAAGTTATATTTGACACAACAGGATTGCTGCTATAAATACCTGCTGCATAGATTTTGCTTTACAGTTCAGTGACGACCACATTAACTGTCTTTACATTCTTCCATTTACTTAAAAACAGGCGTTACATTACTTGAAAAGAGTTGGTTGACGCATATACTTGAAGAACTTGAGTTATTTATCTATATAATTTTTTTTTAACACTTTCCCAGGGTTATTACTAATAGGAAATGACTGCCTACTGTCATCATGTTAATGTTGTTTAGTACGCTGATGTAGTGAGATGATTGCAATGAGCAGAAGGTTTGCAGTGGAGCTGGCATTGCTAAATGTGTGTCAGTGAAAAGAACAGAATGACTTTGGCTGTCTTAAACCTCCTTAATGTAATTTTCTCTATGCACAATCTCCACCTGCATCGGAAACCTGCAGAAGAAAATACACGCAGCCCATGCTGACAAATCACAGTTCTCACAGTATCCTTGTGGTATCTCTGTAGCTGCTGTAGCCCCAACAAGTAGTTAAATGTTTGAGGAGCTGTGCGTCAGCTTTATGGTAGCTCCGTGTGTAGGCCCCATTGGTACATCATAAACCCTTAACGCACATCTATAACTCAAACTTAAACCTAAGATAAAAACCTTTTTCAGCCATTCAGGGCCAGAGTGAATAAGTTGTGAACATAACTGTGGCATATTATAACCTTTTATGTTGATATGGTGAACTTACACATTCAGTTACAGAGCAGTAATCATTCATTTGGAGTTGTGTTTCTGGCACACTTACATCTGAGTGAATGTAAGTCCAATTAGCACTCTTCTTTGGCTCTGTTTTTGCTCTCTATTGACTCCTTGATGCTGAGCAACCAGTGTACAATGGGGTTTTGAAGCTTTTTCTATGAAAACAGCTGTCTGGTGCACCAAAAACAATGGTCTGAAAGTGCTGAGAGTGAACCAAGAGTTGCAGCTGGACAGCTAAAAAGTGAAAGTCACTATGGAGCCCTCTAAAGCTGAGAGGAACTGCACAATTGCTTAATGATTCATCCCTCTGAATGACATGTCTGACATTACACATAGTCATTTGATACATATATGATGAAACATATTGATTATAGCCACTTTAAGGGTATGCCACGGCCATTGTGATGAGGCGTTATTTAGTGCTTTTCATAATCATAGTATATTAAGTTCATTTAATGACCTCTAATACAGTTCCTGCTGACGGTTTGTGACACAGAACCATCTGATAAGTTGTCCTTTGAAACTGTCTGGGAAAGTGCAGACACTGTCAAAAAATCCTTGGCAGGTGATTGGATGAATCATCTGTCTATCACGGGCTATCACCTCTCGCTGTCATCACACCTAAATCACGCCTGTAGCTGCCAGTAGATCTTGGACACTTATTGGTCTGAACCAGCAGCGGTTTGGAAACAAGCACATAACTTGAACCCTGACGAGATGTATTCTCACACAATCTTGTGATATCATGAATCCAGTCACCTCTCAAGGTAAGCTGAGTTCAGGGGCAAAGCCAGAAACACTGGATTATGTGTTGCATACAGTGGTAGAAGTGTCACTAGCCAGTGTTTTTGGTTGTCACTGCACTTATAAATTGACAAAAACAAAACTGATTATAGACCACCAGTTTGGTATATGGTTTGTTTCCATTTGAAAAGTTCAAATAAGTTCAAATGAGCAGTTTTACTGTGAAGCTGTGTTTAGTTAGTTGCTTCTCTTGTTCATAACACATGATAGAGAGTGATGAAAACAAAACTAATTGAATTGCTCAAAAAAATTACAGTTGAAATGCAGAGCCAGTGATATGTGCACGTCAGCAGCAGGGTTTGGAATCAAACCCCAGCGTGACGTAGACACATTGGTCTGCTATTACACCGTAGTGTCTTGGGATTATTACATAGCATAGAAGCAGTTTGAACATGCATGTACTGTATCAGCTTCTGTTGCCTGTTGTATTTCATGTAGTATAATATGAGTTTCATCATTTTTTTCTGTAATAAAACCAAATGTAGCCACGACTGCAGTTTTGGTTTAGATGATTTGTAGCAGGTCCACTGTTGCCGGCACGCCAGGCCAGAGCCCCTGTAATTGAGTTTGGCAATGGTTTGGTTTAAGGACTGTGCCTCAGTTACAGGCTAACTACAAATCAGTCTGCATGTACACGAGCCTTTGTATGAGAGGGAATGGATTGAGATGCAAATATAGCTCTCAGCGAATTGGTGCGCGCGAAGTGTTTTTATGGCTGCTTTGCTCCCACAACAAATTTCAGATCTGTTTTGTATTTCTAATTGAAATAAATTGAATGTGTATGAATTAATTTTACACTTAACCCTCTGTTGATGTGTACTCTCCACACCTTGACACTGTTGTGCTGGTTTTGATCTACACTCACAGTCCTGTGGTTTTTAACACTCCCAGGAAGTTAATGTTTCCTATTCAGCATATACAGTGAGGAGAATATGTATTTGATACACTGCCCAAACTCTCACAGTTTAAGAGTACCTATGATAAAAATGACTTCTACATGCTTTGTAAGTAGGAAAACCTGCAAAATTGGCATTGTATCAAATACTTGTTCTCCCCACTGTACATAGGTGGAGTCACTCATTTGATCACTAGATTTATTTGTGTTAATGCAAAAAAAAATCCAGTCTGGGAAAGTAAAGATTTTATTATTCAAAGTTCATTTTCTCTCCTGATCTTTCATATTAAACCAACTCAATCCAATTTCACTTTTGTTGCTTTTGCTCTTTGTTCCCACCATCTTACTTTTCTATGTTTATCTGGGTAATTTTGCTCTTGCTTCACTTTCTTTTTGTATTCCCCAAGCTCATGTTTCTCCCAATATGTACTAAACCCACCCACTCAGTATTTCTTACCCGGACCTCTAACATAACAGTGATTTGACTCCACTGACCTAATGTTTGTCAGCAGTAAGGACTCTACTGTAAAACCTGCAGCCAGAGTATACTGTAAACTCTATTTAAATAGACACCTGACTTGGACCAGTGCCAACCATCTAGACAAAACCTTTCTGCTTAGTCTGGATCCAAGTGAGTGGGATTTAACTCTCCATGGCCCATTTGCTTGCTGTTTACAGTATGCTCGGATGCCATGGCTCATCATCACCAGGATTGTCTCTTACAGTAACGTCAGCCAGAGCTTCTACATATATCACACAGCAAACCAAACAAGTGTACATTTGGTCTCCACTGTACTACGCTTGTTTTGACCTTAGCAGAGACGACTATAAAACACCTTTTTGTTCTTGTCTTTTTTGGGAGTTGATGCACTAAGTGACTGTGTTGATGTGAATTTGTGTTTCAGGTTGAAGATGTATGTTCACGCCTCGTTTGATCACGTGAAAGTCTTCATGAAGGCAGAGGGGAGAAAGGCAAACTCTGTGAGGTGAGATATAGTGATTGTATGATACTTTCCTGCAGGGCTGCAACTAAAGATTATTTTCACTTTCAATTAATCTGTCCAGTATTATCTTAATTAATCATTTGGTCCAAGGAGACGTTGCACACACACATCTTTTTTGTTCAGGTTAAAAATAATGTGTAGTTACTGTGTGCTTCTCAAAGATTAGCAACACTGTAAAATGTTCCCTTAAAAATACAACGTGCAGTTTAAGTATACATAACCACATTCACACATGCCACAGCCTGACAGATATTGGATGTTTAAAACACACATTTATACATGAGAGTTAAAAAGAAAACTTATAACAATCAGCCAATATTTGTTTTTCAACATAAAAGCATACATTAAATACACATTTCTGTTATAGATCCATTTAAATTTTTAACATTTTACAGTTGAAAACCAAGATTTTCGATGGGGGAAATATCTTCATATCTTTGGCATGACATGTTTTGTTACAGTACTCATCAGCTAACATACCCACTGATAGTCTGTGATGAGTTAATAATAGTATAATACTAATGTCTAATACAGAAAATGGGATTGGATTTACAGTTGTTGCCCTCCACAATAAAACAAACCTTTGTTATAGGCAATTATATATTAAAAATAAAACGTGTTAATATTCTTTTTTTTTTATTTTGAACTAGTGTAAAATAAAATGGAAAGCACTTCTGTAATCTCTTGAAGTGTGTCAGCCCCCTGTCATTTCACAGGCATCCTATCCGTGTGACTGTTCTGACCGTTTGATTAGGCTTGCCAGTCATGACAGATTTATTTGGTGTGTATGAAATCGATATAATTTATTTATCAACCTGACATCACTGGCTTGTAAATTCCAGCAAAGCTACTCAGACTTTTGGCAGCGAGGCCTCAATAGGAAGGATTTTCTCTTCCCCCCGTTTTCCCTTTAACTCCAACATTGGCAGTGCCATTGGTCAAAAAATACTAAATAAAAAAAGAATCTGAGATGAAGTGATGGTTTGACCAGAACCAGTCGAGTCTTTAACCTCTATCTCAGCCCCTCCCCCCCCCCACTTTCTCTCTCACTCTCTTGCTGTGTTCATAGTTTCTGTCATCTTTGCTCTCTTCCCACTCTGTTTGTCTTCCTTTGTCTCCTTTTTTTTCATGAGGTCGTGGGATGGTGTTGATAGCACTCATTTTCCTCGCCTACTTTTTGGATTCTTTGGCTCTCTTCCATTCCCACTTAGTCATGGAGTGAATAATGATCCTCGGTACTCAAAATCATTACCCCCCTGGCCTGCATGAAACGTCACGAAACCTCCCCTCCCATCTCTCATCCTACTAAAATACACATGCCCCTTTTGTTTTCCCCAGTGGGATTGCTGCCTACTCTTTGTGAGCAGATACATTATATTTTATGACAGCATATAAAGAGGAAATACTGAATGAAGAGAGTAAAGATGTGACAGATTAATGTGAGTCAGGATGTAGCAGGAACTGTCACGGTATCACCTTTTACCCTTTTTATGAACCTGATGAAAACCTGAATGCTTTAAATGTACTATTATCTATGATACTGCACATCTTTTATAATGTCAGCATTATAATGACAACCATTCTAGGTAGTGTATAATGCTGAATAATCACATATTATGAATACATAATCATCTTCAGGGCAGAAAGTTGCTACAGATTTTCACCCAAAACACTCACATTTCTTAAAGTTGTAGATTGTCATTTAAACAGATTTTCACTTAAGTTTTATGTTCTCGTGTGCTTTAGTCTCCTTGTGTGACACACATCTGATAGTAACCCTGTGATGATAAATCTTCAAAGTATGTGTCTACTAATATTGTGAGCGTGAGAACAGAAAAACGGTCTATAAATGCTATAAATTATAGTGCAGACCAGTCAGCTACTAGAGAATTTGTACCATGGCTCTTTTGAGTCACTGTCTACTCTCATGCTTGGTTGTTTAGCTTCACATGTAAGATGACAAAAATGTAAATGTTGATCAGGAAAACAAAAAAAAACAAACAAAAAAAAGCTGAAACTGAGAATCTTTAATAAGCAAGTTATATTTTTATGCTTACATTTTTATTTTTGAAAATTACAAAAATTAAAATACAGAAAAAAGTGTGACCAATGACCAAAGATAATTTGCCCCGATTGCACATAAACACAACATTTCTGATCCTTAATAGTTCACTGAATGGTGACTGCTGCTTGCTACCACATCCAATCAAATCTTTTTATCTGGCATAATGGTTCATTGTCCATGTCACGTTTGTCCTCTGGTGGTATTCACAAATAAATGAAAAAAATACTTGGATACACACACCACCACCACCACCACCACCAGGGCTGCACCCAAATCAGAATTTTCCAAGATGACTCTGAGCTGCCAGCTTTGGCTGAATATTCAGATTAGTCAGTTGCTTGTGGTTCCAGTTTATAGTCGTTTTTTAAAGTAGTTTAGCCGTCATCACTAGCATTTAGAGCTTCCACCACCCTTCTCTCTGTTTCCATTACACTTTTTTAGTGAGGTGATCTTGCAGTAGGACTCGGTTTGGAAAAGTTTACTGCCTACCGTGCTGTCATCCTGTGTCGCCCTTTGCACGATGACACAGCTAAAATAAAAGTGAAGTGATTCAATTGACAAAATATGATTAGTTTTGGGTTCCTCTCAGCTGATGATTCAAATGATCAACATTTAAGTGGCAGCCCTACACACCGCAGACAAACAAGGTACACTTATGCCCCTCCGTAATGTTACGTAAGCCTGAGCCAGGGTGCAGGGATGCAACCAGGGGTTTTCGGCATTCTCACACATGAATAGTTTCCCTGCTGTGTGTAGATTCCTCTCCTTTGGTAGCAGTGATATGTGCATGCATGTGTGTAACAGGATGTCTGAGCAGATGTTATATGATTTTAGCATGTGTTAAGTTTCAATAGGAGTAACCCAGTGCTAAATAACATCTGCAATGTGTAATAGTGTAAGAAATACAAGTTTAGTGATACCTCTCATTATAATTTTGCCCTGCATTGTTACTAGAACAAGTTACACTGGATTGTGGCTACTTACTTGAGCTCTTTGATACAAAAGCCCCTCAGCTGTAAGACCATAGTAATTCATTTTAAATATATAGTTATGATACTGATGTTGATTGGAGCTTTGCTGAGGTATTTTATAATGGCATCAAGCACAGATTAAGTGCAAATGTTTTCGGTACTGCAAATTCACATTTACTGATGAGTATGTGATGTCCCTCAGTGTGGACATTGCCATGGTTACTCTAACCAGGGTGAAGAACATGCAACAGTCAGCATTTGCCATCATGTTTTCATAAGGAAACATACATCACTGTTAAAACACAAGCTGTTCTGCAGAATCCACTTCACAAACACACTCAAAAAGATGTTTTTATAGACTGCTGGAGAAGTGCTAACCAAGAAAAACGATATAATTAATAGAATATAAATATTTCCGCAAACTTGTCCACAGACAATCAGAATATCATGTGAGCCTGTCAGCATGTCATGATTTTGTTTGTACTGACAAAATCCTTCTTTAAAATATTCTTTGTTACAGCTGTAGAAAAAAACAAATTCAGTGTTTAGTTTCTACTCTGTATTGCAGCTCGGCAAATTTATTGTAGCCACCTGTTGTTTTGTCTGATGAGTCAGTGGTCTTGTGGGGGTTGGCATCACAAGAAATTGTCGCTTCAAGGTGGAAAGATATGTAGCCAAAGGCATTTCCTGCTGAGAAATTGTAATAAATGATTCATGGTAATTGTTATCCATCATAAAACAGCATCAGTGTCTTTCTCAGAAATGTTTCATAAATGACTGAACAGCTATTAGTCTGATATAGTCACACTCATAAATCAGAGGTTTGGGAAAAAACACTGTTTTGATGTTTTGATGCTTGGCTTGTCATGTCTGTAGTAATGAGTGACTCAGTAGCATAAATCTCTCTACCTCTCTGTCCCTCTTTCTCTCTCTGTCACGTTTCCCTGTCATACCTTAATAGCTTTGAGAAAAGAGTTAAACAGTAAGGGCCTGTTTTCTTTGTAAGTGTTTATTGTCAACATTACATCGAGGGAGGATGAATGCAAGTAGGGCAAAATTAGGATGCTTGTCTAAGGGGGGTATTACCTTACATTAACTGGTACAGTTACATAACATGAGCATGGAAGACTATAGCTCTGATGAGAGGAGGGGCCCCCACAGTCTGAGGTCACATCCCTCTTCAGGGGTCCCAAACAAGGTCAAACCAACGCAACCACAAAGGGGCCTCCTCTTTTTTGAATAACGCAGTCTTAGAGGTAAACCCCTAATTTTGAACTATATTATTAATGTTATGAAGTCATTGCCTGTGGTAGTCGTTGCAGGTCATTTTTAACACAAAAGTTATGGCTGCAAGTTTTTTGTTATTGAAAGTCTACTGGAATATCAACCCTCTCCAGTAAAAGCTCTTGAGCTAAACTAAACATAGCTGTGTAACTGGTCAACATCCTCTTACTGGAAAGGATACAGACTGTGCATCAAGAGAAGCATTCACACCCTTCTGGATGTTTGTTTGTGTTGTTTTATTCATGTTTATTTTTTATTAATTCCACTCCTGAGATCCAGAGGATGCCCTTTCCTCCTTTCCCTTACCTCTTTTCCTCTCAGTCAGCCGAATCCCCAAAGAGCATCTCAGCCTGTTGACGAGTCAGAAGTAGAAATGCTGTTTTTACACTTGCAGCCAAAAAAGGAAGTCTGTGTGTTCATTGTGTTTTTTTTTAAAACCATAAAACACTGATGTTTCTGTCCTTCCAAGCTGTGCTCTCTCTCACATATTTGTGGCAAACCCTCTCCTTAGCCTTCCTGAGCCTGTCGATCTGCTCTCCCTCAGCTTGCCCTTAAGCTACATTCAAGTTTGTTTCTGTGCAACAGATGCTTCCTCATGGCTCTCCTGCAATGCTCGGCTAGTCTTGGGTATTTTTTACTAAAATAGCATGGCATTCATGGCAGCAGATGTTATGTAATTGTTCTGTGTCACAGTGGTATTGTGGTAATATTTCTATTTATTTAAAAAATTGTTTTCATAACTGTTTACCGTAATTTCCCGTCAGTCTCAGCTGTAATTTGAGGTTAATGCTAACGTGGAATGGTAACAAGCTAAATGTTAACATATTATTACTGGGTGGGTGTGTTTAGAGCTAAAGAGGGTGGTTACATGCCCAATACCAGAATCCTCAGTGCATACATCACAAACACATGTCAATGCATTATTGAAACAACCATAATCTACCTTTTATTGTCATCATAAAACAATGCAGACACTAACTTTTAGACATATATGTACTGTCTATATTGCATTGTGTATTTTTAACATTGCTACCTGCTATCACAATAATAACTGTTCAATATCAAAAATCTTTTCAGTTGCTGTTCCACATTAATCTGCTATCTCCTTGCTTGGTCTCAGCGGTGCAGGGGGAAACAATAGGAATCTCCGTGGAGAGAACATCAGTCTTACCCTCTGTTCATTCACTAGAACATTATATAGAGACCAGATGTGTGCGTGTTCTTCGCCCAGCTTTCTAGAAATGACCGGAGATTTAACAATCCCATCGACACCACAGGGGGCTGCAATCTGCTCCGGCATCAACCTCTCTTTTGCTGCTGTTGTTTACAAACACTTGTGTTTTAGGTTAACTTGTATATTCCACTAAATAGAAAACATCCATGAGAATTAATTTATTACAAACTTGACATAAAAACAAAGGAAATGGAAACGGTACTTGTCTGTTATGCAAAGTGCAAATGGATGCCGCCCTTCTGGAAAATCTGCTCGTCTTCTAGTTTCACTGCTTCATCTTTGACACATCATCCTTCATGCCTTTTTTTTTTTTTTTTTACCCTAAAACCCATATGCCAATTTCTGTGTCCCTGCAGCCGTTTGTTGTGCTGTGGCAATGCATTACCTTTGTGTTTTGAAACCCCACAAGCTATTACTTCTTTCCTTGATCCTGCACTCCAGGAAGTGCTAACACATATTGCTGTTTTATTTTGTGGGGATAATGTGAAATGATTTTATCCCACCTACAAAAGACTCTTCCAGGAGGGAGGGCTTCTTGGAAGTCGGCCCGCCAGTAAAGATCTGTAAATGTCACATTATAGTAGTGTGCTTTGATTGGCTTGAGGAGTGGGTGTCTTCTTGGGCAGGTCTTGGTCTCCTTGTGATTTTAGTAAAGCAAACAATGACTCAATAACCCTTATTCTATCATGGGTTTGACAGTTGGTGGGGATGATGCCATTTACTGTATACATCCAAACTACACTGTATATTGCTTAATATTTTGGCAGTGAGAGCCTAAGCTTGACGGTTCTGAATCAGTTGGAGTGGAGAGGCGAGCCATGTCCCCCGAGAATCCAGTTAACTATTTAGTCTGGTGATTTACGACCATCCCTAATGCATGACAGGACTACTTAGAGACAAGACTAGACTGATGTCATCTCATACAAAGGGCAAGAGGAGGGGAGAGAGCCACTTCATGTGCTTTTGAGAGATGTTATGGATTCTTGGTGAAGTCACTTTCCATCTCTTGAGATGAACACCAAGCGGGATCTTCAACGTGCCAAGCTATGACTTAAAACTCTATCAATCCTCAAAAGATTTCTCAGCTGTCATCGTGCCACAGACGTCTGGAAATAAAGAGCCGCAGTCACTAGTTAAAGGGTTTCAACTACAAATGGTTGTTGTTTTTTTTCTCTTTGTTGCACCTAAAAACTTGGAAATGACCAAATATCTCAAATAATGATGTGCTGAGTGCCACATAAAATCATTTATCCAGCATGCTGCAATTGAGTCTGTCTGGTAATCACCTGTTTGTGTTTTTTGTTGTTTATTTTTTTACCTGAAATAGGTACCACAATTTGGACATTCAGAAGAGCCTGAGGGACAATCTGAGCTACAAAACACTGATTGAATATCCTGTGCTGCATGTTGTCCTCAAAGATTATTGGAAGGACTATCCACTGAAAGGACCAGGTAAATAAACACTTCAGCACCTTTTAAAAAACCTGATAAATGTATGTCCTGTCCTGGAGCAAAACTAACCCACTGATGCTTTATCAGCACATGCACTAAATACTAAATTTAGCTTGACTCTTTGCTTCGCTTTACTGCTTATAGTTTAACACTCATGTTTTCTGTAAGTAAACAGGACATGAGTCAAAACCAACACAACCCCTTTGGACTCCCCTGATTCCAGCAGCATTGTATCATGTCCTGGTTTCTCCATCTGGGACTTTAAAACTGCCTGTTCCCTTATTTTTCACTATGGCAACATGCTACCCCAACGGAAATGAGCATGTTCTGCAGAGCATCACACACACCAGCTCAACCTCAACAGCAACCTTGGCCAAAAAGAGGATCAAACATGGCTTACTGTTGAACAGTGACCTCATGAGTTGTGAAATGACCGAAGATGAGAAAACAGGAGAACAGGAGGTCTTGTGCTTTTTCTCACCTTTTTGTCAGTCTCCTCTAGTGCCAGGTGTTTAGAGCCAAGAGGTGTCAAACTTGTTGAAGTAGGACTGCTTATCATGAAAAAGCATGCAGCTATTTGTTCCTCTATATATATGCACAGTGTGGTCAAACTGAATATATCTCAGAAGTGTTAGCACAGTCACAAAAGACCACGGTAATCCAGTATCATTATACTGTCAGCCCCAGACAGGCTGAATGACAAATGAGGTAATTTTAGTTTGTGTGTGTGTGTGTGTGTGTGTGTGTATATGTGTGTGTGTGTGTGTGTGTGTATATGTGTGTTTTCAGTGATAAGGCCTTGGTGCCACGCTATTTTGTTATAATGTTAGTCATAGAAACATCCTGATAATTTCACATGCCATGGCCTGGGAAGCTGGGCAGGACGTGATAACAAGCAATCGGATATCGTGGCAGCGGCATGTCCAGTGTCTAGGATAAAGTAGCATCCAGGGCTTAGCAGTGCTCCAAACACGCAGCATGCAGTCAATCAGTATCCTGGTTCAACTACATTTATGGCCTCACTGACTCTGAGCCAGCATGTGTCTGATAACATTTTAACCTTGCTGTTGTGTGACTCATACTGTGAAATTACCTTTTTATGTCACACTTAACAGAACAAGTTTAAGATCCAAATGTTGTCACCCTTTTGTAGATGATCTGTCCACTACAAGAAAGAAAGGATTAGCTCATGGACAAAATGTAAACACAAAGTTACACATTTTGAATCCTCTGTTATAGCATTGTTTATAGATGTCTCATGATGGAATACGCATCTGAGTGTTTGCACTGAGGTAAGCGCAGGCTTTCAGGACATTTGGTTTGCTCGGTGTAGCCAAACCAAAACCCACAGTATTCTACTGTTTGGAAAAAGGTCAGGGTTAACCTACAGTGAAGACAGTCTGACCCAAATCCCTGGCAGACAAGGGTCTGACCACAGAGGTGTTTGTCCTGGTGGGAGGAAAGTTACACTACAGTGTGTCAGGCAGAGTCTCACCACTGACTTTATTACTCATGGCTAGTGAAATGGAATAAGTGTTTCTGTGAAAACAGAAGGGGACATACAGTGTTTTTTTATGAAAGACAAACACTAAATCCAAGTTTGTAAACATTTTCTGATCCTGTTCATAATCAGTAAACAGGATAGACTTAAAAACGATTACTTCATTATCAATGAATTATTATTTTCTTGATTCACTGGTTCGTCATTCGGTCTATAAAATGTCAAAATATGGTGAAAAATGTCAGTCACTGCTTCCTCAAGCAAGGTAACATAATTAAAGGCTTGTTTTGTCCCAACCATCAATCCACAACCTAAAGATATTCAGTTTACTGTAAAAGAAGACTAAGTAATCACTACATATTTTGGAAACAGATAATTTTGGCATTTTGTTAGGCAAAACAGGATAGGGTTAAAAATCAGGCATCAAAATAGGTGCCCATTCATTTTATGTTTGTTGACTACTTAACTTAATTGACTAATTGTTGCACTTGTAAAGCAGGCCTATATATTTTATCTAATGTTGAGAATGCACATATACTCAGCATATCTATAATTCAAACTCCTTGGTTTTATATAGCACCAGTCAAAAGTTTGGACACATTTTCAAAGTGGCTTGAATGAGAAAGTTTGTTAAAAATTTTGACTGATACTATATCTCAATGAACTCCTAAAATTATATGGACAAAACCACAATTGTGGGGCCTTTTAAATTGTAAGTAATGGTCCGTGGCACAGATAAATGGTTGATGGGAGGCAGGCAAAGCTTTTTAATTGTGTCTTGTGTTACAGCGCAGAGAAGAAAAGCTGAATTACATTAATCTTTTATATTACAGACTGAGTTAGATAATCATTTTTTAAGACACAGGCGAAAATGTGTTGGCCAACGTGTCTGAGGTTTAAAGTGAATTTTACACAAATGGCTTCATGCACATCATCGAATGCATTTTATAATTCACCAGACTGTGGAAGGATCATGTTGGAGAGTAATTGCATATAATTCACAATTATCATTTTACAATCGTTCCACAGACTTTCTTTCACACGTCCACCCTACTTTATTGCACAACTGCATTAATTGCTGGGCATGCTGCCTCATCCTGAAAACAAGCATGGAGCCAAAACATAGTGTCATCATTCCCAAACTGTCGGCACTGTCCTTCTCTTTCTCAGCATTTCTATTAACACATGACCCCAGCTGTGCTCATACCAATGCTCTGCACGTACTAACTGATCACTCTGATCGCTTGTGTATACGTTTTGACATGTAAAAATGCTGCTGTTGCAACAGCTATGTTTAATCATGCTTTTTATATACAAATGGGGTCATATTATTTCAGCTGAACCTGCGTCAGCCTGCAAAAGTTTTGCAAGACAGAGTGAAGGGATGGATCCGACCCAAGTTTCACCATCAGGGTCTCGCATCCCAGGAGGAACCGACATCTGGACAGGAACCTCAGAGACCAGTCCTGAAACTGAGCCCCCACAGGAGAAAAAGGCAAAGAAAGAAGCAGGGAAGGAAGAGCTGGAGGAGGGAGAGCTCACCGACAGTAGTGATGAAGAGGAGGTGAAAGGAAATACTGTACAGAATAACTCACGTAATAAGGGCTGTGATGGTGCCAAAAGCCCTGCTGATGACATGGACTTTACTGAAGATGAGCTAGCAGACAGTGGGGATAAAGTTGTCGATGATAGTAATAATAAACATAGTGACAGCAGCAGGGATCAATGTATAAACAAGGATATTACTGGTAGTACTGATGAAAATAGAGCTGTCAGTGAGAGTGCTGAGATAAGTGTGACTAAGGAGGATGCTTTAAAAGAATCGGGGAGTGTTCCTTCCCACCTCTGTTGAGATGAAAATGAGTCAGCTAACACTACTGGCAGCTATGGATTGGAATGATAAAGTAGATTTTGCAGATGTCCAGGTTGAGATGAGTGTGGGGGCAGACATATCTGACAGGAAATTGACAGTCTTTTGCCAGTAATCAATGCAACCCAACATTTTTTCCCCTTTTGTTTTTCAATATTTTTATACAGATTATTTTAAGAACGGTATCATTGTATATACACAAAATCACTTCAATGATAAATTTAGGTTTAATCTGCCTGTGTAATCATGCTTTCTTAAATAAAGACATTTTTGGAAATCTTTTTGTATTTGTGTTCTGTAACTGCACATTAGAGGTAGGCAGTGAGACTTGTAAGACATCAATTATAATTCTTTTTTAATAATTAGCATTGAAGGCTTAGGTTTTATAGCACATACCTGACCTCAGAAATAGCAGTTAAACCATCTCACCTCAAAGCCCATCCATTAGCTATCCTGGATCTTTTGATATTTCACATGATCTGCTAATTAAGGTTATATTTTTTTATCAACTGGTTTTCCCAAGGCCAAGATCGTCTTTAAAGCTATCAGATCAAAATTAATTTTGACCATATGCAATTCCATTACAGTAAGGCAAACTGTGACAATCATTTAATTAGATCAAAAGCACCTGATGCATTACCTTGAGGTCAGATTGTCAGTAAATAGTTTGTGTATGAACAAAATCCAGTCTGTCAATACAGGTTACACTCAAGAACGTATCCTTGTGTTAGTGTGCTTCTGTTGACCATTCGCTTTAATTGAAAACTAAGAGTGTGCACTCCCACGCTGTGCCTACATCACCTTTCAAGTTCAACACATTTCTCTGTTCTGTGAAGCAACAGTAAGACCATTAGTCTCATTTTCCATCAGCTAATAAAAGTTAATGTTGACATGCTCATTTTCCTGACATCTCTCGGGGTGTCTCCCTCTGTTAATTTACTTTTGCATGTGGTGTCTCTCCATACCCCATTCTTACCTAATGTTAGTTTATTACGACAGCGGAGTGCCAGTAATAACTGACAGTGTAGCCCATTGGTGGGGCCAGTGTTTATAGATGTGTTTTTATAACCCATGCTAACCTCTTTTGGATGTTAACCCCTATGGATCGGCTTTCTTTGATGTCTGGCCTGTGATGACGCATTTTCCACCCTTTTGCCGTCAAGGGCAATGATCTCACATCTGACTGCGCATCCCTCTACAATGGAGAACTGAGGGACCAGAGACCCCCAATTCCTTGTCCTGAATGGTAATGCAATTTTAATGCCAATGTTCAAATTTTCTCATATGTTTTGTTCATAATTCCCACTGGGACCTGATTAAAATACATAGTTTGCTGAACAAACATCATCAGCCAAAAGCATGGGTTAGTTTTTGTTGCAGAGATCTTTGTTGCAGCTTTTTCTTGGGACTTTTCAAATATACAATCTCTACACAAAAAAATCTCCACCTTTCTTCTACATGCCAAGAGGATGACATCTTCTTCAGCCTCTTATTGTGATATCTCTATTATGTTCCAAATCCAGTGGTGACTGTATTACTAATGTTGGCAATTAGAACAGTCTTACATTTGGATTGGAGTCAAACACATGCAGACTGCATGATGCAGTACTTTGATAAAGTACTGCGTCTGCGTTTTCAGCAGACTATCATGCACTGCATAGAAAATGCCACAACCTATCACTGAGTGGATGAAAGCAGTAGTAACCCTATGTGTTCTTTCTTTTGGTATTGCTTTGCCTGTGTTGAATTACAGTCCATTTTATTTTAGCAGTTCGCTTAATTTTCTATCTCAATAAAGTCACTCATTGTGACCACACGAAAGCAGTGCTTTTGTTTCTGTTTGCTGTTAAAAGTAATTCTGAGCTGTTTTTAGTCTGTGGAGAACACAGGCATTGGAAATAATGCCTCCAATTTAACTAAATTGCCCATTGAAACTTCTGAAGTTGGTTTGCACTTAATTAGTCTTGATTTGGTGGGCAGGGCTCAATTGTACTGCGTGCAGAGCTGGTTTTTATGAGACTTTGGGACATAGCTCTGCTGTGGTGGCCTTATCCAGAATCTGGCCAATGTTGGCAGAGCTCTGTATCAGGAAATGCAGGTATTGAAGCACAAAATCAAGTCTCCAGAGTCTGATGTCATCCATTTTCTCATGACACACGGGAGTGGTTGTCATTAGGCACACTAAGAATAATTTATCAAGTAGAATCTCCAAAATGCATGAAAAACATTTTGTTCAAAATCAAACACTCTTCATCTGCAACCAAGTATACAATTTTGCATGCATATTTCACATTTTGAATTGACATTGAACTGATTTTTCGCTTACCTCACTGTTCCAAGCTTAGATAAGTACCACTAAATCAGGCCATCTGCGTGTCCTAAAAATAAACGCTGTTCTGTGACGCTTTGGAACACTCCACCATAGTGGTTTTCTATTGCCTGTTAATTATTGAGCTCACAGTTATACAACCTGAACAGTTATTATGTACAGGTTATCCATGGTCAACAAAAACATTACCTTGGCATGATGCACAGCATAAGTTTTTTGGGATTTTCCCAAATGTTTCCCTCATAAATTCAATCCCACAATGTGGAACTCGGATGCAAAATTAAGCCTTATGTGGGAGGACTGCGGTGCAATTTGTACACTGCACGAGTATCGCTAAGTTATTAAATCATCCTTGAGGACAGATTGAGGCCGAAGGCTCCAGAGCTTTCACATGATTGAAGTCGTCCTGCATTAAGGATAAACAAACGTCACAGTCACACTTCAACACAAACAGACCAGTAATGTTGTCACTGCAGTCACCTCGGAGACTGATCCCCAGTAAGTTGTTTAAAGGAAGTGATTCACTTGCTCCCTTTTTGTCTGTCTCGTGTCAATCTGTCAGTCCAAACTCAGAGGACCTGTTCATTGTCTGTGTTTTATCATCAGTCTCAAGTTATCATGGTGAAATAGTTTTGTTTTTGGCACGTGCTGTTGCCTGATGAAATGTCCTGACTATGTTTCCTCTCTGCTATATTAGTTAAGCAACTTTGTGCTAATTTAATGCAGACCTCACCAAATAATTTTCAAATACACAACAGTTTATTGGTATGCGAGGTAAAAAAGGGAGTAACAAATGGTCCTTATTCTCAAGTCTGTTCTCAACTCTCACTCCCCAGCTACATACCTGATCATTTCATGGAGAACAGCATCTGGTTGAAATAATAATGCAGACTTCTTGCCACCTTATCATGGTCGAGTTTATGTTTCCTTGTGACCATGGGAGCCGTGTTGTCAATAGCTGCTGGTAGGGTCTCCTAAAGCAAGCCAGTCACGGATGAGGGGCCTCAATAGGTGTGATTCAAAGTTCTAAATGATCATCGTTTTTGGGAAGAGTTACTGTGCAACATCGGGGATACCAGGACCAGTGCTTGGAACCAGGCCTGGTAGGGGTGCCCTGAGGCAAATACCTGACAACTGGACCACTACCTGTAGGGATTAGTCAGAGTGCCAAGGGAAAGCAGCAAGGGAAAGCAGGGGCTTTTACAGATTTAAAAATTGTGTCTTTGGATGTGGAATATCAGCTCGCTGATAGTAAGCAGTGGGAGATGCAGTAGTGTGACATTCAAGCATACAAACTAGATATATCTGAGTTTCCCCCTATACACAGCACCAGCTCTAACACCAAACTGCTTGATAGGTGCTGGACTGTCTTTGTTTCTGGATATACTCATTAGCATGAAGCAGTGATTCATGATGCAGGGAACGATAGCATCACCTCTGTCTCATTGTGTGTCACACGAAAGAAGGTGTCAATCAAGATTTTGAAGTATACAACCTTCTTGGAGTCCCTGTGTAGTAATCCTCTTAGCTATGTAAGAGGTTTCGCTAGTGGATTTTTATGCCATGAACTGTCCATTATCCATGTTCAAGTTGATTGTTCCAAAAAATTGTAGGTCCAAGATGATTGACGGCTGGTGATGATTCACTTCGTAGTCAAATCAGTCTGTTTGTCTATGATGATGCTTTTTAGGAATAGTTGGTGTGTCTGATCATGTCCTGGGGTGGTGTGCAGTCGAGTATGAAGCAGCTGGGATGATATTCAGTGCTGTCAAGTGTCCAAGTTGCTGCCCCATGAGAAGTAGTTTAAGTATCCATGAGATCAACAGGCGTATTGGTGCAGGTTTGTCATCAGTAGGGCTCTGTCATTTATGGTGATGAACTTGGATTAGTGACTCAGAGAATAAAGTTGCAGATACAAGCAGCTGAAACAATGTTCCTTCTGGGCATACCTTCATTTGCATTGAAAGAAGCCAGTTGAGGTATCACAATCATCTGAGCTTGATGCCTCTTGAACAGATATCTGTCAAAGTATTCTTGATACATCCAATTGGGAAGACTTTCTGGGCAAGCCTAGAATATGTTGAAAGGAATTACAGTATATATCCTTTCTGATGTGGGATATGATATTCAGAATGCTTGGTTGTGTGTTGAAAACTTAACACTGCAGTTTTTATCGACTGACTCTGGCATGAGGACTGCAAAATGTTAGGCCACACTTGCTATGTGAGTGCATGTGTTTCTTTACTTAAATGTATGTTTTTTTCTTTGTGTGTTAACTAATTGAAGTTGGAGACAAGGGGAGGAGGGATTTTTTTTAGTGCATGAATCCAAGTCTCATAGCTGCCACTCCTAAGCTACATTTCCACGACACAACCATAGCTGGCTCCAAAGATCAAAAGATGCAAAATAAATCAAAAATGGTGTTACTGGGGAAAGTGGGTGGCAATATAATTACTAAGGTCTTACAAGCCATTATTCTTTCACAATAGTGGAAACCAGGCTGCAATTACCCAGCATGAGGGAGAAGAAAGGAGTAGGAAAATGCATCACTCTTGTCACTTAATGTTCCATAGGAACATCAGCAAAGTCCTAAAGTCCACCACTGCTCAGGTCTTCAAAGCACATTTAAATGCCAACCACAAAAGAGTTTAGTCTGTTTTCTCAGGATCATTAAAGGTTATAACTCTTACTGTTGAAAATAAGTGTTCACGAAAGTCTGTTTTTTAGATTCTGCTCATGTTAATAAACCTCAGTTATTAATTTTATCAGCTGAGTGTCTACAGGTGAAACAATGTTGGGTGAGGCAGTCTGAGTTATTCTGCATCTGAAACAGTGAAAATGTAGCGGCTGAAAATGGATTTTAGTTATGAATAAGGCATTATAAATTATATATTATAAAAATATAGGACGAGGTTGACGTCAGGCTGAAGTTACATACAGAAAATACTAAAGTCAAACTTGACTAAGAATTCACTTACTATACAACTATTCACTAGACTCTTTATGTAATGTTGCCTGGAATTTAATGTTTACAGTCTTCTGATAAAACAAATAAAAAAGCACATTTAAATGTTTATGTTTTTCTTTATACTTTTAGTAATCATTGCTTTCATTTCAATCACTGTAATTGACAAAGAAAATACTCTAGCATGAAATGCAAAACCAATAAACGGAGAGAAATGGCATTCAATACCATCTCTGTATTTATTGTTTATTATTTATGTTCTGCATTTTGTATCCATGATTAACCATTTATAATTGTTTTTTTTTAAATTGACGAACTGTGTTAAATCGTTTTAGCATTTAAAAGGGAAATGAAGGCAAATATACAGCTTTTGATTATCTGGCTTCATAAGTCTACCCATGTCAAACAATATCATGAACAGCAAATGCTAACATTAGCTCAGCTGTTGACGGTAAATGCCCCCTTGGAGATTATTCAGTCCAGCATTGTCTCCATTGGTCTGAGACGCAAGACGCCCAAAGACTTAATGCTGCCTCTCCCATCAATGCTCAGCTTGTTTGAGCAAATAATCACTCCAGTAGCCAGCGGCCTTCAGGGGACAGACAGAACAATCCAACAGCCTGGGAGGGAATTGACTCTGATTTTCCCTTAAGCCTGCTCATCAGTTATTCTTATGTAATTGCAGATGGGAATCTGATGGGTGTGTCAGAAGACTTGCATCACTTTCACTACCCGTGTGTGTGTGTGTGTGTGTGTGTGTGTGTGTGTGTGTGTGTGTGTGTGTGTGTGTGTGTGTGAGAGAGAGAGAGTTAATGTGGATTACAACACGAGGGTCCCACACCCTGTCAGGTTTTGGCACATGGATGTGTTTTACATCGCTTTTTACAGTGAAAAATTTAAAATGTAATGTGCCAATACATAAATTAAAATAGTATTTGAAATATGTAAATTTCAGCTGCATATTTTATAGCGATGAGGCAAGTGCAGGTGTCATCAGGTGAGTCAGCCTACTAAAAATCATACAGAATGCTTTTTCCTATTTTGTCCAGCAGATGGTGCTTTTTAAAACAAGAGGTTGATTCTGCATGTGTACTTGGTGGCCAGCCTCTAACCCTCCTTGCTTCTTGCCCTTGGGTTCCTTATAACAGTGAATATTAACCTGAGGTTATAGACAAGGGGGCTGTAAAATAGCTGACATCAGTGCTCAGCAGCTTCCAGCATGCTGTAATGGCCTCTCCCGAATCTGTTAGCTTCTGGTTGCACAGCATTACGTAGTGCTTGATGAAGCTTTAATGCTAATGTCTTTGTCATATAAACACATTCTGGGTTCAGGGAATGATGTAGTCACTGAGTGATTTAATTGCTGGGGCGCCTGTATGTGAGTTTGTCTGTGTGTCTGAGAGCGATACTTTTTACAGGTTTGTGCACTGTTGGCAGAGACACCATAATTTATTTCTCACAATAAATGATCTTTGGGATCTCCAAGACAGTAAAGACTGAAGGATTTTGAACCTCGCTACTGTGCTTGTCTGTACATTATAAAGGAATGCTACGGATGACCGAAAGGACTGCTCACATAACATACAAATACCATTACATAACCAAGTTAGCTGCATTGTGTTAACAAGACAAATGACAGCCTGATTGCTTGGCACTTTCCAAACTATAAAGAACCGAGATGGAAATTTTCTTCTTCAGGAAGCAACAGAAAGAGAAAGAGCAAAAACAGGACTCCCAGAAAGTGTTTTGACTGTAAGTCATGGCTGCGAGGGGCAGCCACACATCTTTGTGATTAGGTAAACCTCAGAAGCCTTTCATGTGAGCAATCTGTAAAACCTCAGTGGGCACATCCTGTGCGGTATGCAGCTCAATCAAAGGCAGCGTGTCCTGCTCAACCTCTTATTAAATGCACTCGATTAAGACTTATTTCCAGCAGCCATACAGGAAAATTGTGCAGGAGTGCTATGTAGATTAAGATACACACATTTTTGTAGTTGTTTGTGACGAGTTAAAATGCCCTTTGTGGATACAAGTGAGTACTCGGGAGTGTTTGTGTATATTTGGAAAATCTTCTTAGCTAAAGTGAACATGTTGCTCTGAAATATTTTCCAACATCTGCCGCCCATCAGGATGTCTGCTTTCTGAGCCACTGCTGCATTCCTGAGCCGCTCCCTCTACCTGGATCAAAAAAGAAACCCTTCCCTGTCGTTGCCCCTGAGCTCTGCTCTCACTACCCCAGTTCAAACCATACTGTAGGTATTTTGCACCAGGTGCAAACCTTTGCCATCAGGCCCTGTGGCTTACATAAAAGAACAACACATGGGTATACTCTATCCATTTAGACTGGTACTTGTTGTTCTTTAATTATAAATGTAATATTATAGTGTTTTTTTTTAACTTTAGGGTCATAACACTAACAGCCACAAGCACACAGAACTAATCTGAGCTCAGGTAAACATGCAGAATGAAAACGCCAAAGTGGGAGTCAAGTGGTGTTTATGTGACAGTAGCAACACTGTTTCAGTAGCTGGAAAACAGAGCTTGAAGTTTCTATGACCACATGAGCAACCATGTTACCCCTGTTTCCTGCCCTTGCCCTATTTCTACATCATAATAGTATCTCTAAATGCCTGTTAAACTGAAACCTTAAAGGGAGACTTAAGCCTCCCTACTTCGCAGGGCTGTTTACAACTTTTCAGCAGACCCCTGCAGTTTAAGAGCCAGTAGAGGCCAATGCAGCTAATTCACTTTTAAAGACAACTGCTAATGAATTAGGTCAATTTGGTAGTGATATTCTGCTGTGTGAAAAAAAAACGTACCCAGGAATGCATTCTTTGTATACAGCCCATTGTGTACAATAATAGTCTTTGTCCTTCTTGCATGGTGTCTAATCCCAGCCCATTCAGAGCAGCACTTAAGATTCTTGGCATACTCCCATACTCATTGCTACTCGTGGACTTAATCTTTTTTTCCCCTCTCAGAATCAGTCAAGTGTATGGCTTAGCCAGATCAAATAAAAGAAAGCTAGCTCGCTTCAGAATGGCATTCCAAAGCACAGAAAGTCAGGAGAGAGCCTCCAAGGTTGTGTTATATAAGAGTAGACTGACCCTGCTCAGTGTCTGTCTGAGAATCTGTTGGGTCTACAGAATGATATAACAGGAGGATTTTCACTGGAAATAGTGACTTAAAATAACTTCCCCCAGCTGTGTGCATGTGAGCATTGTACTTTGAGTGCAGGTTGAACATAGTGATCTCAGGCAGTGTCATATTTCATAAATAAATCAGTTTTATTTGTAGCATATAAAATTAAATCATTTTACAATTTATTCCAGTATGACACATAATATCCAAATAAAGTAGCTACATTTTTGATAAATAATATTAATAACAATAATAAAAACATTCATTCATCCTTTTGACATGTTTCGCTTTGTCTTTTTCATGAAGGGAGTTCAATAGCTGCCACAAAACATGAACAGTAATGCCCACGTCAGGAGGGAAAGAAACCAAACACTTGTTAAACAAGTCGAAAGGTGACATTTCGGTGTCTTGTTCTTAAGATACAGGATGGTATGCTAATTGAAGTTGCGCATGTGCATATGTACATATACACACACAAGTCTACAGTCTGGGTCATGTCTGATGTTAAGGATCAAAATATACACAGTGAATTGATATCAGCGACTAACATAAATGTACAAATATTAATTACATCTTGCTCCATAACGAAGCTACTTTGGATGCTCCATTAATACGAAGCAGTTCATAGTTAAGAATGCTGATGTAGTCACAGCAAACAGTGCACTTCATAAAGTCCTCATGATGTAAGCCCACAATTCCTTGGGAATCTAGTTACAACAAGAAGCTGGTAGTTGATTGGTGGTCTTTTTACACCCCTGCATTAATCTGGACTGCCATTGTTACTGCTGATCTCTCTGGCTTAGGGGTTGGCATCTTCTTCACCAATCAGTCTCTGAACTTGTGGATATCGTTGGAGAGGCGGTAGAAGGGGTAGGAGGCTTCGTTGGCATGTGGACAGTTATAGGTGCACTTGCAGGACTCAATCATCATGATGTTCTTGTTGAAGGTCTCGCCATCCTCGCAGCGGAACTTGACACGGATGGTTCTGGTGTCATGAGGGCTGCAGCAGCGTCCATCCACGCAGGCTCCGCAGTACTTGGGCCTGTACTTCTTCAGACTGGAGCAGCCAGCATAGGTAAACTTCACTGGCTGGCTTGATTTCTTGGTTCTGCTGCACTTCTTTCCTTTCTGTAGAGAAATGAATAGAGAAGGACCATCAGTCATGCACTCAGAGCCAGCAGGGATGTATTTTCAGTATCTTGCATGCATCCATCACATTCAGTTATGGTAGCTCAAGCTTACCTTAAGACTGGAGTAAGGTGACTGGGTGCAAGGTCGAACTTCACAGATTCTTGTCTCTTTGACCAGTTTGCATTCACTGTTGTTGTTGGTGACTCTGGTGGAGATGCCTGTTCCACAGCTCTTGGAGCACTGGGACCAGGGTGTGGTTTGGACGATACACTTCTGAGTGTCAAACATGTGGACCTCAGGCTGTGGTCTGAATGCTGTTATTAAAAGAAAAAGATAAAAAGAAAATATTAGCAACTTAAAATCTTACATATTTTAATTCCATGTTGATATCCAGAAAGAAACAATTAACTTCCGGAATGAAAGACTTACCAGGTAAAGATTTGAGTCCTCCCTTGACAATTTCAATGAGCTCGTTCCTGTTGGTCAGGTCTCTTTCCAACTCATCAGTCATTGTGTCTTTCCCAAAGATCTTCTCCAGGATGTCTGTGTCCTTGCCATCATCACACACCCACTCTTCGCAGCACTGGCCTGCTACCTTGACCAGTCTGGGGTTGGCACAACCAAGGTTGGGCAGGGAGAGCTCCTGCGGGCACAGTGGGACACATCCTACTGCCCCATCGATGCATGTGCACTGGTGTTTACAGTTGGGCTGGAAGCTCTCTCCGTTCTGGTAGATCCTGCTGTTGTACTCGCATGGTCTGCCCTCTGACTTGGCTGCAGAAGGGAGAAAAAACAGGAGGAAAGGAATGTTATTCTTTCCTGCTCTGCTCAGAGACTTCTGCTGAAGACATCACATGGCTGCCAGATAAGGATCAGTTAAACTGTGAAATTCTTCAGGCTGCCTGAGGAGTCTCTGTCCCTCTACAGTGGGCTGTCTGTGCTTTGAGGTTTAGTCTAAGTTTCCTCCTATCTGCATTCCACAGCGTTGAAATCACACAGGTCCCCATACTCCTAAATAAAATCCCCCTTATTTAAGAACAAAAAACTACTTCAGACTGAGAAGCATGCACATCTGGATTGGAGTTTCATACATACCTCGGCAGATGCCACGAGTAGTAGCAGCAGCAAAGCTGGCCCCAAAGTTACACTCCAGCCCTTTAGTGTGGTCACAAGGCTCGGTCAGGCTACAGTCCTCGTTCAGCTGCCTGGCGCAAACTTTGCAGCAGCCGCAGCCGTCCAGGACGACGCTCACGCCGGGTGCGCACTTGGGCATCTCAAGCGGACAATCACACATGGAGGGGCAAGAGGAGGAGGCGGCGGCGGAGAAGACCTGTACAGCCAACAACAAATCCTTTATTATAAAGACTGAAACGTTCAAAATCACGCCAAACAGACTATCTCACAACTAGAAAACCTCTCACTATTTCAACCAGTTATCAAATGATTTGTTCAGTTTTCTCTCCATAGGCCAACAACAGATCATTATAACACCATGCTGAAACTTTTCCCTTACAGAAAGATAATATAGAGAAATAACTCACCAAATGGAGGCTTCCAAGGAAGGTAACGACAACAGTAAGCATCAGCATCTTGGATAAATTTCTTGTGCGTGTTCAAGAGGAATCCTGTTCCCAGTTTATGAAAGGTTGATAAAGTCTGTCTTCGGAGGAGTCCTTAGGTATTCCCTCGCTCAGTCGTTTGTCTCTCTTGATTTGTTTGCTGGTAGTCTCTAGTGTTAGAGGCTCCTTTAGAGTAGATGAAGCTCTCGATAAAGCGGTTGCAGTCTGCTGAGGTCCGGCCACCTCCTGACTTTTATACCGTAGTGGGAAGTTGACGTAGTCCCTGGGCTGCCTGCTGAACTGTTCCCAAACTATTCCAGGAATGTTTCTCGGCGCATTTTCCATCCAAGACCTAAGCTCCACCCTGTCTAAACCTTTCTCTTTTTTTCTCTCTAAAATGGATTTTTCCCCCCTGGATCCCATCTGAACACACTTTTCCGTCTCACATTTTTCCCTTCTTGTTTATCCCCCTTTCATTTTCTTCCTCTGCTCGCTTCTCACATCTATCAACCCAAGTTCAATTGACTTTTTTGTGGAGGCGAGGAGTTTAGCTGCTTTTTGCTACTTTTTTTCTGTGTTGACTTTTCTCCTGTTTTCTTTATGTCAAAAAAATGAAAGAAATGACTAAATATTTTTATTTGACTTGTTTATTCAAATTTACAGCTCTTGAGTTTTATATTGAAGTAGACTAATCGTTTTACGCAAAATTGCTACCCTGTGATTTAAAATAGGCCCATCATAAAAGAAAATGCACATAATATTTATATTAATAGTCCAGGGTGTAGAAAACATGCCAAAAAAGCATTAAAAGTTACCTATTTCATTGTCATTTATAGTGTATGAATGTTAGAGTGCTATTTGTTTCTGTGTCAGTTATGCTTTTGCTGATTAAAGCACTTTGTTATATACACTTTTATAGCATGTTGCAGTAACCACATTTAAAATAGCTGTAGGTTTTTCTCTGTCTTAAAGGTGTGGGCAGAAATACGTTTAACAGCGTCTATTTCTGGCTCTCCAGTGCCTTTATTCAGAGGAACTAAGTGTTTCCAGATGCTCACCAGAGCTCAGACGTAACAATATTGCCATATTTGGTATGGCAGTAGCCTACATTATTAACATATTTCTCTCCCTTTGGCCAGCAGACCACAAAGCATTCCTGACAGCTTAAAGGCTTGTTAAATATGTTCTTCATGCAGGGAAATTCCTTAGAATTCATTCCTTGAGGCAATTGAACATTTTCACGCAATCTGTCCATCACGTTTCGGGGGGAAAAAGTGGGTCCCGTTGTAGGTAAAGTGATCCAATTTTCCACAAGAGATGTTGTGGTGTTGGTGGTGTTGGTGGGGGGAGACAAATACTTGGTCTTTGTCTACTTTTTACATCAGGGGTCTCAATAAGTCCACCGAAGTTTTCAAATTATTCCGATCGATGAAAACTCTCACCAGACGGAAACGAAGTGCGTAAAGACGCAACATAAACCATTATTATTGCCACGAACGGCTGGCAGATTCCAAAGAGGACACTTTGCATGAGGGCAGAGAGTTTATTTGTGTTTATGAGGATCGGACATTTAACCATCACCTCTCCCCCGTAACCTCATGTGTAGAACAATGTCAAGGCGGCTGAAGAGCCTCTCCGGTGAGTTTATGCATCTTTTGTTTGTCAGTTTATTCTTGCTGGCTGTTTTCTAGTTAACTTTGACGGGTTGTGAATCAGCGTTTAACTACAAAAACTGAATCATCACCGCACCCTTAATACGAGAATAAAACATAGTTGAAATTAACTCTTAAAAGTGTAAATTCTGGTAGAAATACTTTAATATTTTTTTCTGGGTCGCTGTGTACCCGAGGTGGACCGCAGGGTGACATTGGACACTTAAGACTAGTAGAAAGTAGTTTTTAAGTTTATCCCCGCCGGACTGTCTGGGCTTAGGTTGTGATTTTATGAGCATATTTTCATACTTCCAGTTCGAGACACTAGATGGTGATGTGTAAAGGATACGCTTGTGCATGTTTTCTTAAAGAATGATCAATACCCAGATGCCAGGAATCACTTCAAATAGAATATTCATATGATTGCATATATAACAGATCCATAAAGCCTGTATTTGTGTGAGTATTTAAATTGGAGGTGTGCCTGTCTGAGTGCGCGCGGCATATTTGGACAGGGGGTGTGTCTGTGTGAGCACATGGGCATTGCTCTCTTGTTTGTATTTCCAGACTGTAATCTGAAAATGTGTGTGCCTACTGTGTCTTAATGTGTGTTTACACATCAAGATCTGCTTACCTATTATAACTATGAAGTCTGTGAAAACACTTGTGAAATGTCTACTGTGTGAATGTTGCTTCTCTAACTGATGTCATCAGCATTATCCCAGTTTGAAAGACTTGAGCATTTACTAAGCAGGGATGGTTTTACAAGAGCTGCTGCAGAATCATGGAAAGTATTTTTGGAGCTTTATCCATACAAGGAAATAAAGGTCAGGATGCCCTACTCTTATTTTGATATGTTTATAAAAGATAAGTTCACAATATTTCATTTTTTGTCTGGTACTCATATAATATGATCATTGAAACAGCTTTTTGCTTGCTGTGATCATTCCTTCTATAATGTAAGTAATGTGGGACAACATCTAGTCCAGTTTTGAGTTTTGAGCAAAAATGTATTCCAAAGTTTATTTGAAGTTAATATGAGACCTCAGCTGTCTGAGTTAGTCAAATAAAGTGAATATCTTACAGTTACAGTCTATTCAGTCAAAAATTCCATCTTTGAGCCTCTATGGACAGTGTTTTCCTGTTCAGCTGCAGTGGAAGGATCGTAAGAAAAAGAGGGAATTTGGCACTCAAGTGACTGTAACTTTCAAAGATATTTTCTTGGATGACTTTATATTAAGTTCAGATAAACCTTTAAATCATTTTTTGCACAGAAGGAGGACTGTTGATTTTGCCCCCTATGACTTACATTAAACATGCATGGCGGGATGTCATAATGGACAATATGAACAAGAAGAAAAATGTGTTAATTGGGCACTATTGTTTTAGGACAGACTTTAAAAATTGTGAACTGGTCCTTTAATATGTCTCTCACAAGTCCACTGACATTGTGGAAGTGCAGTACTAAATTGCTGAAATAGCTTCTCATTTCTCATAAGCTGCTGAATTGCTTGGACAGCAGGTCATGTTTTCTTTGATTGTCCTACGGTGTTTTGTCCTTAAGCCTCTTGTGTGTGTGTGTGTGTGTGTGTGTGTGTGTGTGTGTGTGTGTGTGTGTGTGTGTGTGTGTGTGTGTGTGTGTGTGTGTGTGTGTGTGTGTGTGTGTGTGTGTGTGCATATTTGAGTCTGCTTATGTGCGTATAGCTTTGTGTGTACATCCTGCTATGTGTTATGGCAATAGGAAACACTGTTGCCATTTTACGTCAATGGAGAATAACATGCAGTAATCTTCATTCCATAATTATCCATTCAGTTCAGGAAACATTCCGAAAGCTGGACATGCGTCTCCGTGTTGTAATTGCCCGGCATAATAGTTTCCACTAAGGCTGTCTAACATCCACTGTTTCTCACACACATACAGTACACACACTCCTCCACCCCCACCCCCCCACGCCCCCACCCCACTCAAATGGGGATGGGGTCTTTGTCCTTTATCAGAATTATCACTGGATTATGCCTGATGTTCTGTGATGTGGGTGCCTCTGCAAAGTTTTAGAAATTGTTGTGTTGTGTTGTGTTGTGGCTCAATGTAATGGAAACCCATTGTCAGATCCCACTAGGAGCTCTCACAGTTGAAGAGACAGCAGCCCTCAGAGTCAGTTCTCAGGAAATCTGTGGTGAGCCTCCCCATTTATATCCAAGTGACAGATATAACAGAACAAGGCCGGCATGTTTAAACAACAGATTCCATTGTACTATATTCAAGATGAATGTCATAACTGGTATGCAGTGTGTACTAGCAACACTTCCTTTCTCTGTCAGCTCAAGGAGCAGCAGGAAGCCTGCTGAGTTATGACTCGTTTTCATGGGAACAGGGTCAGAGATGAAGCCATTGATTAAAACACTAAGTCAAGCTCTATAGGTGTGAAAAGACTGCCTTGGATCACCCATTCACAATAATTTAATTTAGTTTAACTTTTGTAAGTTTTGCTGTTTCTATAAAGGGAAACAGGTTCAATCCCGACTTTGGTTCCAGGTGTTTGACCATTTTGTCTTTGCTATCTTGATGTTTCTTAAAGGATGACTAAAATATCATCTTTTTAGAGCACACTTCTCATGCTGCGATGTGTAAGTTTTTCCTTGAAGAATATTTTGGGAATGTGTATGCTTAAAGTTGAAGAGCGTATATTTTTATTTAAACAACTCTGGAATATTCTGCCGTCCACTTCCCTGTGGGGTCTACTGTATTTCTTCAGTTTGTGTCTTCAGTCATTTTCAAGACATTAAGACACTCAGAATATACTTTGGCTGTAGGTATGTGGAATATGATAGTGGCTAATGCTGACTTGTTGTCTGATAAGGTCTGTAGGTGGTCAGGCTAGCTGTTTCCAGTTTTTACGCTAAGCTAAGCTAAGCTAACTGGCTTCTTGTCATCGCTCCATAAAGACTGAATGTGATATCAATTTTCTCATCCAAATCTTAACAAGAAAGTGAGTAAGCATATTTCCCAAAATCTCGAAACCCCCTTTAAGACTTTCTGTAAGTTGGATTACAACAGTCTGTGCAGTACAGTCATTTTTTTTCCCAATTTTAGTGGATATAGCTTCGTAACTAGATAGGTATGAAGACAGTCGATGACACAGTTACTAAATGTGTTCTTTTTGTGGAAAATAGCTATCAACATCCCCAGCATCAGACTTATACAAATCACACAAGTAATCACAGACATGGCTGGCAATTCATATAGGTCTGGACCAGGCTGGTGGGTGCCAAACCTGGTGGTACAGTATGTCCAGTTATATAGGGTTTTTTCCCCCTTTGGCTTGAATCATGACATATTTAGGGGAAAATGTAATGCTTTCACCGCAGTGATTTTAATATGAGACAGTACCTCTATTCAAGTTTGATGTGAAACAGGGAAGAACAAAAGTAATCTTAGTGCAACAGGCTCAGTTTACATTCACATACCAATCCCTCAATGTAGAAGTGTGAAGAATCTACTGTGCTGTCAAAAAATGTAATCTGCAGCCACGATTGTGTGGAAACATGTCTGACATTTGTGTCTAAATTAATTATAGTTACGACAAGTTCAAGGACAAAAATCTCTCTCTGATACTCTGCAAGGATATCATCAATCTGTGAAGCTCGGTACATTCCAGGATTCATTATGTGATGAAGTCTTGAAATTTCCCTCAGCCTGCCTTGTCTACTTTTTGCATAATGGATATATGCACAGATACTCTTTCCACATAACTACCTACAGCTCGTTTCTTCTCTTTTGATTGTGGTTTCCTACATTTCCCAGAATACCTTTTGTTAGCTCTGAGGTCCTTTTAAGATGTTGCTTTCACTCTTTCATTTTCTTCTACAAAAAAAATAGAAAAATCAATCCTTTAATTGCTTCTATTTTTGGTGGTAGGCTCATAAATTCATCTTAATGCTTAGAGTTAAATGTGCCCCATGCACCTGTGTAATTATGCAAGCACTTCAAAAATCTCTTCATGAGTCCAATCATAGCAGACAAATATGAGGTGCTGTTTTTGGTGCCGCTTTATCCACAGCTGGAGGATCATATCTGCTTTCACTCATTTCTTTTATAACTGCACGATGTACCAGCCAGGTGTGTCTAAAGTATGAGGGCTTTCCTTCATCTAAAGTAACCTAAATTCCTCAGCATGGAGAGAGAAAAGAGAAAGAGAGGGTCTTTTCTTGGGCCATGTCCATCTGTGATGAGGAATGATGGAAAAAAGACGTCTGGGTGGGGGCAGGTGTTAGTGTTGGGAGGGTGGTGGTTGGTGATCCTGGCTGGAGTGGAAAAAGGAATGTGGGGCTCCTGGAATGTTTAGAGCAGTCGGGGATAATTGAGTGAATCTGGAACAAGAAAAGACAAACCGAGGTCCCGCAGTGGAAGAATGTGCTTCTGGGACGTCTGAAGAAACATTCCATCCATTCAGACAGCTTCACCGGGCCCAGAACCTGCCTTAGATGGCACCATAGGGAATATAACAAACCCTCAACCCTCCTCCGACCCTTCCTCCTCCCATACACACACACACACACACACACACACACACACACACACACACACACACACACACACACACACACACACACACACACACACACACACATATATATACTTTACACAACTCCTCCTTTCACATTCTTCTTGCCCTACACTTCACACACTTCAGGAAAAGAGATCCTCCTTTACATACATATATTTGCCCTTGAAATGTGTATACATTCTTTCAGAAGATCTTCTAAGCAGAATAGTTGCATTGTGCAAAATCCCCAAATGTTTATAAATTGTCACTTTAAGTTTGTGACCGTTTAATATATTTCACTAAAGAAAAGGAAGAAACAAACATCTACAAAGCATAGAGACCCAGAGGGATACACAATTCTCATTCTATTGTGTTCATGTTCTCAGATCAGAGTCTTTGTTGTGTGCAGTGAAGGTGATCAATATCTTCCATTTCCCGGGGAATTGTCTGTCCATTGTTAAGGAAATTCTATTTTATAGGCTACCACATGTTAGTTATTGCCTTTTTGCAGGAAACCAGTAAAACATATTAGGTTGCTTAATGCTGCTTCTGTTGCTACCACATCAAGATAAAATATCTTGCTGTGCTTAAGACTTTATTTCCTAAAATGTCACATCCCTCCCCCTAAAATAAGTGAATCTTCCTCTGACAAGAAGGATGCAGGAATGATTGCATTTATCTTTAATATGAGGTGATGAAAAAGATTACATTGTTGTCTTCTTCTTGCTGTCCCTCAGTTTGTTGGATTTGAATGAACAACTTAATCTAATTCTACAAAGCATCCTATAGAAAATCTAAAGATATATTATAGAGATCACATGTTGCAACACTATGTGCACATGGACACTTCATGTGTGTGAAATCACAGAATCAGTTTCCTATAAATATACAAATATGCAGACATCATGGAATAGTTTTTTCTTTGAAAGCATGACAGAGTTTAACTTTCAAGCTTGGCTTTGCTGATTCGGTGTGAAAGTGATTAAGTTCAGTGTATTACTGACTGTCACCTGTTGGGTTGAACGCCTCGCTGAGGGCTGACAGGTTCAAGTGCTACACGTGATGGTCGGTGCGCGTCACCGAAACACTGTCGCTCGACTGGAGACTGGAGCAGGACTGACTGACACTGTAAGTAGGCTACTGTAAATAAAGAATAAAAAAACCCCAACAAACTAACAGGGAATCAATCAGCAAGCCAGGCAGCATCGGGGTAGATGACAGTAGTTTCTATCATTCATTCGCTGAGTAGTATTTTAGGGTGTTTTTTTTCTCCGATCCTTTTTTCACAGATTTCAGCGTGCCAAGTAAAGGAAAAAGCAAAACATGGCTGGTTTAATGGCAGGTTTTCATTACACCCATGCTATCGTCCGGGGAGTCCCCGCGTCCCTGGCTAAAGGAGCGCTCCGGATGAGCCAGGCGGAGGTGGACCTGGCCGGGGCTCGGAGGGAGCACGAGGCTTACGTCGAGGTCCTGAAGACGAAGGTCGGGCTGGAGGTGGTCGAGCTCCCCGCGGACGAGTCTTTCCCGGACTGCGTGTTCGTGGAGGACGCGGCGGTGGTGTGTGGTGACACGGCGCTCATCACCAGACAAGGAGCAGAGAGCAGGAGGGGAGAGGTAGGGAAGTGACAGCATATGCTCCACAGCATGATTCCATATGCCGAAAATAAAAAGTTTGATGTGAAAGTGGAGAGGAAGGCACCCCCCCTTTCTCGATTGCCTGCTCTGCTTGACATAATAGGCTGCAGGGATGCATGCTAAAATGATAAATACCAGGGTGGTTTAACTATGCAACATCCTGTCGGTGATTATAAGTGTAGGGATTACAAATGTAAACAAAAAAATCATTTTGTTCTTGTAATAAGCTTGATATCCCTGCGGAGTCTTTGAGTTCATTCATAATCAACTCAACGTTACAGCTCTCTTATGAACGACATCTTTTTGCCGAAATGCTTGAAACTTAGGTTTTGGTTGGTTGGTGGTGGTGGTGGTGGGGGGGGGGGGGGGGGTTACTTTCCACCAGGTTTACATCTCTGAATGCATATAACCATCAATGCCAACCTATGATTACTTGTTAACCATAATGTGTACCAGCCTATATAAAGGAATATGGTGATTAGGCATAAAGCATCACCCATTTGAAGAAACATGCTACAATATGTGCTTGTGCTGCACCACAGATTTTCTTATTAAGGTGAACGTTTTTGCATGTTTTATAGTCTGCACAGTGCAGTTTACTTGGCAATGTGTGGGCAATATGTTGCTTGTTGTTACTTCAAAATGTTTGTAGGTGAATTGTCAGTGGACTTGATGGGATGCTTTCAACACATGCCAAGAGCTCTCACGTTGGCCCATGATTGGCTATTACATCAAGGGGAAGAAAACGAAAAATGTAGATATGATGTTAAAGAACGGAGCGCTGTATACAGAAATGAATGAATTGAGATTTTTTTTGCAAACAAAAAATCAGTAAGTGTGCACTTGGTTGCCAAGCGAAGGTAGTGACAATGTATGGTAGCTGTGTGTGTGTGTGTGAGTAAGTGCCTGACAATGAGGGAAACGGTAGGACGGCTATGGTGAAAGCCGCTGTCATTTCACATCAGAGTCATTTTAGCTGGCTCACTGGTGCTAATGGTCCCCACCCCCACTGACAGCATGGTTATTGATTGGAAAGCTTAGTCCTTGTACTTTCACCCCACAACATTTTATTAATGGCACATGGTACCATTAATACAATGATTTATCTTATACTAATAAGATAAATCTTTATTCCCAATCATATATCTAATCACAATAGTACAACCAAATTGGACATCTGTCCCCTTTGGTGCAAACAAGGACGTTCAATCCGTCACATATAAATTAAAATAAATACAAAAGTTGCAATGCATAAAAGGGAATCATGAATTGATGCGAATAGTAAATAAGTAACGGTTCAGTGCAAAAAGTAGCAGTTCATTGTAAAAGAAATGCAATAGAGATGAGTCATGTTAGATGTTTGTATTTAGTATTGTTATTTACCTGTTAAAAAAACTCTCACAGTCTGTTTGTGCGTGATTTTAAAGCCCTGAATCTCCTATGCACATGCACACCATTAACAAGCTGCCAAAACCCTTCCTCATATTTAAATTGTGAAAGTTTTCATATTTCATAGAGAGATAGCAGTGGTTTGGTTTTTCGCCCATAGTCTGCTCATGGGAGATGTCAGCTGTGGTGAATGAAAAATTGGCAAATTTTGAAGTACAAGAGCATAAATAATATGTTTGCACAAACATGACTCTATAAATCACAGATGGATTCAGATCCACAGATGGTTTCCAATGAATGACCTTTTATTGTCTGGGGTGGAATACTAAGTCATTCAGATGAAGAGGATGCTTTTTTTTGATAAATGAGATATAATTTTCTGTGAAAATGACAATCTATGAGCTAAAGTGCTGGCTGTGGGTGCACTGCAAAAAAGAATCAACAGAAATGACTTCTCATTGAAATTAGAATTAAGGATTTCAGATTAAGTGAAAAGAGATTATTATCCGGTTCATAATGGTTTTCTACACTATAATCCATGTTTCCAAACTAATACCTGAGAGCAGGACCTTTTTCATTATCTAATTTAGCCTCATGATATTATCATTCGTGGCTGCAAATCAATACATAACGTGTTGTACAAAATACACACAGTGCAGTATAATGCATCACAAGCACATTATTTAGCATCATGTATTGTGGCTATAAAGCCTGGGGTGTTTCTCCCTGTACCTTGTGATGTGGGAGGTTACATATCTGAAAGGGTTTAGAATTGAAAAAGTATTTGGTAAAATACATCATTATGTTGTTGAGCTTTTATACAGTCTGAAAAGTTTCCTTCAAACACTTAATTAGTTCTGTTTACAGTAGTTGCCATGGCAACAGATACGGTAGAGCTATCAGTAATGCTGGAGCATATCTCTATGCAGTCAAATAGCTTGCCTGATCCTCCCGCGTGTATAATACATCACTGCATGTCAAAACAATTACAATGCTTGTAATTTGGTGTAATGCTATTAGAGTTTAAAAATAGTGCAAACACTTGCAGTTCGTGAGCACTGCCTCATTATTCACCTGTGAGCAGATGGTACTGTAATTATTGGGTGCATCTTTCTTTGACCTGAGAAATTATAGAAAATGGAGAACAGTAGTTGGCCTTTTTATCAGCCCTCTTGGAATACCATCTCTGTACGTGGAGGTGGAAGTGAACATTGTGTGATCAATTACATCCTTGTAGTTTCAATGATTGCTTTTTCAGCCTGCATATGCATGGTCAGTTACAATTATAGCATCGTGTTTGAGGGTCTTAGTTTCAGACATCCCAATGCTGAAATAATTAATATCTCCCATTCGCTGTTGATTGAATAGTGAGGGTTGAGTTCCATCACGTAATTACCCCAGACGTTTCAGCAGCCTTGCATGTAGATTAGGCTACAGCATAATACTGCATCTTAATGCTGTGTTGCTAGTTCAGTATTAGACTTAAAGATATGATGTGGACTTTGTCTGTTTTCTAATGTAATAAAATTAATTAGGATTTGCCCTTTTCAATGTATTGCATGATAGGCCAGGGTTAGGGCTCTGTCTATTCTCTCTGCCTTGCCTTACTGCCATGATGGTTGTGGGAAACTTCAGTCAGGTCCAGTTCCAGTTAAAAGAAAGTCACTGCTTGTTAATAAAAAGACTGCTTATTTAACTTTTGTGAGTCTGTTTGGAGTCATACGGACATTCATGTAGGGGCGAGTGAGTCATTTTTAAACATCTTGACCAACATAGATAAGGTAAATTTATGAGTTGCCAGGATAGTTATATGTACTGCCAGTGAAAACTTTGACTTTATCACAGTCCTTTGCACTGTCAGGGGAGAACCAAACTTCTGAAGTAGTTCTTAAATTATTTCGATTAGACATTGCAGAGTGCAGGTGCATAACGACATAGCATAATTGATGTGGGAATTCAGGGGAATACTTATCTAAATTGGGAGGAAACATTTGTTATTGTTTATCTCTTTAGTTCTGAATGCTGTGGGAATTAGGCTTTTGGTCTGTTGGCCTCTTTCTGCTACAAGTTTTCCTCCATACCACTAATCATCTTGTAGAGTCACTACAGAGGAGATTGTAGTATTTTTTAATTGATTGTTGTTCTTTGTAGAGATCCTTGTTGTTCGACTCCATAAGATGATATGCAATAAGTAATTAAACATTTCTTTGAGGTTGCAGGAATCTAATGCCTTAGGTTGTGGCTTAAAAGCCTTTTTATTAGGGTAAGTGCTTGTCAAAATGGACTACATTATTGCATACTGCAGACTACAGCATTGCCTAAAACACTCCAACAAAGAGCCACAGTTACACTTTCCATATTTCACATTAGTTTGATAAGCAGGACAAGCTGGATGCAAAGCTGCAGCTTGTAAGATGATCTTTTCTTGCTTATTATGATCCTATTTAGGAATCATAATGAAAAATCAGCGAGTTAACCAGCTGTACAGTAACTGTATTTCATCCCTTAAAATTGACCTTACACGCACCCTTTCGTAAGGCACACAGTAATATGTTTCTTGAAGACTGTTAAGAGCTTTGAAAGAATTGCATGACTCTCATAGATCACTGCACGCCTTTAATTAGACAACAAATATAGTCATATGCTTGTTTTCTAAGCGTACACAGCCACTGTGTGCAGTTTGTGATTAAAGAGCAGAGGGACTGACGCACTTTAGTCAGACATTTCATGTACCTACTGATTATGAACACTAGCCTACCTTTGTGATTCAAAATACTGTATCTTCAAGTACAACTGCTTTTCAAACAATCTATATAAATGTATCCAACTGCTGCAAGTGAACAAGTTAGATATTCAAATCTCAGTTTGTTAACTGGTGCAGCTTTTGACCAGATCCCCCAGCCTTCTTAAAGATATACTATACAGGATTTGTCTGTTGGTGTTTGCAAACATGCAGCAATCAAAGCTTCATCCTGTCTGCTGTGGCCTCTCTGCTCTGCGGCTGTGCTCTCAGTCAAGCACACACACAGACCTGCAGCTCGTGCACATGACACATGCATGACACACACAGAGAACAGAGCAGAGGAGAGAGAAAGAGATGGTAATATAACCTGGTTCCTACAATCCTAACCTCACATTCTGTGGTTATTGGCGGGGGGCTACACATTGACTGGCACAAGGTTGATGCCCAGAACACAAAAATACAGTCTCTGCAGATCACCTTCACACATTTGTAGAGGGTCATAAGTGATAATTGAAAGGGAGCCCATATATTAGTTTTAAGGAAAATCCTGATTAGTATACATTAAATTCAACTGAACAAGCTCAGTTATCAATTGCAACCATCATCAGAGATGGGTGTGCTTGAAAGAGTACAACCATGTAGAGGAGTCTGATTGGGATGTATTCTGCATGCACAGAATAACTGATTTGAAAATATCTGCCTGACTTGCTGACTTTTTCTTAAGTTTTTCTGTCCTCACCTCACACATTGCCTGCAAAGTAACAGAAGTTGCCAGACTTTCCTTCCTGTTATCTTCACTTCATATGTTTTTTTCTTTGTGAGTGTATCCTTGCAATGAAACATGAAAAGCACAAAGTAGATAGCTACCGGTTGCAGTGTGTTGCAGCAAAATAATGAAATACTAAAGCAGTGTTAGAAATCGCTCTGTGACAAAAGTCCGTCTGAGCAAACGGGGCAAAATGCTAGAACTAAAGTACATTCAGTACACAACAGCTACCTGCAACCAAATAACAAAGTCAATACATAAAAACAGAGGCTATGTTCCAGTGTGTCGTAGCTTAAGCAGTTAGCGAGGTGCTAGTGCTGCCTGATGAGACACTTGACATGTGTGCAACCTGACTTACAGCTAATGAGCTTCTTATGGCGCTTTTCCACTACACAGTTCCAGCACTACTCGGCTCGACTCGACACGGTTCCAGGAACAACCTTTTCCATTACAAAAAGGTACCTACTCAACGTGGGCGGGGTCGTCATAGCACGGCTCCGTGAAACTCCAGTGACTTCGTTTTATATGCGACACAATACACATGGAGGACATGGAGGCGATGGTGTACTTGTTGCTGTATGTGGCTTTGTGTCACACACAAAGCAAGAAAATTGAGCCGCTGTTGCCGGTATTTAAAAATGCCGGGTTTGATTCTTGTGTGGGACGGCTCATGACTCTTCCAGTGACGAGTCTCTGACCAATCAGTGGCCGGCAGTCTGTTGACGTCACATTTAGTATTGGCTCGGCTCGTTGGAACCTCAGCAGAGCAGGTACTAAAAAGGTGCCAGGTACTATCCCTAGTTGAAATGCAAAAAAAACTGAGTCGAGCCGAGTCGAGCCGGCTGGAACTGTGTAGTGGAAAAGCGCCATTACATGCATCGCACTTTGCCTTGTCGTCTTTTTAAAAAAATGTGAAGCCACACTTGCCACACTGACCGCTTACCACAGTCCATCTTTCACTACTGTGCATGTTCGCATCAAAAATCGATACACTGTTATATTGATGCGTGACATACACAGGTCCCAGTAGATAGTCACGTCCAGGCAGATATGTAGCCTGTGTTTGTAATAATAAAGTTTGGTTGGTGTTACCTGGTTCTTGGCGTTTTGGATGCAGTTCTTATTTGGAACTGGTTTTAAAAAAGGGTGACTCAAACAGATGGTTAATATTCTAATTAAAAATGTCCATAAGCAATTATATGTGGCATGAAGGAAATGAGTTGTTGCACATTGAAGATGGTTTTGTCATCACTGCTCTCTGTAGATGGTGAACTGCTGGCACACCAATTAAAATTCCAGTTTTTGCTCACTTAAATATATTATTGATCGTTTTTCAGCAGCAACTGAGATAAATAAATTCAAGATCGTTATAATGAGGGGAATTGTAAGAATGAAAGAGTCAGGGAGTTCATAGATTGGGGTGTAGCAGTACTTTTATCTTGTCCATGTCCAGTCCCACCTCAGACTGAAAGTAGAAGTTAGCAGCAACAATGACTGCAATACACGAGTATTGGAAATTTTAGATTCAGAGGGGGGGAAAGGTAACACTGTGAGTTTGTCGATATTGTTCATTGATTAAATTTTGACCACTTGTGTACAACCTAGGAATCAGCACCAAAAGGCACTTCCTCTTTTCTTTTTCTGATAATAAGCATGAGCCAGAAACAATATTCCCACTTTACCGTTCAATCTTCAGTTACTATGGTTACAAGCTTATGTTAGGGACTGAAACAGAGATGTGATGGACAAAAGGGTTATACACAGGATGTCTGGGTTCATTCTCTGTGACAGAGGGCAGATCCGGGCAATTGCACTCAATCTGCTGCTCCTCCACATTCAGACTTGGCAGTTAAAGGGACAGTTCATGTTCAAGACACACAAAGAATGTCCTTCTCACTCTGAGCTATCTAGTGTCTAGCACAGAAAATATCAAAGTAAAAACTGTGGCATTGATTTTGTAATTTTGCAGAGGTCTGTGTGTGTGGCTCCACCAGCTAGCCACAGAAAATACTCTTTGTGGTTGTTTGTGAAGGACACGGTGGTCAGCTCTCAAAGCTCAATTTCAAGTCAAAATTAGTTCCAAAATTGCTTTGCACTGCCTGATTTGCATAAACACAACTTTAGTTCTGCCACGCTACCCTCCTTTGTGCATGGAAGTTGTCAAAGTAAAAGTTGTGAGAGTCTTGGTTCTGCAGACATGTCCAACAAGCCAACCCCAGGTGATTGCAGGTTATTGTTTTAAGGCTTCAGGTATTATTCAAGTTTCCCAGGATAGAAAGGTGTTTACCTAGCTGTAGATGCCTTTAACACTTAAATGAGGTTGATCCGCTTTGTCTGGCAGTGCTAATTCTATTTAACTTCAATTTCATTTAGTCACTTCAGTAAATCATATTTGCAAGCCCATAACCTAGTAGATCAATTACATTTCTCTGCATATTCAACAAGAGCAAGGTAAAGTACACTAACAAACACAAAACAAGAATCACTGTCATCTTTTTGAGAAGGATAGGTGCGGTGCTGTCAGTCAAAAATGAACTTCAACAGACTCCAGCAGCCATGCTAGTGATTTTTGATAAACTGACTGATAAACTGCTTCATATAATTTTGGCTGTGCCAGTAGCTTGATGCAGTCGGGCGACTTCTTTGTATTCATATACTGAACCTCAGGTTGTGCTGGTCTGACAGTGAAGTCAAAGTTAATTGTGTGGAAAGAAAATCCCCTTCTGATCCACCACTCTTACTTTCTAGTTTTTTTGCCAATGTTTTTACTGAAGCAAAAAAGGCTTTAGTTCAGAATAAGTGGACAAGTTGGTGATGTGTGAGTCAGCCTTATGAACTGATTGAAGTTTAGTTTAAATCCTCCATAAGTTGATTTATTGCTACTGCTGAGACACTGTGATGACTTCAAGTATGGCTATTTAGTGTTTTAGAAGTGCCAATTCTACAGTTGACACTGACTGTATCTTATAATGGTATACTGCTGTAAGCAGTTACTGTAAGTTAAGCTTTCTGTGCCTGGAACCTGGAAAAAAATGCTCATTAAAAAGTGCTAAAATCTGTCATAACAAGTGTTAAAGGCCTAGGTGTCAATTTTGGTCTGGAGACAGGATGGAAAATTCAGTTCCACAGACACAATATTTAGGTCATGTTTTTATAGACGTAATATTTAGGTTCAGTCCTTGGAGTTTATGTGTCCGTGCGGGCCCCTTTCCGGTCATGCCTCACGTAGCTGCCCCCAAACTAACACCACACAGCACAGAAGCCTTGTTTTGACTAGACGGCCTGCAGAAGCAGATTCCTCGCCGTCCTCCCTGCTCTTATATTACTTCCCTTACGGAACCGACCTGGTTTCCTTCAGGGAGGCTTGACATCCGTGTGTGAACGGAGGAGGAGGGTGAGACACCTGGAACCCGCCAGTAGCATGTGGGACGGGGTCAACGTGCTTTCCCCAACTGTCTGTCACATTCCTATCACATTTAACCTGCCCTTCCTCTCACTGTTTGTCTGTCTGAGTCCTCGTCTGGCATGTTCATTCGTAACATTGTGGTGCTGCTGCCTTTTCCCATCCTCTGTCTGTCATTCATTTTCTTACTAAGGATATTATCAAAGGTCTTCTAAGGTCTCACTCAGAGGAACCTGGGTACATTTACATTTAGCAACCTACGATTCAGTCTCGTCGTTGCTATGAATCAGTCACTCAGTGATGCAGAGTGGTCTCTCAGTGAGAAACTAAGAATCTGAGCAATGTAGGTTAGCCTACTTTCAAATAATACACAACAAAATAAATTATGATTCCAGTAATATGATGATAGTGATTGTAAATTGCTGTGCTGCCGAGATATCTCTTGTTGGCTTGAAAATGTGCTCACATTGAAAACACATTGAGAACCAGCAGTGGAATAGAAATGAGGTTTCTGCATTCCACAATAAACTGTTTTTCAGTTAGCCAGACATCTTAAACTCACTTCTCATAATCAGAGTTTGTGTTTACCTGTTTTACTCTCTTACCATGCAGTAACATGTCCTCTCCTAAATCAGACTGAGTAATGGAGGAGTGACGATGCACATCTAAGAATAAATGCCAGTCACCTAACTTAGCTTATTGATCACATAAGATATTACTAAGAGATTTCTGCATTACTCAGTTAAAACAGGTTGCACTATAAGCAAGACCTTACATAGAGATACATTGTAACTAAATATTTATGACCAGTAGCCAGGTTCAACTGTTATACAATTATACTGTTATATAACTTTATACCAGTTAAGTTATGAGCAGATAACATTGATTAGGTTAGAATAATCCATCATTCTAAACTGCATGAATATTGCTACTGTAACTCTGAAACACATATATTTCCCAATGATTAAAGTCATGCCTACATTCACAAAGGTTCTTAAAGACATTCAGCTCATTCTTTGTTGCTTGGCATTAAAAGTATTTGTGAAGGTTATGTGTGATTCTACAGTGACTTTCTGTTTACATGCTGATAACTACTGATTTAATCAGTAATTAAACACTAGGAGGTGGTTAACTAATAACTTATGAAGGATTCACACTCAAATCTGTTGATGGATGAATGAATAATTGGAGCTATGTTCTTGTTTGATAATTATTACAGCGTGTTCTGTATAGGTCGTTCAACACGTGCCAGGACTTGCCGCTCGTGCGTACCAGTGAGTCTTACGAAAGGACAGTGCATCATGAACAGACCAGACAGCTCTCTCCACCCCTCTGTCACCTCAGACCATGCCCCCTTTTTAGCTCTGGGTTCACCCCTCCCAACCGGGCATAGTGCAGCAGCCTGCGAGACAGCTGCGGGAGACTTGCGAACAGGAACTCCTCACAGCCTTGCAGGATGACCCGGTCACGCTCAGCCGTCACCGTGGGTGTGTGAATGTCTGGTTTGGTATGTGAGACCAAGCAGTGGAACACACAGGAAGTGGTCCAGGCATGGTGGTGTTGAGAAAAGTCACGTTAAGGTCAGATAGGCCACCGCATAAGCGAAGACGGAACTCCCCCCACCCTCCCCCCTTTTTTCCATGCAAAAGTTTTTGAATGAAAGGTCCATTCATTTCTTATAAAAATATTATGTTTTTCTTCATTTTCTTCCGTCTTTCCAGCTTTTGTCTGCTGTCTGAGGCAGAGTCATCATTGCATGAATACAGTGAGGAGTCTAAGAGGAAATAGAGTATATTTCGGGAAGGCTGCTTGAATTGTGGTATTTTAATGTTCTGTTGTGTCATGTCATGTTAAACATTAATGGCAATCATTTAATTGCTCTCTTGCATTGTGGAGCAAGTTGTTTGGTTATGTTACATCCACGTGCAAATGATTGCTTAAAGAGAGAGCAATACATCTTGGACTTTGTTACAACCAGTCTGAAGGGCAGCATGATTGACCTTTGATGTTGATAAGGTTAAACCCACCCGTAGCTACAGAAATACTGTGTTGGAGGGGGGGGGGGGGGGGGTTCACTCCACTAAAGCACACATTATAACAGTGACATCAGCTCTAAAATACTAAGTCTGTATTTATTTGTAACAGGTTTCAAGGCTTTAGGAATGTTGACCAGATTTATTCTATTTAAACAAAACTGACAGATGTTGTTTGAAGGCAGCTTATGCAACAAACACCTCTAATAGAGCTCAGTGGAAGCAGTAGGATTGCATTCATGTAATTAGTTGTGACCCTCTCTTAACCAAATACTTCAGTGTTAATACCATGATTGTATATGCCACATTTTGTAAACATGGAAGAAATCAGTCAAGACTAATTGAGATAAATCTCTCACTCTCACCCCTTGCAGTTTGTTCTCACTCTTAAAAACACAGCACACTCCCTGAGAGACACAGACTGTCAACATCAATTTCATTGATTGCTGGAGATGCAGAGCCAAAAAGAATCTCTTACATCTTGCAGGCCATAACCATCAGTCTAACCTGTCAATCCGGTTGACAGTTACGGTTAAATGTCCAGCTTTCTCCTCTACCGCTGAACCACAACACTTTCAACAGCCTTCATTTTATCTGAAGTCCCGTTGATGGAAATTGACTGCCATCACTGTAGTGGTAAAAGTGAGGTATGTGTCTAGTTCACCTGCAGGTCTGACCCTGCATTACAACATTAATGTGATGGTAATGTACTAGAATATATAGTCATTGTTGTGCTGTATCAGCACATCATCTCCTAGAGACCGCTGGTCAATCAAACCATTTTCTGTGCAGTGAGTAAAAAAAAACAGGTGATTCAATGTTTCTGGGATAATGGAAACACATTGTATAGCATCAACATTAATGTTATATCAAATGGTTAATTGATAGAAAATTAACTGACTACAATTTTGATATTAAAGTTATTTCTCAGGCAAAATGGACAAATCTGGGTTGCCTCAGCTCCTCACATGTGGAGATTTACTGCTTTTTTTTCTTTGTCCTTTTGTAATTTGAACACCTGTAGGTTTTGGACTGCTGATAAGACAACACGGGGGTTGGATGATGAAAATTATGACATGCAGATATGTGATTTTCTGTTTGACAAAGATGACCATTTGTGCTAATGAACAGTTTTGGAATATAACTGAAATGTTGAAAATGTTGGAACGTGTTGTACCTCCACACAGTATGTGACTACAGGTGGGAGCCTGTCAAAAACCTCCTCAAATCCTGCTTGTAATTATCACCAGAGGGTTGACGTAATGGTGTTTTTCCAATTTAGTACTTTAATTTCAAAGAATATCAAAGAAACCCACCATCAGACTACTTACTTAAATCTTTTACTTTCCAATGAGCTCATTGGAGCTGAAATAATCCAAAACTGCACAGGATCAAGCAGTGGGTATGTAGACATGTAGCGTAGGCAGGGCTTATTGCAGTGTTGAAAGAACATGGTTGAAACTGTTTTGGTTTTGGCACTGTGCGTCTGTGTGAGACAGAGCAGTGCTCCTGGCAACTTGGAGCTACATCAAGAGTGAAGTAAGCGATGAAAGTTTGAACACGATCAATTATATCATAATGGTATAAACAAGCAAAACGGGGCACGAGTTGAAAGTTAACCTTAAATGATTTTATGCTACTTTAAAAGAAGTTGTCCATCGCACTTTGTTCCCATGAAATTCCTCCCGAGCGCTACTGTAACTTCAGGCCGTCCATGTCAGTTCCATTTGGGCTGTTTCTGAGCACACTGTCTCGCAGACACTGAGCAAATTATAAACTCTTCACCCCTTCGCCTCACATTACTTGGAGGGCTGGGTTTTGTATTTACATGTCAAGATTAAGCCAGCGTGAACCAGACCCCTGACGCACAACTGCACATCAATATGATGCCAACATCCGTTTCAGCACACACCTTAAAATAGACAGGCCTTTCACACCCTTTTTGTCATTCACAGTATAACTCCTCTTTGTATAAAGAAAGCAAAAAAAACAAAAATCAAAACAGTGGCACACATACAGAGCTAACCCACAGTGGTATGCATGTGAACGTGTACTAAATTCCACACATAGAGAAGTTTTCACCTGCAGACATACCTGCATTTCACCTCCCCGTCCTCATCTGTCTTGTTCACTTGTATAGACAGCAGGCACACACTCAATCATGTCAATTTTATATCTCATTGTTGGATGGCGTCCTGGGAGGACAAGCTAAAGCAAAGCTCAGTCATATTTTCTACATCGCTGTAGCAGTGTTGAAAAATGTGAAGCTTTCAAGAGCGCTACCCGGGCAAAAACAATGTTTTTTTTTATGGGGCTTTTTTCCTATCTTTATTGAAGAGTGTGGTCTTTCAGTTTCAGAGCATGATTTATTGATTTCACATTCAGATTTTTTAATTCTTTTCCTCAATCGCTGCCTTTGCACTCAAATAGCCTCTGCTTGCACGCAGATTTGTTTTGTTTCTGCTCAAATTGGATACACTCATATATTGTGGCTTGCACAGATTTCTTGCGTCCTTGCAGGTGCATTCACTTTACTTCTTACAGTGTCCCGTTTTGGTTCATTCGGGTTCATCCACTTTTGCTCTCCAGGGCTTTATTACATGTACTTCCCTTGCTTTCTTGTACCACTTTTGGAATAAAAGGACAGTTAATATATACCAGCGTCCATACTTAACAATAAAAGCTACATATCAGTTCTGTGAGCTCCACTTCACGAATGCACAGAAGACACCTGAGCGTGAGGGGAAGGGCTGAAGTTGGAGTGCAGGAAATTTGTGCAAGCAACAATATATCTGATTGCGAGTATACAGTTTGAGCGAGGGCAGAGCAAATCTGAGCACAAGCAGGGGGTATTTGAGTGCGAGGGCAGGATTTGAGGGAAAGAATTACAAAACCTGAACGTGAAATCAATAAATCATGCTCAGAAATCGAAAGACCATGGTCTTGAATAAAGATAGGAAAAAAGGCCCCATATGTTTTCACATCTGCTCAGCTCTCAGAACACACAGCCAATATTGTTTCAGAATTATCTTTCTGACAGGAACATGAAGTGATTTGTCTCAGCAGCTCGCGCCAGTTTATACTTTATTACCGTACTTTCTTCTTTTTCTCCTTCCCCAACAAACACGTTGTAGTGCTGCAGATTTATAGAGATTTAACCTGAAACTGACCAGGAATGCATTTTTTTTCTGTATTTGTTGACATATTCACTAATCACAAACTGATGATAATTCATCATCAATCTGAATACTTTATCTTTGATGCATGCTTCACATGTCTTCTTTTAATTTTTGGCCCATCCATCACAGCGTGGAGCAAATATTCCAGTCACTGTACAGTATGAACTTCTGCTCTTTGCCTTATTGGAAAGGCCGACTCATCGGTCTTTGATAAAAAGTGATGTATCACAGATGCTGTTTTTGTTCCAGAAATGCCCTCTCTGAGTTAGCATTTTTTCTTTGCTCAATCATTCAGCCTGGCTAATGCTGTTTGTTGAATAGTTTTTAATTATGCCAAAGTTCGGGGCATTCTGAAATTGAATTTAACAGTGAGTGAATCTTGGCCAATGTAATGAGCGCATCTCAGCTGCTAAACAATATGCGGTCCTGTTGTACCCATGTGTTTTATTTTCATGTTCCTGAGCTGGATGATGTAGAGCTTCTGTGCCTCTGTGCTTCTCATTCCCTCGGGAGAAATTACTGTCAGACTCCTGAATCAGTGGGTAATAGGTCACAGCTTATTCACTGAAAACTAACTTTGTCTGTCTGATGAATGCAGAACGATGAAGTTGGGGACTAACTGATTCCGCTTTAGCATTAAGCAGCTAAAGAGGTGTAACAGAGCTAAGAGAAGAGTTGCTCATCGGCTGAATGATTGTTCCTTTATGTCAGCTGGATGTGTAAACACGCAACTGCTGCTAGATGGGTATTTAGCCACATTTGGCTTGCTGCTTGTTAGCATTGTGACTGCAAGCACATTAGCATGCTGCTGGCATTTAGCTCAAAGCTCCACTGTGCTGAAATACAGCCTCACAAAGCCTCAAGCATGACTCTAGACTCTTACTCTTGGTTCCGTGCTGAGGGAGACATTGTCGAGGTGATTTGTTATTGCTCGTTGGAATGGATCGAAGTGTAAATGATGCATGTTTTCATTCACACTAACATGATTACTGTGAGTGCATGCAAGTTCAGTCATTCATTCTCAGACGCAGGAGGTGAGACGCAGGTGTCTAGTTTCCACATAAGGGTGAGTCAGGAGACAGTATGTGTTGACGGGGCGCCACAATGTTCTCAGAGTGTCAAGAGGAGCCTGGAAGCTGTTCTCTTGCATCTTTTGCACCTATGTGTAATTTGTGTACAGTAGAATGTGTGTCAGTGATACTTGCTCTGCTGACATCAGACAAACTGTCGAGGGTCAGCTCACCCAAAATCAACATTTATATTCAACTGCAAACATGTCTTTCCAAGTCGAAGGTCTCTGTCACTTCCGCTGATCCGTAGACCTTTCAACAGTTTTCAATGAGAATACGTTTTTTTCTTGACAAGATAGTCTAAATAAATATAAATGTCACACTGGAGGAAACTTATTTCAACACCAAATTGAAAAGCAGTGTTTTGTCATAAAGCTAATGTATGCATGCAGCTACGTTCGTCAGTAGAGACTAACAAATACAGCCTTTGCTCTCTGTCAGCAGTCTGAAGCTTGGGGCTGCACATGCCTATTATGATGATTTGTCTAATGGCTTGCAGAAAGATTTTCTTGCTATATACATGTCTGAATTCATTTTCAGTGGCTTACAGTCACTTGACATGCCAGTATTCCCAGCATGTGTGATGTCATACGGTATTTATCGAAATGAAAAGAGAGAGAAGTGCTCAGACTTGAAGACACTATCTCAGCCAAAATAATCAAGTATCAGTCATTAACTCTGTATTTCACAGATCTCTGATATGTCTGCAGCTTGATGATCCTTGTATTTGGCAGCTTTGGACATGTTCACAAATAGTCATAATAGACATATTAGAGGTGTCTTCTTGTTTGGCATGTTGTGCAGAAGGTTAAACACCTAGATTTAACACACACAAATTGAATCTTATTTTAATTGTTCACTTTTCATCAGAGATTTAAATGTACTGTACTGTATGTGTGTGCATGTACACATTCAGACACGTGTCTGAGTTTGTGTGTACATGCGTGCTTATGTGTGAGAGGTCCGCAGGGGTAGGGCAGGTAGCAGGGCTGGGCAGGGAGGTGTGTGTTGCCTCCCTTGTCTGCCCTCGGCTGTCGCAGTGTGGTGTGATGTCCGCTCTCAGTCTGTTCTCACGCCAAGGATCACACTGAAAACACACACCTCTTCTCCGCTTCCCATTCTCCTCAGTCACGCATAGAGTACCCACAGAGCCAGCAGAAATATCTCTGCTTAAACCATGAATTATTCTAGTAGTTGAATTTGATAGCTAATTAAACTTTTAAGGTATGTATCTCACCGGTTCCAGTTTTACATATGTGTGAATTTTCTGATTTTTTTCACTTTTGTATCAATGTAGACTAAATATCTTTTTGGGTTTTGGACCGCTCATCAGATAAAGCACTTTAAACATTATACTTGAGGCTCTTGGAAGTTGCGACAGGCTCTTTTCACATGTTTTAAAACTTTGTATAGATTGAAAGGATTCAAACAATGGTTAAACAGTCAATAATAACAGTCATCCATTTTTTTAATAGGACAGGTTCATCATTTTTTTATTCTGTCTTACAGCAATAGTCAAGTGTCCAAACAAACATTGAAAGAGGATTTGTTTGCTGTAATAATTCCCCCAGTTCATACTGACCATTAGAAGATCCATTATTTATTTATTTATTTATAGATTTTTCTTTTCTCTTTTTGGCATGTCCACTTTATTTGATGGTGATGGTGGAGAGTGGCAAAGCAGGGGAGAGAGAGGTGATGTTGTTAGGACTTAACCTTGAGACACGATATGGTTGTTCTTATTGTCCTACATTTACCACAACAAGCTACCAAAGGCGTCTTCTTTACAAGGAATGACTCAGGAATGACTCTGGAAATGAGATTTCTCTTATTAGTCTTTGGAGCTGTTTCTAAAAACAAACTACCATGACCATAATCTTTGGGGCAAAAGAACATGTCACTCTGTGCAAGTTTGGGCTCAATGATGAGTCTTTAAATAGGTTGTGGACAACAAAAGAGGTCTACATCATAGAGGAATAAGAGATATCAAGCTTTATATACACACACTATACTTTGTTTTGGCTCTGCAAATAAGATTAGTTGACAATAAGCAATGTATGTCGATAGCTTTCAGTGTAAATGAATGGGGACAAAACTCAAATCCTCATTTGTACTAATTTGTGCAAAAATTATTTCAAAAGTTTATCTAAAGCTTACATGAGGTTTCAGCCTTTCAAATTAAGTGCACGCTTAATTGAAAAACACATAAAAAAAGACTTAATTAAATCAGCTATTCAAAGCAAAAAGCAGGCACAGTAGCAGTACACACAACCTTATGTAAGCAGGCCCTTCATTTGAAGCTTCTGTCTCAACAGCACCGACACATTGTATACTGCACTCCCACTGGCCTCACATGCCTTTATTTGTAAGATACCATATAGCACATACAGATTCTCATTTTATTGTCAGGAATGATTTCTTACCAAAGATTAGATCTGACGATTTAAACCATTACTCTCCCTAATTTTTGATAAATGGCTTTTGACATCAGATTTTTGGGAAGTTAGGTAAGACTTGACAGATGTTAATGACTCCAGTACCAGACAGTATCTTATATTAGCCACTTAGTTTATTGGATAGTACCATACTATATCCCATCATACAGCAGCCAGTGTTGTCTACAAGAAAGTACTAAATATTGCAAGTTGAGATTTCAGCCAGTGACGCTCTTCTTCAACCATCATTTTTTTTAATGTTAATTTAATTCTAGAGAGAAAAATTGTATCATCTGTATCATTTCTGTCTCAAGTATTGATTCCCCATCTACCATGACTCACTGATATGCCAGACCATGTATCATGACCTAAAAACCTAACAGTGCAGCTATATTTAGGAAGTGCATCAGTGATAAATGAGGTCAGTAGTATCAGATTCAACAAAGGGCCTAAAATATCAACAAACACTGATATGATCATGAACACTCATAATTTGAAAGATGTTATTTGTACAGAAACTTAAAGTAACTCTGGGCCATTTGACCATAATGCCAATGCTGTCATCAAAACAACTCCTCACCTCCAGGTAATATTAGAGAGAATTCACAAATCACTGCAGAAATGGAAGAGATGAGGCAACACTAGATGTTACATAGTAAGCTGATACTGTATGCACAATATTTGCATGCTTGTGTTGGTGGGGGCTATTAAAGCTCAGGGGCCGTGAAAATTGTTACATTTGGGCCACGGCATGGCTGGTGTCAGTTGCATAAGACCCCCTTTCCATTGTGTAACTGTGTTTATTTAGCTTTCCAGCAAATACTTTGGTAAAGAGGTGAATCTCGCGGAGAGACTCAGGAGGATACACAGGCCTCAGAGGTGGAGCGGATGAAGTATTTTGTTGGCACTGCACTTGGAAAAAAAGACATCAACAGTGTTGGGAAACGCTCTTGGGACTGCGCAGGGAGGTGCAACATAGACTTTTTTCATTCATGTAGGGAATGCTATGCTAGTGCTTTCACTGTTTATAATGTGTTTTTTTTTTTTACTCTTCATGTGGAAAGATTTTTTGAATTTCACCCTTGTGTCATGCTGTATACTGTCTTTGTAGCTCCTTTTGAAGCTGTGTGTTTATAGAGACTCCCTCTGTAGCCTGGGAAAGCATAAAACCCTCCTCAATGGTTGATTATTTGTAATGTAACACATTGCAGCTCAGTTAGTATGACAGGACGTTCAGCATTTTTATTGGGATTGTTGGTGTATCTTTATTCTAAATGTATGCACCGTACAGATATAATCTTAAAATCATACATTGCAAATAGTTTGATTAGAGGATGTTTTACCAACCCCTTGTGGGTCTGTCGTTTCCTGCAAAACTATCCTCAAATCAACAAGTCCCCATCAGGCCCTCTTTACAAGATGAAAAATATTTATGTTGCCAGGCATCAAATACAGCTGCTGCCAGCAAGCATGTTTTGGCTCAAATAGTTTTAACCCGAAATATACTTACAGGAAGTAAAAACTGAATCACCGCAGGGTTCAAAAACATTCAAATATCTTCAACTCTTTTTAAATACATGGCTGTAGCTGGCGTCCACCCTTGGCAACCCAGAGAGGTCGGCATTTGGAGCGAGGGGGAAATCAACTCTGACAGAATGACAAGCTTCTCCGCTTCTTAGCGCTTACCATAAACTCATCTAATTGCTGTGGGGCTCCAAACCCACAATAAGAACTCATCCGCTGGGGCCCAGAGCAGTGGGAGGCTACAGCAGACTTCCGGAAAATTGGAAAGTGTAGAAAAGGCTCACATGTGTGCACACACACACAGCAAGCTTGTAAGTTTGTGTTTCCGAAAATCCGAACTTCTTTTTCTCGTGCTTACTGACGTGCACAGATACAGCCACACTTGCTAAATGGTTGATTCTGAGCATGTTTCCCCTCAGTGGATGTTTGATAGCAGAGAGCAAAGGAACATGTCTGTATTTGTGCACGTGAGCTTATGTACATGCACTATTATATCTTTGTCATAAGATCAGGTTAATAATAAAAACACTGCAGGGGGGAAATCACACTCGCTGCCTGGCCTCAGTGGAAACCGTCTTGGCAGGTGATCACAGGTCAGGGGCTGCAGGGTCAGGAGGCAGACTGATGAACTGGAATCCTGTTAGCTGGTAGAGGATGTTATCAGTTGGTTAACAGACTGGATCAGCACATTAGCACTCCAGGAAACCTTATTGCCAGTATCAGCTTTACAGGTCAGCAACAGCAACCGACTGGCTCTGTGTGTACTCCAGCTACAGTGTTTGGCTTATGAAGTGATTGTTATACAGTAGATCCAGGGCTGCAGCTAATCATCATTTTCATCATGGGGTACTCTCCACTGAATATTCCAATTAATCGAGTAACCATTTGGTTTGTTACATGTCAGTAATCTAAAATGTCCTTCATTATTTTACATTTCCAAAATATCTGCACAGTGCTTGTTTTGTCCAAACAAAAAATAACCAAATATATTTAATTTATAGTGATATAAAACAGAGATAAGCTGAAAAACTTTGGGAGAGCAGGAGCTAGCAAGTTTTGGGTATTTTGCTTTATACATAACTTAGACAAGTAATTGTTGTTATTGTTGTTTTGATGATCCATTAATAAATTAATTAGGCCTGCAAATTACTCTTGTAGCTGCCCCTAATGATTATATCCGTTGAAAAATGGATCACAGTTTCCTTGAGGCGATTTTTAAATGAATTGTTTGTCCAACCAACAGCCCAAAATCCAAAACTTTTTCAATTTACAACAATATAATACAGAGAAGAACATCAGAATATCAAATTTGAGAGGCAGGAACAATCAGTTTTGGAGCATTTTTGCTTGATAATGGACTTAATGATGTTCAAAGTTTAATCTTTTGTCAGTGAACTAATGGATTTGATAATTATCTGTGTTGTTTTGAAGTTACCTCTGCTGGCCCTCTGACAAGCTTGGCCATAGCGTGGGCAAATTATCTCGTGTTGTAAGAGATACCCAGTCATATCACGCTCAGTCACTGTCAGAGGTAAAAAGCCATGCATGACTCAGGGGGATTTGCTAATGACTTGAAAGGTGATGATGACTCAGATAGCCTGAAGCCAGATAAGCTCTGAAAGGACTAAATTAGGCTTGTTGTGATCTCTCGTGCCCGAGGGTCGCCTTATCAGAGGGTTCACAACTCTCAGCTAAGGCACAGCAAGGCTGAATGATAGCCAAGTACTTCCAGTAATGTTTTGGAGACAATACAATGTCTTGCGAATGCCAGGGTCATTACAGCAGAGCTATTAGAAAGAATATACCATACTTCCCTCAGTCTTAATGGGTCCATTTCCCTTTTAGAGCACTCTCCTGTAAAGGTTGAAACACATGGGAGCCGTTGGGTCGAATAAATGTTAAATTACATTGTTGTCACTTTGTGGAAATAGTCTGAATCTTGTTTAGAGCAAAGTTTGCTTGACAGCTGCAAGATAATTACATAATTTTGGTGAGACACATGGCTGTAATTGCTCATAAACTGAAATGTCATACTCTGTTAAAGAGAATACGTTTTCCAGCTGGTGGCATTTGTTGCAGCAGGTCCTGAGTATGAAACTTTAATTCTCTTACAAATCAATTTATTTAAAATGGAACATTTAGTAATCTGCTCACAAATTCTTGTCTCAAGCCATCCATCACAAACTGTAGTACAACGTGTCTACAGGGGGAAAAACATGTGATGGGATGGAGTGTGCAGGTCATGTTTTGGGTCTTGGTTGCCAGAGATAATGTGGACAAACCGCAGTGAGAGGTTTACTCAGCAGTAGCAGCTGCAGAAATAGAACAATAACTCAATAGCGCAGGGCTAAATCTATTCCAACCCTCATTCTGTCTGCTTGTTTTAGCTTAGATGTGTCTGTAGTGTAGCACAAAATATACACACCACATATAGACACTACAAAATTACAGCTGCACATTCAGACACACTCACACACAGTATAGACTACACACACCCAATCCTGACATAAGCAGCCTGGAATGAAGCATTGAGAACGTGCTGAAATTGAGTCCATGAGTCCTCGTCTTCACGTGTCCGACGAGCCCTCCAATCCCACCCAAAGAAACACACACACACACACACACACACACACACACAAGCTGACAGATAAATACACAAATGCGTTCAGACACAGACAGATACAAACACACAATTAGATGAGAGAACAAACACTGAACAGCCCTCGAAAGCTAGTCCAATACATCTACACACAGACATCCCTTCCAGACACACAGCGGACAGTTTGTCCCAGCATGCAGCAGTGAACAGACCTCATCGTCTGTTTCCTGTTGGCCGAGAGCCTTGTTCAGTGTCCAGTCATAACAGACCACACAGTTCCTCATCTCTGCTCTAGGATGCTATTGATTGACCTTTTTTAACCGGGTCTGTCAGCTACTGTTTTGCTCAGACGTGTATATGTGTATGTGTGTGTGTGTTCTACATGCTACTACACTGTTAACCTGAATAGCAATTTATCTGATGACTGGCATCCTATATGTTCCTGTCAGAGATTTCCAGAACTGCCCAGAGGCATCTGAGGCACTGAGCCTCAGCTGCTTAATTCATCTGCCTCATTAACTCTGAGTGTGTAACAGCAGCAGCTACAATACTAGACTACTGTTATAGTTTAAATTCTCATGTAGCTGTCAGGGAAGTGTTTCACAAAATTGTACAACTCATGAATAACAAGATAACTTAAAGACAATGTGCAACAGAAGCAAAATAATAGCTCAAAGCAAATATGGAGACATTGGACTAGCTAAGGTAATATTTGCATTTAGTAGATATAAACCTCTAGATGGTGGTTTACAGTGTTCTTCTGAGTGTTAAATGTTATGGTAGATATGTTGAATGTCCAGCTAACAAATCAATATTTTGCCCTAACATTCATCTCACTAAGCAATAAGTTGGCACATTTTGGTGAGAACATTACTTTGTTGTAAATGGAAAGTCAAAGTGGTGTGGAATAACTATTTTGTTTTACTGGTGGAATTATAATTATGTTATCAGATTTGACTGAATCTACCACAACGGGGATGAAACAAGCCTGTACAGGAGATAAGAACATAGTTATTGCTTTTGTGTAGTTTTTTGGTTTAACATTTCATGTTTTCCATTTTAAACCTATCTCCTCCCAACAGAAGTTGGATCAGCCAATCAGCTTCCTTGACATGTATTAGAAATTTGGGAGGAGTGTGTGGCGGCTTTTCTGTGAGCCTCTGCAACCTGCATTTATCCATAACACCCTTCTCTGCATAGCCCTGCAGAGAAATGTATATTCATGTACATTTATGTATCTTCAGAGAATTATAATCCCAGCCTTAGCCATTACACTGCAGATACTTGCAAGTAGCTTGAATTTGTTCAGCCTCTGATGTTTGAAGAGTGTCTGAGTAAACTTAATTGCAGTTTTTATTTCAAACACACATTAAAGCAACATTGGACACACTCCAGATTTACACAATACACTGTCAATACTGATAGAATACACTGTCAGTACCGACTGACAATACAATGTGGCCTTATGGTTGTCAGTGTTGGTTGGTTGGTCAGTCCATTTATCTGAAGCTTCCAGATTTTGATCAATTTTTGGGAAAGATTGTCCTGGTAACAGCATCCATGATACAGATTTTCCATTCAGCTCTACCATCTCTTCTCTCCACTTGTCCAACAGGCCCTTTATTCTGGAAGCAGAGCTAAAGGTTTACACTTGGGGTGCAACGGTACAGGTAACCCACAGTTTGGTCCGTATCTCAGTTTTTGGGCCATGGTCTCGGTTCGGTACGTGTTTTGTGCATAAACACATAAACAACTTCTTTTCTCCCTAAAGTATCTCTTTATTTTGCTTGTCAGCAAAAACTGCATTTCACAGTAAACAATTCCAGTTTCACTGGTGTACTGAATAATATAACACTTTCCTTTCAAGTTAACAGGTCGGTGTCGGTCTGGTGGGGGGTTGCGATTACTATAATAAGCTGCAACACACAGCTATAAGGACGTTGTGCTCTCATACACGCTGCATTGATAGTCACACAAACACACACACACACACACACACACGCAGTCACTCACTAGCGCGCACTCTTGCTTGCTCGATCCAGATTCCGGGAGATTGTAGCTCATTTGCGGGCGTTAGATAGCCGCTATCAAAGCATTCAAAGGCGAAACCGAAAGTAACCCACTCCGGAGATTTGCCGGTGCTTCTTCAGACTTTTCTCTCTCAACTCCTCCAGGCACACACACACACACACACACACACACAGTGGCCTGTAAAGCATCAATGCAAAGTTAATTGCAAAACCGAAAACCTGCGGTCCATAAGGTCGTATTGTTCCGTGCAGAGCGGAACAAACGGTTCAATATTTTACCGAGTACTGTTGCATCCCTAGTCTACAACCATATAGTAGTGACACTGTTGACTTGTATGACTATGTATCTTTGTTAGGTGCTATCATCTGCACAGGCTCTGTTCCTTGCTGATGTTATATGATATATATATTTGTGTATTTTCAGTAGAGTCCTGTGTGTTATTAATCCAGCCAGATTAAAAAAAAAACATCGATTGCAGCTCCATTCTTCCTGCATCAAGTCTCTGAGTGCCAGGTTTTCTTTCATCGCAACATGATTAAAACCTTTAACCTCTCCGTCATTCAGCATTCACTTTCTAAATCCACTATGAAAAGCGAGGAGAGTAAAATGAATAACTCTGGTGCCACTAAAGGCATTGCATTCATGAATACTAAATGAAAACTGGCAATATTTTGCAGTTTATTCTGACATTTTCTGTAATTGAGGTCGTAGCACTCAGGGACTGTAAACATGCTCTTATTTACTGAGGTGTTAATAGATGTTACCCTCTCCAACTTCTAAGAATTAGAGTGAGGGGGGAAAAAAAGACAGTGAAAAGACTGTCATTTTTTTGAAGTGATTCTTCTGAACTTCAAAGGTCACAGTAGTTTTTCATATAAGATGTATCTAGTATCTACTTAGAATTCTGTCTTCATAACAATGAATAATGAGGTATGGTTTTTGATTCTTGATGCTTCACAGTTTACCGGTCGTCTCACTAGATAAAGATGGACGTAGTGAGGTGTGATTTCATTCCATTAGTTTGCATTGTAGCTCATGGTTGTCACATATGGGCAGCACCATCTTTTCCATTTATGTTGGACCTTCCAAATAAGGAGTGCAGGAGTGTTGCCTTTCACCCTCTGGAAACACACCTCACCACCTAGGACAGAAGGGGCTACTAGCATATGGTAACACACGCTAAGTTAGCTAAGTTGTGATGAAATTGCAAATATCTTAATCAAGTCACATTAAACAGAATCCTGTGAAGGTCTTGTCAATATAACTCCTTCACCGAAAACTCACCATTTATTCTTTAAACAGAAGCTCTGAATGTCTGAAACAGTGTGAGTCCTGTAGCCGGGGAACAGCAGTTGTCAAAGCAACTGTCAATCACAGCTATCAAACTAACTAACTCTCGCATGGCAGACTTCAAAACCTATTATAAATCTTATTAATGGAGCAATAATTTCTAAAATGACCACCAGCACACTTATTAGAGGGCCTGAATTTTGCAGTTGAGACCATAATTACTATTGACTTAGTACTTCTAGAGAGAAGTTGACATCAGAGGTAGCATCTAGTGGCTGTCAGTGGCATTGCAGGCACTTCCGCATTGGCTTTAGCCTCAAGCTGGAGTAGCTGCCTCTCAGTCCTCTCTTAAAAATGCTTATCTGAGCAGTGAACTCAGAGAAGGCATTACGTCAGCCCCCAGCACACACATACACACACACACAAACACACACACACACACACACACACACACACACTCAAACACGCATTAGCATGTTTTTTGCATGCTGTCATCCACTTAAAATAGTCCTTCTCCTGGCATGTGTATTTAGTAGAGGTCATTTAAGCCATATCCACTAAACCATCAGGTAACATCAGTCTTTCCCCTCTGACCTCTGCAACGACCCTGACAGGCCACATCATACTCCCCCCCCCCCCCCCCCCCCCCTCTGCCTCTCTTTCTCTCATTACCTCCTTGCCTCCACTCACACATTGTTTCTCCAGCCTACTGTCTATGAGGGAAAATGACATCAGCCCCATAACTGCTGGAGGACACTTCCTCCTCACACGATGTAGACCAAATATCCCCATCCTCACGCAGTCTCCTTTTCTGCTGCAGTCTGAGCTGAGTTGGCAGGAACTCAACAACTTATCTGCATTGTGTGTACATTAACTGTTACATTTAAGGTGAAGAAAACAAAGAAATGATACATGTGGAAATGCAGAGAAACCTTCTCTTTGAGAACTCTTACAACTTTTATATTTTTATTTTGCAGTATTTTTTTTCCATTATTCTTATTAGTAGCTGAATTGCTGTGCTGCAAAAATATGTTTCCTCAAAGAAGCCAAATATTGTGTCATCTACTGAAACTTTCTTGTATCAAACAAAACAATTCTGCAAACAGGATGAGCAAAAGAATTATTCAAAAGACAAAATATTATCCTACACTAGAATTAGTAAACAGACAGAAATAAATGATATAGCAACAACAGTTTAAGAAAAAGATGAAACTATATTCTTTATGAAAAAATGAAAAAAAAGGATGGGGAAAAAGGATCTAAAAACTAAAGTAGGACAAAATCTTCTTGGCAGTCCACACTTTGTTTTAGCAGATCTAGCTGAAAAAATGTTATGTCTTACTAAAACAAACATTAAGGCCAACGACTTTGAAATACATTAATAATACGATTCAAATGCTTGAGAAGAAGAAGAAAAAAGATTTAATCATACTGAAATATGACTGTTGAATTGTCAGATCTGTTAATGTTACTAAGAATTCAAATGGGTCAAGAAACTCAATCAGATTTCAGGTGTTCTTACATGTTTTAAACAAAAGTATTTGTGAACCAAACTTATATGGAAGACAAAAGACTGTCTGTTAATCCATCACAGTTGACAGTCTGACTTTCTGGTGTACCTTTGACCTGCGTACCTCTCTGCTCCCACACAGTTCTCCTGTGAAATGGAAATTATTACAGACATTTCAGGTCTGCTCACTTTTGGCTCCACCTCCAAATCAAATGGTCTAGATAATCTGGCAAAAATGTCTGCCAGTTTATAATTCCTCGTCTGACTCCTTGTTGGTTGCCCTGTTGTGGTGTCACTGTCCTCCCAGATCTTAAGCAGAGTAAAAAAGTCATTATAACTGAGAAAAAAAACCAATGCAAATTAAGACCCAATTTATAGTAATTCTAAATGTCTTTCTCTAATTGGACATGCTTTCAATGGTCAGTTGCAAACTAGGTCAAAGTTGAAATAATGTGAACTGTTAACACACAAACAAGATATAAAATGTGAACTCTGTGCAGAACTCGAAGCTGTGCTGGCATGAGGTTTCGGCACCATTGTGCTCTCTGAAGGAAAACAGTTGAACTCCCCTGCTTTTGTCACTACTACTCTCTACGAGACATAAACACAGCTCCTCAGACGGATGGATAGACAGACCAGGGGCGTGATAGACTAAACCGCCTGATCACAGTGCAAGTGGGAGTGGAAATGAAAACTAATCAGACAGAGTTGGGGTCTGGTGAGGGAAATAAGGTCAGAAAGCTCTCTCTCTCTTTTTGTTGCTACTCCCTCCTCTCTCTTTCTCTCTATTTGTCCGTCTCTTTTTTTTCTCCCTCTCTGGCACTAGCGTAGCCCCAATCACAGCACCTGCTTTCCCCATCATCTCTTCGCAGCCATCCCACTCGGTGCAGAGTGAGCACTGTGCTGTTCTACGGCCCGCTGACTTCAAACATGAGCTACTCCAGGAATGATAATGACAGAAACATGCCTGGAAAAATAGGATTGTCCTCCAAAAATACACTCTGCTCTTTGTGTTGCTGGTCGTTTTTTTTTTTTTTGTGTGTGTGTGTAATTGGCATGAGCTGGTTCTCAGTGCACAGAGTGATTGATGGTTGTTCTCTTCTACCTGTTTACCAGTGTTTGGATGTGACTGGCTGGGTATGAAGCTGTAATAAAAGACTGGCTGGGCAATAACAGGGATTGTTCTATCCCAAGAAGCACACCTGTCCTGTGCCAGAGCTGAGGAGTTATACACACACACACATATACACACACTGGGAGCCTGTGAGACATTCCCACTGTGCTCCATTTCACATACCAATCCTATGACAGCATGTCTGCTTTTATATGATCATATTCAAGGTTTACAAAAAAATAAATGACACCTTCAGTTTGAAAGACTTGTTTGTTTTTGTTTGACACTGTCCACCATTTTTTAAAAACTTGGCTAATGGTCGTTACTGTTATGCAGCCCTCCGGGCAGATCAATCTGTGGCTCCATCACTGTGTCTCTATTGATCTTTTCAGTACTGATTTTTTAATGTGATTTTATGTCATCTGTGACATTTTGTGGCATTTCATTAGGTCATACACATAGAAGTCACATGTGGACTAATGGGGAAAATTGGAGAAAGCACAGCAATCATGAAGTAGAATTAAATGCACAATTTCACATTATAGACTCAAGCTCAATTGCTTTTGACTCTTTTAGTGCACAGTGCAAGTCAGAATCACTATACATTACATAATGACACAATTGGCAAACAACATGCTGTGTCCCAAGGAGCAAAGCAGCCATAATGTATCTACACGTGCAAAAACTCAACAATTATTTTTCCCATATGCTGATGTTCTTGTCTTACAGTGCTCATTTTCAAGTCTGTGTTCTCTCTTGTGTAACAAAACTTCCCACCCTTCCTTGTCTCCATGCACTCTCAATTTTCAATACTCAATGACAGAGATACTGTAAAAACAAGCTTATACTGTAATGAACTGTAATAAAGTGTAAGGTAAGGTTTAAGAGAAGTCTAACACCTTTGAATATGATTATCGTTGCATTTTGGAAAACATTAATTATCAGTAATCCTGTTAGTTACACCATTTGGATTTGTTTGTGTCATTCACCATTTGTGCTAGATCCATATAGGATTATGTAATATTTATACATGATGCTTGTCGACATTCCTGCCACATTACAAGTAAACCCAAAAACAGGAAGGCAGGAAGTCCCATTCGGTCACTGGAATGTTCTTGTCATGGCGGCGGGCATCAGGGTCTCCTCAGGAATGTCAAAGAGCTTCTAGCAGTCACCTGCTTGGAACTTGTCAGCATGACTAGTAATGGACAGAGTGACCATGTAATGCTCTGGTGCCAGTATGGATCATGACTCAGTGTCTAATCTATGGCCTCTTTGTACAGACTCATAGAGGAAGAATGGACAGAGAGGGCACCTGTTGTGGCCTGGATCATTAGGTCAGTGGTTCCCAACCTTTCTGGCTTGTGACCATTTAAAGGAAAGCTATGTGGTCTTGAAACCCCTTGTGACTACTTGCACAGGTTCCTTAAGAGCAAGAATAGATCAAATTATCCAATTACTCACAAAGCAAAGATTAGAAAACAGACATACTTTTCTGTAGCATATATTTCTTCTCATGTTCGTCCTGTTATTCATCTCACAACTCTTCTGATATTATCTTTTATGGCTGAAAGAGAACAGCAAGACTTGGTTGAATATAAAATCTAGGTCCAGTTTAAAAGATAAGAGTTGTGGTATTCTATTTGTTTGATATTGTCAACAAATCCCAAAGACCAAAACTCACAATTTGTTGGTTGTATGTATGTTTCTCGTTTCTCTCAACCCAAGCCCATTTGTTTTCTAAAATAACTTCTTAAAATAGCCAGGTGTTTTAGGTTTTAGCAAATGTTCCTCAAACAGGAGTAAACTGTGCATTTGTTTGGGGATATTTTCAGCTGCACATTTGGTGAGCTACCAAGCATTACGAAAACAGGTCTAAATCAGTAAACTACAGTGTGTCTAGTTCACGGTAATTAAGTGACATCTGCAGTACAATACTCTGCCTCACTGATGTAGGACAACAATAGAGCTGTATAGTACAGGAGAGTTAGATATATCAGGCTTTAGCTACACAGACTGTAGGTGTTATAGCTTCAGCTTGTGTTTGATTTTCTCCTCATGGGTGTTGTTTGTCTTGAACTTAATCTTATGTGTTTACATAAGTATTAATGTACCTAGTGAATGATATAATGAGTAACCTGAGTCCAAACAGCTGCATCCACAATGGTGTCCATATTATCAGTGTGTTGTCCTAATGACCGGGCAAGAATTTTTATTTGAATACTTGTACATCCGTTTGGACTCTAAGGGGCTCCTGATTAGGTTAGAAGTCAAACAGTAAGGATTAACTCTAAAAGGGAGGAAGGACAGGATGTTTGGCCATTTATGGAGCCCAACATGTGATTAGAAGGGAAACAGAGGAAGAAAGAAGAATGACTTATTTCACAGTTATTTTATGACGTATCTTATGTACTGAAATACATGATAAGGAATGTAAAATATGTGTTTTCCAGCTGAGTAAAAGATGCCATCCTTAATATTTGTCATACAAGGCCATATTTGATCATTTACTTAGTCATCTGCGGTATTTTTCTTGTTGGGAAATGGTTTGTCCGTTCATATTTTTGTTTATTGAAGTCGATGTGTAAATGGAAGCAGAATCACAATAATGAAATTGCTCCGTTCTTCCACCTCAATTGTAATTCCCCTTCAAGGACAATGACTAATGGAACACAAGAAAGCGAGCGCCTTGAATTGATTGTTCTGACACACAAGGACATTTTGCATGCACTCCCTTCCATTGTCTCAGACATTTTTTGTTTATTTCCTGCGGTCTTGAGGAAGAATTTACTTTTGTTAGAGGAAATACAACCACAAGGCTGAGCATTTACAATGGAACAATTTGGTGTTGATCCAAAACGTCTCCGTAAGAAAGGAGAGATTAATATGAAGCCAAATTCCTTGTCATTCTTCCCATAATTTGTCAAAGGAATCCACATTTTCCTTTGGCCAACCCACAGTTCATCTCTTCCACCATCTGCGTAATCCTCTCAGATTGAGTCCATGACATCATTGAGCGATAACAACATGAGAGCCACCGGCGTCTTGGGGAAAACTCCTAAATAGATTGGGCCAGAAATCATAACAAAGTTTAAGGGATTTGGAAAGGTTTTTCAATGATGTACGAATAGATTGTTTCTGTCAGATCTTTTTCCTCTATGGTAACTCTGTGCATGAGAACATTTGGTCCTGATTTCCAATGCTTATAGCAAAAGGATAGAGCTGGTCATGCTCGGCCCATTAACTTAGAGCAGAAGTTCATCTGGGGTCCTTAATGAATGAAGAACACCTTCTCAGTCACCCATGTAGTCTTAGTCATACTGTAACGTTTCCACTGAATTTGTTTCTCCTTCATTTGCGGTTTTATTTTGAAGTTTAATTTGTTTTAGATTTAAGCCATTGCCGTCAAATAGTTAAATTGCTAGTTTACATCATGGGCTTCGGTTTCACTTTTTCATTTTGTAATCTCCTGTATTATGCAACTGTTTAGCAGATTCCTCAAACCATCCGGTGGGGGCTTCGGTGTCTATGGAGACACTGATGGAATAAATGGAAATGAACCAGCGGGGTCACGATTAGTCACAGAAATAAGCCACGGTCTGAACTCGTCAAGCACAGCCTCATTTATCCCAGTTTCAGCCATCAGAACTGAGTGAATTTAACTGGAAAGGAATGATAAATTAAAGATAGAGAGGACCGGGCAAACGTATGTGAAATTAATCCTGTGTGACAGATTTTTCATACCCTTAATGTCCAGAGACCTTGAGACTAAATGCTTGTTGCATTTTCCATAAGCTTTGGCTCCGTGTTGTGCTGTCTTTCAATCAGATTACTCTTTCACTACTCTGTTCTTGAGAGGTGCACATTACCAAGGCTCCACCATAGAGTCATTCCTACTTCTAAGAGTGTTAAACTTTTATGCGTTGGGAGAATTTTGCCATTCACATCGATGATACTGCCAGCCACTACAGGCCTAGGGCGATGTCAAGGAAAGTGTTTGGTTCAAAGCCCAACGCTTGTATGAGGTTTTGGACACACAAGTGTTGGGACATTTGACTTTAAGAAAAAGTCTTGCTGAAGACTTTATTTTGTATTTTTTTACATAATATAATCATCAGCTGTAAATTAGAATTTTGCCGCAGGTCTTCTTTTTGACAAGGTTTCTGCTTGTCTCCCAAATGTTGCCTTTTGTTCCTTTGGGCTTATTTGGAAAATCCCTAGTGGTTACTTTACTGTTAGTGTAAACACTTGATCATGAGATGTTTAAGTCAATCTCTCCTTTTTTCATATGTCTTTTGCAATGTTTAAACTATGATGGTTATTTAAAAAAAAGCTTACCATGGATCACTGTGTAAATCTGCCTCCACACATTTTTGTTGTTTACAACAGAGGAAGTGGTTACAGATAATCAAGCGGAACAGAGACAACTAAATTTGGAAGTTTTATAGATAAACAAGATAGATACATTTGCCCTTCAGCTAGCTGTTGCCACACTTTGTAGTTTCTGTTCTCTTTCACCAAAGATTTGATGTGCCACCTGCTCCATTTTTTTTGGCACTCCTGTCTTTGTCACTCCAATAATTTGAACTGTATGACCATGGATCAGTTTGTTTCTTGATGTCATTCCAAGTGTGAAGGCACAGAAAGAGTGTCAAGAGTTTTACACCATGCATGGAGATGCTGTTTTGACCAATGACTGCATGCCCAGAGCAGGTGGCTAAACATAGCTGAGACCCTAAATGAACAGCCTTTGTTTAGCACTCACAAAGGTATTACTCTTATCATTGGCATGAAGTCAGCACACAACAGCTGTCGGTTAGACCGTTAAGGGTCTGACTCTGCCTGAGTGCATGCACGTGCACGCTTGTCTGATTATTTGCATGCATGACTGTTTGAGCGTGTGCTGTGTGTGTGAACTGCTACATATGTCCTCTTGACCTCATGGTTGAACTTTGTGGCTTTGCCCCAGTAAGGCAGAACGTTGGGCATGCTTGCCATAACAAGCTTGTTCATAGTAGCTTGTTCATGTGTCACGTTTATTCAAGGACCTGAGCGTCTTTATCAGCATTTGGTTTCAGAAGTGCAGCTGCCAGGAATAGATCTGACATGCCAACATAGGTTCTCGTTGGTCAGCTTGAGTTTCCTGGCAGCTCCTGCCTTTAAGAAAGATGCAATACTGTTTTTGAAAAAGTCTAAATATAAAGTTGTGTAGCAACAAAACTACGTCATAAGCATTCGTCTCTGAGTTCATGTTACTGATGTGGATGTGATGGAGTAGTTTAGCAGTGATTACTCAACAAAAACAGAGAAAACTTTTTTAAGACTTTTACACATGTACAGTATCTGACTTCAAGTCAATACAAAGTAACAGGTAAATTTGGCAACTGTGAATCAAGTTTTCACAGCTTGTTGGAAGACTAATGATTTATAGATTTTAGAGTTAATTGTAAATTGAGTTGACAACTAGGTTTAAAACATTTTATCTGAGACATGTTGCCTTATGACACAGCTGTGGACAGGTTTTTGTCATTCAAATGGTGGTCCTTCAAATTAAAACCAATTTTTTTTTGTCTTAACCATCCTCTCATATTCTACTTAGGTAAAAGGAAGCTTAATGATTTATAGAGGCCTTTTAATGCCATTTCAATTTTAATCACCTGGAAGTGGCTGCAGAGACATTCAAAGCTTGAGCTAGAATATACAGTACATTTCAAATTTTTAGAAAGAAGGGAGGGACTTTCAGTCAGTACTTTGAATACTAGTTTCAAACATGGACCTCTATTAGTAGCAAATGCCAACTGCAGGTGTTGTATCTCAGAAACTAATGCTCTTGGTAATTACTTTCAAAAAAGTGGCTTGACTGCTGATCAGCAGGACAGATGGTAGCAAAACCACCTGTGTAGGGAGGAAACTAAGAATGATCAGAGAGCTACATTGCCTGTGATTGTGGGGTGCTAAACAGTTTTCCTCCAGCGGCGGTGGAGCACACTGCTGCACATATTAGCCTTAATCGTGCAGAATCCTCAAGAACTGCAGAGGAAGGGAGGCTTTGGAACGGAGGAAACTAGAATTCCAACAATGTTCCAGTTCAGACCTACCACCAGGAGGGTCTCTGTGTTTGTGTGCACGTGTGTATGTGTGTGTGTGTGTGTTGCTGGCATGGACCGATGGAATGGAACGATGTTAGATCAAGTGGTAACCATGGAATTTTCTCTTCATCTGCTTTAAGCTTTCCTAAACCGCCGCTGATGCTGCCAGAGACACCATCTCTAGATGATAACAAAGGCTCACCAGCTGTGCGAAGTATTCTCCCTAAAACTTAACCTAGCTCCTCTAGCACGCCTACGCACAGACAGACAGACACGTATACACATATACACACAACCTAAGGCCTAAAGTATTCAAACCCTTATAAGGTAAAATCGCAGGTCGGTTTAGAGTGAAATCTGTTTTGCAGCGTCCCAGGCGAACTTTGGTATTTGCGGCTGGGAAAAGCATCAAGTATGCAGAAAGGACATCCTTCAGTGTTTGTTTTCTCTGCTTCCCTGTATGCATCCTGTGGTTCTGACTGACTGGCTGCTGGCATTACGTAAAAGCCAGACTCAGTGCTTATATATTTTTTTCCACCTCAGTTTTGGTAAATGATTCAGCAGAGCCTGACTAAATGGATGTTTTCAGTGCCTGGTTATTAGTATAAACAGCTTTCCATTTTTTTTGGCTTGACATGCCAATCGTTCCAAATTTGTGGTTTGTCTGTGTGTATGCTGCACATTTTATGCGATGTGACATTTTATGCGCACATGTGCCATTTGTATTAGCATCTGCAGATTTTGGGCATTTATTTGATAAGGAAATAAATGCTTTGATGTTGATGCATTATTACTTTTGTTGTCTGCTCTAAGTTAGTGCATGTGTGCATGTGCCTGTATGTGTGTCAGTGCATACCTGATCTCCCAGCTATGTAGTTAATCACATCCACCTACCGTCATTCAATAAACCCTGATAGAAATGGCAACTCACGCCACAGCTATCCCACAATGCCCCCTTCTCCTCTTTTTATCACCAGCTAGTAATTATGTGCTCCAGTGAGAGGCATTCGAATCACACACACACACGGACACACACACACACATACACACACACACACATCTACACAAACACAAACACACACAGGGACACACACTCAGCTTGATTAGTAAACCTAATGGATCGCCTTGCTCTGTATTCCAAGAACATTCCATAAAGCAGAGAGCCATATAATTGCTTTTTACCGTAAGAACTGCAACAAGCATTACTGTTCAACCTCTGCCTCCTCATCTTCCTCCATCTCCTTTTGCTCTTTATCTTCTTCCACCTGTCATTCCTCATTCTGCCTTAAATCCATTTCCTCTTTGGACCTTTAAGTGAAATCAAGTGATTCAGTTTAATATGAAGGGGTTAATACATTTAACACTATAACAGCCTCATAAGAGACATAATGTCCAGACTGTGTTTCTGTAAGTTTGTTTTCTTGCCTCACCGCCCCCTAGTGGTCAAGAATACCTTTGTTCAGCTTTCAGTTTCTAAATTATTTCAGCATTTGAACACCAGTGGAGATTTTATATTTAATAGTTAAAATATTAAATGATTAAACAAGACCTTTTTAATCAAGCTTCAATTCAATCAAGCTTATCATTTTGTATATTGGTGATATTACATCATCTTTACAAAAATATTTTACTTCCAAAGTTGGAGAAGTTGTGGTTGTCTGGATGGCAGTGGTGCACTAAAGTGTTTTACATTAACTTAGTGCACTGACAGACAGCAAGGTGAGGGTAGATGATTGTACCATATGTTGTACTACCTATAAAGATGTAATACCACTCAGTGACCATGTACAGTCAGGCCACATGAAGCATGGTGATAAGTGAGGTAATATTTGTATTTGGTCTGCACTTTTAATACATTCAGTTTATTTTGTCTATTAATATTAATATGCCTCGCTGCGGTTAGACTTTGTGTACATTTGTGAGATTATCAGGTTTACACAAGCACAGGCCCTTGAAAGTCTCATAGGTGCAGGATGTGTGTGTTTATGTGTGCATGTAGCACTTAAAACATTTCACTCAGATGGGACAGTCCTGCATTATATACAGCCTCACTTAAACTCAGCAGTTTGTACCTGCAGAATCTTCTGCACCTTGGAGTGAAAACGCGCTCACATAGAAAAACATGTTTTCACTCACAAGTGCAGCCACAGTCAAGTTTGCACATAGTCATGCATTCTTTGTTAGCTTTAGTTTCCATGTTGAAGCAAAGGCTCGGCCGGGGGCTATTTTCCTATCAGCTTCCCTCACCCAATGAGGTCACACCATACAGAATCCTGAGAATGTCAAGAATGGGGAGGTTTAAGGACTTCTGAACAACACTATATGTTATCAGATGGAAGGGGGCTGATTGAGAGGAGGGAGGTTGAAATCTGACCCACTTCTATAACGTTGAAATGAAGGAGAGAGGAGGGTGTTACACGTTTCTTCACCTTATAGTTGCTTCTCTAATTCGTGATGTCCCTATAGAAGATGCCAGGACTTTACTTCAACACTGGTTCAGTTCCATTGTTTTAAATCAGACATGGAAATCAACAGTGACCCTTAAAGCTGCAGTGTAGGACTTTTGTCTCCTCCCTCTGATAGTGAGAGAACTTACAAAAACACTATTGACACCTGCCTATGTCATAAGCTCTGCCTTAGTCTACTCTGTCTCCACTGTTACGGCTGTAAAACTGTGTATAAATAGTTTTTATGCATACCCCCACAAAATTACTTATTTCACTTTTCTCTTTGATCTATTCAATCTGATAGCATTTGGAAAGGCAAGAAGAGTCACACAATTAAATTATTTATCGCCATTTAAGTTAGCAGAGAGCTAACCAGTGGTTAGCCATTTGGCCAGCAGAAGTTTCTAATGTCCACAGAGCATGGGTAGTATGCATTCAGCTGGCCAGCATGGGAACGTCAAACCGAACACCAGATTAACAACTCCAATATACTGTGACATAATTAAAAAATATAATATAAAATAATATTTGGTTGAATGGGCTTGAATGTTTCAGCTGTCCATTTATATGTAAAAGTTCCACACTGTAGGTTGTAGATTATTAAGATTATTGCAATATCCTTTCAGCAAAATCTACATTCAAAACTGCACTCCAGATCCTGATTTACAGTGTAGGGAATGCCCTAACTTAACCCTAGAATCATTTGTAGATTAGTTTGGATTACTTAGAGATCAAATGCTGTCTGAAACTGCACCCCTGTGAACTAGTTTGTAACCAAGCCACATGCCTCTCATTCAGATGTTTTCTGAGGTGAAATAGGGCATGTAGGCTAATTCTTTCTAATACTATGCAATAATGCCACTGTAAGCTGAGCATTTGATTGGAGTCAAAGTTTAACTCCAGTTTCAGCCAACCCCCTCCTCCAACATACACCAACTGTCCCACTCACTTTGTTGTATAGTCATATGCAGTAAGGCAAGACAATGCTACCCAGATAGAGTTGTGATAGTCATCAGGTGGTTTGTTACAGAAAAGAGGACCAAGGTAACTAACATTTTTATTTAGTCCATCAGCTGATGACCTTAAAGGCTTGACTAGATTGTTGTCAGAGAGCATGTACAAAATAGACAAAGACTGATTTTTGGATGACCAGTTATCTCAGTACTATAGTATGCAGATGATGTCAGCTCATATGAAGACATTGAGTCCAAGGGGGATTAAAAATTGACAACCTTGTTATTCACAATCAGAGCAACTGCATCGTTTCCTGGAATCACCAGGTACACATGTGATGCTGCAAATTCAACAAGAGACATTCAATGGAAAAATGATCATAACTCATTTCTCCCCACTTAATTTAAATTATCCTGTGATTCTTTGATTCTTTATGAGGTCTACTCCCAGGTTACAAATCGGTAAAGAATGATCAGTAGCACAAAACACTCATATGAGTCAGTATGAGTCTTGGGAATGTCTGCTACCAAGCTGAAGTGTAATACAGTGGAACCTAAAAATAAGCAAGTACACACTGTGAAATTAAAGCTCACTCTAATCTTCTACTTCCTTTTGAAGTGATGAAGGGATCTTATGAATCTCTGTTGAAATATTTTTTCATTGTTTTTTTATCTTTGAGAAATCCTTCAACTTGAAGGTTAATAATCTATGGTCTATTTCAATCATTATAAAAGCTGCCCAGTTATTTCCTGAAAGACGAGATGTCCCGTTGTCCAGATGAGCATAGAGGGTGTGGGACATGCGTTGGTAGTCTATATGTCTTTTGGGGGGTTTTTTTAGGGGGGGGGGGGGTGTTCTTTTGAGGCTTAGGCAGAGATGCTTGCTATTCCCTCAAGTGTCTGGAAAGTGTGCCGTTTCCATTACAGTCTGTCTCGTTTCACTGCAGCAGGGGTGATGTTTTTGCATGGAGGCCAGGGGGTAAGAGGCAAGCTCCTGTGGCCTTGTGAGCTCAGGCCTCAGCAGTGCAAGGTAGAGGAGGGAGTGGCTGTGGCCCTTTTTTGACACACGTGGGTCACATGTGGTGCTTCAAAGACATAGCTGGATGGGCCTGACTGCTGGCAGCCTGTTAACTATGAGAGGAGAGCTGAAGTAGGCTGCCAGGGACTAGATAGTTGTGGTGACCAACTAGACATGACAGGCCTACTGGTTTGCTAGTTAGCAGACTTACAAACAGGCTAGCAGGCATGTCTAATACATGGCATGGCTGGCTGTATGTTCTTACCCTCTTTATTAGTGCATCTTCAGCCATCAGGTTATTATGTAGTATGCATTGAAATGAATAGCATGTAATTATGTAGTACAAATAAAACTTTGACTCTCTGAAGTACTTTTTGTTCCTTTTAGTTTAAAAGCAGCTGCAACCTACTATAATGACATCAGTAATAAGTTTTAATAAGCTGGACCAATGTAGACTGACATGCAGCCAATAGCCCATCTTGGGATAAAAGTATAATGAAATAGATAATGCTATTCAGTTTATCAACTATAGTCAAATGGAATTGACAGTAAATACATACAGGTAAGCAACTGTAAGTCTCCCACTAAAATGATCACTGTTATACACTGCATCCTACATGTCTGTTGCATAATCTTCAAGTCTGACTTTGCACTGATTTTACTGTCTTTCCTGGCATCTCTCAGCCACAAAGATTATCAAAGAAAATAAAAACCTCAGCATCATAACATCCTAGTAGTGATGAAATACTCATGCAGGACATAATGACATGGTGTTTCAGTCACAGCACAGACCAGACCACCACAACCAAAACCTTATTTTTTTCTTTTATAATGCATCTCTTCCCACTAATCTCTATGAACAGATATTTGCATATGAATACAGAGTCTGTATGTAAGGGATCAGGTTTTTTGCTACCGCAAACATTTGGGGTTTCCATTCAGAGTCTGTTTGTAGTCTAAGTGGTGTTAACCAATTTATTTTTGAGTGGGCGTTGGTTGTATGAAGTTAAAGAGTCCGTGTGGAGAGCAAAAGAGGTGGAACACAATGGCTGAAATGCAATCTCGGCTATCATCTAAAGACGACTTAAATTGATCTGCATTCATATGCATATATCTATTTATATATGCATATATCAGATGGTACACAAATACCAGCACACAAAAGAGGAAGTCTTGGCCCAGATAGCTGTCATCCAGATATTCACTAGCTACATCAGAAGTCGATGTTCCAAGATTGGCTTTGCACTGATTTCTTCAGGTTTCCGGAACCCCTCTCCATATTTCAGTTTCATGTAGGCTACCAAGTGTGTAATTATTAGGGATGTCCCGATATGACTTTTTCACTTCCGATACGATACCGATATTGTAGCCTTGAGTATTGGCCGATACCGATATCAATACGATACGATATAGGCACGAATCATACATATATTTATTCCTTATTTTGTTGTGTGGAATGTTAGAAAAGGCTTGATAAAGTGATGTTACTGTTACTGTTACTGATGTTGTAGTGATATAACAGAAAACAATAGTCAGCAACAGTAGGTATAGGAAAAACTGACCCATTTATTATTAACCAATTGGTTACATAAATTTTAACCTTCAACATAAGAGTATTACCTCAACAAATCCAATAAAAACAAAATGTTATATTTAAAGTGCAAAATAACCACTGGTTACCAACACAACTGAAGCGAGCCAGAGGCTTGTTGCTTCGCCTTGCTGCTCACGCGAAAATCCTCATGTTCTTTTTTGTGGTGTTTTTTCAAATGTGCGATGAGGTTGGTTGTATTGAACCTTCCCGGTTCTGTCCCTCCACGGGACACTTGCGCCTGACAAATGTTGCATTTAGCTGCAACGTCTTTGTCCGAGTTTACAGTAAAATACTTCCACACAGCCGACATCACTACACCTTGCTGCAGGCACACACGTTGTCGTTGTTGTGATCACGTGGGCTGTGCATGCTGGATCAGAGACGCTCTTCTTCCGCGGCCGGCACCAACGTTAATTAAGGGGCATTACCACCACCTACTGTGTTGGAGTGTGATCAAACCAGAGTCACCTATTATTATAGAAGTGCTGGAGCGGTAAATGGACAGCTTATATCGGAGCGTTTATATCGGAGTTTTTAGATTCAGTCCGATAAAATCCGATATTCACTTTTTTGGCTGATATCGGACTGATTTCCGATATCAATATCGGATCGGGACATCCCTAGTAATTATCAAAGTGTTAAAATGCAGGATTTGCAAACACAGGAGTCAATGGTGCACTAATTTGTCCCATAATCCAGTTCATACACTCATACCTAACCTAAATTGAGTTTGTTTTGTTTTTTTTGGTTATTGCTCATTCTTTGATAAGAAAATGGACAAACATAAATTTAGACTACCGACCTATTTTTCACTCAACATGTGTGTGACTATAGGTGCACTGTGCCACTGAGGTTATGTAAAGGGTTCCTCACAACACAGATGATTTGTTGAATTTGGCTTGCAGCCCCCTCAGAAGACATAATGGTAATCTATCTTAAAACCTTTCCCTTTACACCAGAGCTGCTTCTACCTTGAACCTGCACTTAAATTGTGCTTAATTGCTTACAAAACAATTTCTAAAGATGCTACTGATACTGTAAAAAGTAAATCAGAATTGACTGTTAACAGTTAACAGTTATAACCTACAGGTAAAGTTGATGAAGCTGGCTTTACACAAACCACTGTGAAGATTAGAAGCCAAATTGTTTCAGCTATCCAACGAAGACTTGAAAGCATGAAAATACTAGCCGTCATTCTGTACCAGAAGACAAAAAAGCTAAGCTAAAATGCAAACATATTAACCTATAGATGTCCACTTTACTGCTACAGTTGATTCTATCTTCATTCTATCTGAAAACATACCTGAGACATTAAAGATGTATACTTTGTCAAAACTGCTTTTTCTAATGTAAAAAAAACAATGCCATCATCTTGGATTTTCTCAGATTTGCAGGTTCTAATCTGTACATGGTCTGCTCAATTGTTCGAACACATAATCATGCAAAGTTAACTACCTCACTGCTAAATCTCTGCAGTATGGTTAATTCCACATGGTTTTCTTCTATTATACTTTAAAGGCAGATCTCTGGATCCAGCCCTGCTGGTTAACATTAGCATCTGACCTCTTGTTTCATGCTGAAAGGAGAAAAAAAATCTTTCTGGGAAAGCCCTTCATTAACATTTATGGGAAACCTTTTGGCCCATCTTGTTTTTTTTCCCTTTTCAAGATTAAAACACATACTCCTTTTCCTCATTTTTCCATACCAGCCCCTCCCATACATCTAACTACACATGGCTGTTTTGGGAAATCCATCATAATGGGCAGTTAGTCTGTATTTTGCCTGGCAAACTCTCTACTTTTATCCCCTTTGGGAACACATCCATTGCATTCTTTGGAAAGCGTGGGTGTAACCGTGTGGTATGATGGTGTTTTCTTACTGCGGAACGCACTTTGTTTCCAGGATCTTTTTAGTATTCTGGACAAACCAAAGAGGAACAACCGCTGGAACACCTCAACAATGAAAAGAATGCAGATATGAGGAGGCATCAAGAGATTTTCTGCAATCTGGACAGTATGCGTGTCTTCAAAAGGTGGTCAAATAAAAATATATAAGCTCACAGCCAGAATCTGGTTTGCTTTTTCGCAGATATTCGGAATGTCAACAGTCTGCACAAACAGTAATAGTATCAAGGGAACAGCCCTTCCTAGTCATAGTCCTCATATCCAGTGAGGTCAAAATGCTCTGACTCCCATTAGCCCCCCTTCTCCCTGTGGCTTTCCTGACCTCTTAGACGGGGGTTCCTCTTTGTCAGCCGTCACCATACACTAAGAGGACTCCCTGCGTGGGAGGGAAGGGAGAGGGGGGTGTTGGGGAAGCCTTTAACCAGAACTTCATCTTAAAGTGACTCGCCCCTGTCTGTGGATCAAACTCCGCCTCCTTTCGTGATCCTTCTTGTAGCTTTATACTCTGTCTTTTGCACTGCACTCAAAGTCCCCCCCCCGCCCCCGGAAAGGCCATGGTAGGTCAGGCTCTGGGCCACATAAATTCAGAAAAACCTTGCAGACTGTGTTTGGTTGGACATTCCGTTCCTTGGCACACCTTGGGCCTCGCAAATGTTGAAATAGATTAAATATGTGGGAGCTCTGGGTATTTTTACTTTGGCTTTCCAGGGGCCTCAACCAGTGGAACTAAAACAAACACAATGGGGATTCCTACTCAAGTCATCTCAATTGAATCATCTTTGGTACACGTGAGACAGATGCCAGGGTTTGATTTTGTAAGGGTAATAAGCATCGGTTAACCACAGCGTTCGGAAAAGCCTGACAGGTTATGGGAAACGACTTCTTGTGACAGTTGTCAGGCATTCCACTTTCCATCCAACATTTAGTTCTCTTTGTTAGTCCTCGACCATATGTACTTCCACAAAACCTCCCTGGCAGATGTTTATAGTTCATCCTGTTTCCGTATGTTGTTCAGTGAAGTATAATTTAGTTCAACAACAGTTTCTAGATGTTCCAGGAATTCTGCATTTTCCCCGAGCTTGTTTAAAGATCATAACAGCGTGTTTGCAAGTTTTAGCTCCTTTAAGGGGAAATATTATGATATTTGTGATTTTCTGTTATATTTTCATACTGTTATGATGACAAATGTATATGTTAAACAAGGCCAAAGGTCCAAAACTTAAGCTGAGTTTATGTGAGAATACTCCCTGAAAGTCAAAATCACAAAAATGGACTACACTTAACCCTAACCCCTAACCCTAACAATAACCCTAATTAGCCGTGCTGATAGTTTGAGATATCCCTGTCTGCATCCATTACAATAAAATTAGGACAATTGTGTTTGTGGTGCTCACAGTATTGTAAAATGACACATGAAATCATTGCTCAGCATAATCTACAAGAACGTGTTGTCAATATATGATTCTTTGTTAGAAAGTACTTCCAATTAAAACTGACCTTGGTCCTGATGTTTTTGAATGTTGAAGTCAATTAATTTGTGTTTTGGGCACCAGAAATGTAAATTTGCATTCATTGTATTGGGGTTACCCCCCCAGATGTCCATTCATTTATTTGACTACAATGAAGTATTACCCTCTGCTCAAATGCAGACTTTGTAGTTACGCTGTAGCACATTACTGAGTGATTGACACACACTATGTGCTTACCTTAAACTCCCAGCCTGATCACCCTTTACCAAAGATGTGGGTGGTCCCATGTCTGTCAGCCCAGGTAGTTGACAGCAAGTATGGTTTCTTGCTCGAGTTTCCCTTAAGAAAAAGAAAGAAAAAAGGCCATACGGCCCTGTACATTTTCAACATGGACATCCCTTATTGCCCTGCGCTGGCTATAATGATGAGATATGACTTTTCACTGATTTGGCTATTAGAGTTTTATTGGCTGAGATAATAATATCAGGTGTATATCTTAAGTGTAAATCTCTGTTTATCAGAGAAGAGCTGACAAGCTTTATAGCCCTGCTTGACCTGTTTAAGGAGATTGAAACAACCTTTAACTGAGCTTGCGCTCACAGTGCTGACGTGAGGCCTCAAATCTTTGGAATATTTCACTTTTTCCTCTATAATGTCACCCAGCACAGGAAGTCTTGGTCATAAAAGCATTTCATTAGTGCTGTTTGTCAGTGGTATAGAGTAGAGTAACCTGGAGGGCATGCAAGCTGTTCGTCTTAAGTACAAACAACTATTGGTGACGTCCAACCCATCCGCATTGCAGTAGTGCTTGGCAGACCCTTTTCTTTTTTTTAACAATATATGGACGGATAATTGTGATCGTCAAGCTTGGGGTTATTGAAAACCAGCAAGTATGCCCTAAGAAATAAAATGTTCTGTGGCAGCTACATTTTTTCTTAATGCAGTGCTGTTTGATAAGACTTTTTTTTATCAGACCAATTTAGTCAGGCAAGGTTCTCCATGAGGTAGGTGAGTTTATTGGCTTTTCCCCCTTGTTTGGGTATAGAGGTCCAGTCCATGGGGGTCAAGCCCAATAAACATGGAGGAGTCAGTGCCAAGTGGAGAGAATGTATTTACTGAAGCCCCCTCTGTTTTTCCCCACGGTGGAGGCTCATGTCAATTCGTACCGAGCAGCCTCCATCCCTCTGCTTTCCAACAGTTCCTAGCCTGCAGCTCTCCTGTATTTGTGGAGCCATCACAGTGAGAGGTAGGCAGCAGACACATTCTTTACAGCCCTGCTGATTGGAGCTAGCACTTTATTTGCTCTGGGACAGACTTTGGACTTGTCAAACAGACTCATATTTCTGTTTATTTTTGCTGTACTCGGGTCTGCTTGGGTGTCTTTCTATGTGAGCGTGCACTGTGATCAGGAAGGTGTTACAGTATAAGCAGTCACTCCTCCTTTCCTTCCTTAATGATGAAGTTTCTTAATATTTCTTCATATTTGGCAAACTTTTTCAATTTTAATAATCATTTCTTTTATCTTTTTCCTTTGAAGTGTGTAAGGTCTTGTTTTCTGGTAATGGATTATTTTAGGAGTGTTATCTAAGTAACTCCTTAATCTGTAATCATTTCAAAGAACATCTGTGATTACAATAGTTCCTGCAAGCACACCATCAATCTTTGAGGGTGTGTAAGATTTTATGAACATCTAAGCCTCCCGCTAATGCAATAATACAATAATCATAATGTTGATCTTGATCAAATGTTGAAAGACGCATTTATTAGTTACTGTAGTAAAATTGTATGATACACTTAACACACAAGCCATGTAACACAGAGTTTAAGGACACAACTATAAAAGACATACCAAATTGTTACAAAGATAAACAGACAAAACCCTAAAGGGACACACAAGCATTTATGTTGTTGTTGTTAATTTGCCATGCGGTTAAATCAGTGAATGTTATCTAATGAAAAGATTGCACCTCGTAATTTTTAACAGTCCACTTAGTCTCTTCATCCCCGGCGCCTGGCCTGGGTGGTTGAAATAGTTAGTTAAAAGTGTGGTTGGAATAGGTCAAATGTAATAGATAAATTGTGGGGTTGCTGAATTGGTAACCTAATCGTCACCGGGTCTCTGCCATCAGCATCAGCGTCAGCCTTTGGAGAGGAGGGTGGTGCAGGTGGCTCGGCTGTTGCAGGGCTGGTTCTCTGCCTCAGTTAAATGCTAATGCTGAACTAGCAGTGTTAGCATTGTCACTATGTTTTTCAGAAGTGATATCCAATAACTTTGATTTTAGTTTTTCTCTCCACTGCGTCTCCACTGCTCCAACGTTTGTTTGTTATCCATGACGTTGGAAACATCTTTCACACCCTGTCAGCCTTCTCACTAAATTCCCATTGTCATCATCATCATACAGACTCAGCCTGCAAACCATATTTTTCTTATTTGCAACTAAAGTGGCTCCACATGCATTTGTCAGCATTTTAACATACATTCAATTAATTTATTTAAGTTGAATTAAAGAAAAGGAAAGCCAGGCCACAGTTCGTAGGGGTTTTATAGACGCCTGGGAGGTCAAATTGGCCTAATAGATATTCCGTGCTTGGTAGATAAAATGTTTTATAAACCTTTCCACAAAAATGAGAAACTACCACTTCTTTTTAGACAGACTATTACAGTATATCATCAGCCCAGGACTCAAACTGAGACCCAAAGATAAATGATGAAACACAGTTATTCTACTATTCCTCTTCAATTTTGGGCATTCTATCTAAAAATAATAAAAGGAGTATAATATGAATAGCCCCTAGAGCATTAATAGAAAATGAATCACAGAGAAGTCTTTATTACTGTTTAGTCTCCACAAAACCAGTCATCACATTTATGTATAATTACTGTACATAAAGAGTGCTGTAGTCTTTCTCAGCTCTCCGATGAGCAATTATCTCACATAGAGCATTTGCTTTTATCAAGATGAATACACCCCATTTTACAATAAGAGACACAATGCCCTGCACTCTTAACTTTGTTCCTCACTATCTTACCAAATGATTTGTGCAATAGTGACCTCTCCCACTGCTCAGACGGCTGTGAATGTGTCCAAGCGGGACTATAGTGTAGCATATTCCTCCTTGGAGCCCTGATATCCTGGGAGCCCCAAGTGAAAGGAGTCTGACAGTGCAGTGGGTTTGGCTGAAACAGCTCTTTTACCGAGGCAGACTGCCAGATCCTTGTGGTTGATGTGGTGCAAGGGTCTCCAGAACTGCTACTGTTAACTGTGCACGCCTTCACATTGACCTACTTCTCAACATTTATGTAATCCTAAAGCTGATGGAGGGATTTCAAGAGAAGGGGGAATGTCATGGCTTGGTTAACCACAGGTATGTTCCAACATACACCAAGGATTTGTTTGGATAACGCAAGGACAGGCCATGGAGGGCTTGTTTTCTTTTGGCTGCGACTAAATGAGTTGTTGTCATTTCATACTTACGTTACAGGCTGTGACAGTGTTAACTCACGCAGTTAGTTGCCTTTAGGAATGTACCATTTGACCACCATGACAGCATCGGACTGGGCCTTTTTTTCTATGTATGCTTGTACCTATATGACTCATGTATGGGTGTTTGTTGTGTTTTTACCCAAGTTCATATGTGATAACTATTCCTGCAAGGGGAGCAGGAAAAACTCATTAAGTAAAGATTTTCATTCAGCACTTCACATTGTAAGATTCATATTTTTGTGCATATGTAGAGACGTTTGTGTGTGTGTGTGTGTGTGTGTGTGTGCGTAGTGGGGTATAGCTTTACAGGTTTTGTATTCTACTCGTATTTTCTGTCACTGCTGTCATTTATTTAAACCATGAAACACTTACTAAGAAGTACTCAGCAAAGCTACTGCCGTGACAGACTTTTGACAAGTCTATAACTGAGCCATTTCATCTCACTCGTTCCACTCAACAAGAAAAGGGGAATCATTTTTTAGTTTGAGATTTAATACCTAAAAAGGTCCGTTCAGATAGCCTTATCCACCTTGTGCTTGCATAGTTAATGAGGTCCACTTGGTTGATTGCCCTGAAACGCAGTCATTATTCTCATTCTTTTCTTTGAACTTTTCTCTGCATTTGGCCTCTGCTATCTGTTACGATCATCATCTGTGTCCCGGATGTCCAGCCAAAGCTTCGGCTATGACGCACAAGGCCTACTGTTCAAACTTGTGCCCATATGTCCACACAAACAAGTCATTTTTCCTCTTTTTCTTTGTTTTGGCTCGCAGCTTTTTGAGTCAGTGGATTGCTACTTTTGACCCATAGAGAATTATTACCCAAGACTGTTACTCTTCTGAGCTCAGTGAAGCCTTTTTAGCATCTTTCATCATCTCATTGTTTTGGTTTGACACCAACAAATGTACGATTGTGGTTTACTTGCATCAACTGTAACAATAGCCACAGTATTCCATCTGTTTTTAGCAACAGTTCTGATAAACCATCACAACATGCACAGATGGCAAAAAAATCAATTAACTCAAGATTAAGATGTATTATCTTAAAGTAAAGGTGGAGAGTAGTTAAAATTCAACTTTATTCTCTTAATTTTAAGCAGAATAATTGAACTTGCAAAACCTTACAAGCTCATAATAATAATTTGTGATTCTGTTATGCCAACATTAATCAAGTGCAGTTTTCCATTATGCAGTAATTTAGTTTCATTTGCATTAGCATTGATTTTACATACTTAATAAATTCAAAACTAGCTTCACAATTGATATTTGTTAACTTTATTTAAAAAGGGTTACCCTCCTTTGTTGTGAGGCTCAGAGGAATGCTGTATCCCCATTATGTCGGAGCGTGGGACTCTGTTGCCTGGTGTAGGGAGGCTAGGATGACCCTCAGGAATGCTATTGTTGTGTACTCTTTTCCCTTTCCAAATGCACCATGCTCTATCAGACTGATGGTCCTTTTTAGCAGAATGCGATATCCACGGGTACCAGAGGCGAGAGAAGGGAGAAGGGGTCCATAAAAAGCCCCAAATAAAAGGCTGTTCTCTCTGCTCCATCTCCCCTGTCCTGTGCTGGAACGGCAGGAATGTGGCAGGCAGACCGGCTGGCCCTCAGAGCCTTCAGCCCCTAATGAATTTTAAAAGGCCTTTTTCATTCAAAACAGGGTGCTGGCTAACAGCATGTCGCCTGGCCAAGCACTCAGGGGAAAAGGAGAAGAGAGGAGCACAGGGAGAGTAGAAGGAGATGCTGGCAAAGTGAGTTGGCATCTAGGCAGGGTGGGGTATTGGATGTCCCTCACAGTGGGAGATAATAGGCCACTCTGCATGAGAAGCCACTGCAGGAGCATTCTTGACCCTGCCTCAAGGGTTTGGGAATGTGAGAGACAGAAAAAGAAAGAGCATGAGTAGTAGTAGTAGAAGGAGAGTAAAAGAAAAAGGGCTAGAAAGGAGAGAGACAGCCACTGAACACAGGGTAATCTGTAAAAAAAACAAAAAAACATCTAATTTATCATAATGTGGCACTTGAGAGTATCTATTTATTGTTGATAATAACTAATTGTTACTGCTGAAAATGACTGTCAACTTGACAATATATTGACCTGTACAGCGTGAAACATTTTGTGACAGAGATCATGTGCACTGTCTGACTTAATGATCGATGGACCTGAAATTGGTGACTGCACCCAGGTGAATTTCTTTTCCTGTGAATATATTCAAATCACTGGAGGAAGCTAGTGGAGCATTAACTCCAAGCTTAATCGACTCTGATTAGCAGTATATCAAGGGGGAGCTGTTGCAGTGAGTGGCATGCTAATTGTTTTTTCCACTATGCAGCATTTAGCAGAGCTTTGTCAGTCACGATAACCCTTACAATAAAGCTCTACCCCCAACCTACAGCAGAACTATGAAAATGACTAAAGAAGAAGTAATTGTCAATTACTGTACTTTCACTGGCTGCTTTTTTATAGAAGCACAGCTGCCTGTTTATGCTACTTGTTCTGCATTATTCTGACTATGAATAACAAGGCTGTAGCAAGCAGACAGGTTTAGAGGTTCAGTTACTGTTTGACGTAATGTGTGATCCTGCCAAATACATGGGTTATTCAGTCCAATGAATTTTGGTTTCTGCTACAACATGCTGATTGCAGCGTCCAAAAGTGCAATAAACAACATGAAGAATGCAGACAGGTGGAGGTGTGATGGTGTCAGGAAGGTTTTCTTGGCTTATGTGAGGCCTTTTTGGAGCCAACTGAGAATTGTTTAAACAACCCTTTTGTTTTCAAATGAATACTTTTATCATGAACAAGATTTCCTCCTATGACTCCTACACAATCTCTGGATCTCAACCTCACCATAATTTGGGATGAGATGCCTGTTTGGTATGGTCTAGACCTGCTCTATGGGAAAAGTGCCTTGAGATGACTTATATTGTGATTTGGCACTAAATAAAGATTGATTGATTCCTTCATTTGATATCTGTGAAGGACTTGAATGGTGATACTAAATCAGAATTTCTTTTATGTGGTTTACGACTTTGTTGAAATCATGCTTTAGAATTCAGGGTGTTTTAAAGGCAAAATGGACAAATTTCTAATATGAAAAAGTGTTATGTAAAGTATTTTTGCAATTTCTGTTTGGTGCCAAAGGTGACAGTATTCCTGAATGATATATGCCAAAATCAACCCATGCTTACCAGTCTGACATTTGATGTCAGCAGCATAAGCTAAGGCAGTCTGCTATGCTGCTATCTGGAGCTAATTCACACCAACTCCTCCAAATCTTGAAGCCACATATGGGTTCACACTTAGTCCTACAGTGCAAGGATATAGTTGGGTGTGTTATTCTCAGCCACAATTGACCTGACTTTACATGACCACCAAGGCAGAGTCAAACAAACAAGTCATGGTGCTGAAGTAAAGTGCAGGTTAAAGTAATCAGAAACCTGTGGGGGAGTAGATTGGATGATACTATCACTTGGCTCGAAGATACTGTCTGCTTTGTTGACTGTATGCTGATTGAATGTTATTTTTACTTAATTTTGGTTGTGAAATGTATGCTACTTGTTCTTATAGGATTTTGGCAAACATTTTCTGTTGAATTACAGTCAGTGATAAATGACTGTAAGCTTGTAATTTATTACAGTGTAGTCAATGTAGTTAGTATATGCCTGAGCATTCAAAAATTACTTCACTACACTTAATCTTCTTCTCGGTGTGCACTAACTATTTTAGTGATGGGAATTACACTAAAAAGTGGCGACATGGTACTTATCCACAATATTTTTCTCCAGTTTGCTCTTTTTTTACTCAAGTACCTTTTGGGGGTTTTTTCACATCTCTTTTTCCACTTCTACTAAACTTCTCATCCAGTTTTTGGGTTCATGTGGAAAGACAGCCTAATAGATGTTCTATACCACACACACACACACACACACACACACACACACAGCAGACAACAGATACTGCTGTCTATGTATTTAGGGCCATAACAATTCACATAGTGGTTGGTTTGTATGTGTGTATGTGTGTATGTGTGTGTGTGTGTGTGTTGGGGGGGGGGGGGGGGGGGGGGGGGGGGTTAAACACCCTTTGGGTCACATCACCTCCAGTGATGTCAGAGGAAATGCCAGAGAGCTGAGGTAAAAGGCTCCTTAATGCAGTCCGGCAGATTCCTGGGCAGACAACCACTGTGATAGTGAAGGCTCCACTGTGCCACAGCCAGGAGGAGAAAAGGAATAAGCAGTCGCTGATCATGATGGTGGAGACACAGCACAGTGTAAAACAGTGGCTAATGTGTGTAGTGGCTAGTCCAGTGTGTAAATAAATCAAATCACAACAGTCAAACAGAATCAGTTCTCAGCCTTTGGGGCTAAACTATAAAGTCACTGCTCTTCAGCTTTGTTGTGCAGACTGGCCTTGATGATGTGCACAGACTTGCGACAGGTTTCTACAACAAGTGTCTGAAGTTTCCTGACATATGATGAATCAGTGTTGGCAGATTGATAACTTTGCTAGACACCAAAGCAATGACACACAAAGATAACACATGAACAGACATAAAAGCATAAATTCTCTCTCAATTATCTGGATTGTTTACTTCCACAGAACCTGACTCAACCTTATTATTTACCACCCAACACATCTAAAGACCTAACTAAATGAAGTACAGAGAGTCCCTTGGCTCTGCCTTGGCCTGTCTCTGCTTTGCATGAACACAAAAATGAGAGGGATTAACTGTTACCTATACTTAATATGCTTCATGCTGGTGCTGCATTTAAGAAACCACTAATGAATTTGTGTACCCAGTTACTTGGAAGGACGCTGTGTTCTTCCTGGTTAACTGAAGCAGTAAGATGAGTAGAAGAAGAAACATGGAGGAGGAAAGTTTGATTATCTTGTGGGATTCCACTGTCTCATTTCTGGAAAGTAAATAAATTGATTGGAAAGTTGCCACACAGTTGTGAGCCATTGGTTCAAAAGGCCATTGAAAGAAACAGTCATACAAACAAACAGCCATAAAGACTGATAAATAGAAGCATGTGGTTCCTGAATATTTTATTCACTGTTATATATCTGTGCATGAGCAGGCCTCTATTGTGTTATCTGGGAAGTGCATGGCAGTCTACCTGGATGACCTCATGGTGCGGCTCTCCACAAATGAGTAGAAGCAGAAGCATTGTGTTCGCCAAGAAGCACAGTGAGCCGGCTGAGGTCATAGTGAGATAGGGCTTGTGGAAACACTGATGCTCTCGCTAACATGACTGGCCTTGGAAACTACTCCCATAGGAACCCCAAAAACAGGATAGTAAAATCACACTGGGCGGTCAGACAGGAGAGCAGACCAGCCATGGTTCAGCCAAAAAAAGACCTGCTCTTTCCTCAGGTTTCAAGTCCAGCAAAGAGGACATGCAGGTGAAATGTGGATTTTTCAAATTTTCCATCCAGGAGATGGAATTCATAATATATGCTAATGTGTTCCGGGTGGCAGCCTTTTACTTCCCTCCTATAAATATATGAAAGACAGATGACCCGGAACATTAGGACAGGAAGAGGCATTTGTAAAGTTTGTGTTGGTCCTTCAGTGTACTTATTATCTGGAGCCACTGCCTTGTAAAAAATTTAACGTACTTCCTCCAAAATGACATCATTTCATGGCTCATTGAAATGATGTCATCCCAACCTGTTGGAGAGAAAAGGTTTTGTTTCATTGCACTCAATCTCAGAGACCTAGGCATTGCCTAAATACTGTGCTTCACAGAAATCCAATGAAGATCTCTCAGACTGTTTTTCATCATTGTGTTTAAAGATGTCTGATTAGAACTAGTCCTGAAGATAGCAAATGCTGATTGCTTTGAGCACTTCTGTATGGTGTAGCTTACTGTACGCCATCATAATTCAGTCTTTTGTTTAATATATCCGCAGATGTATTAAGTGTATTTTTGTTTGTCTGGTTACAGAAGGAGACAATGACACGGGCTCTGAAGGAGTTGAATATGAAAATTGTGGAAATGACAGATGAAACTGCCACTCTGGATGGAGGAGACGTCCTTTTTACAGGTGAGCTACAGTGTCCCCATCAATCACTGTATTCTGATGACCTATTACTGTCACTTTATTAAACCAATCAACAGAAGCCTGAGGCCATTCTCAGAAAGGTCAAATATTCAAATAGTGCAGAGCTGTGAATACCTCTATAAGCTATAATGCCATTTAATAGATGCAATTGCAACAGACCAAAACTGTGGACCGTGGTCCACTACATTCATTCATTCATACATTCACAGATATTTTCATTGTGCATTGCCTTGCTAGTTGTAGTTTATAAATGAATTAAATGGTAAACTGACCATGATATCTCTGTCAATGTGTACTAATTGAAAATGTGTATATATTGTAGCCAAATTATTGGTAATATCAAATCCTAACATCTGTTTTTTCAATAAATGTTTTTTAATGGATTTGACGAAGGACGTGTTTTCTGTAGTTTTCTATGGATCCTTTTCTACTTATGTTACCATATTTGAATTGCTCTTTTAATATACAAAACACTGATGGATAACATAACAGATAAAAAAAGATAAAAACACTGAGATTTAGTTATGAAATTCTTAAACCCTGTTAGCAATCAATAGAGGTGTTCATAGAGGTTCATAACACCTCTCAGTATTACATATTGAATGGAACAAACCAAATTCAGATGATTTTGCTTTTTATTATTGGATGATTTGATGGTGTGTTATTGCTTACATAATACCCTAAAAATGTGTCTCTTGCTTCAAAACAAAGTACAGCATGAGGGAGTAGTCTGACAACTGAACAATCACATTAAGATTAGCAAGGACTATGCGTATCCTTGTACTAATAAGTGTATGTAATTGTAAACAGAAAAGCTTAGACAGCAGAGAGGTACTGTAGCAGAGCATGAGCCTCTGCAATTACAGCCCGTAGACAGTTTACTAAGCGAGCAGACTATTGCGTGTCTGTAAGTACGTGTCTGTGTTTTGGGATCCTCCTCAAGACATTCCACAGTACGACCTTAGTGACCTGGTGCCTCAGCGCACTAAGCAGAATTTCCCCAGAAAATAATTGTTTGCAAAAAACCTTGTTTACCCTACAGCACAGATAAAATGAAATTCACAGGAATCTAGGCTGTCACCACAGGTCTCTTACTCCTCTGGCATCAGGTAATGAAATTGATGAAGGCAAAGATTCAAGAACATGGTGGTCTTTATTAGATTTTCTGTACATTCTGTTACAGTCGTGCGGTGAGTTAAAATGTGGGTCAGTGTCTTCTACACTGTGCAGGCCGCTAGGAAAAAGCATAGTACACTTAATTGGGTTTCTAGACATTGGCTCTGTGCTCTCGTTCCTTTCAGCTGAAATCGGTTTCACATGGCAGGGCTAGAAACATTTCCTGTTGGCAGGGCCCCGGCTAACGGCTCATTTTGTAAAGGCTCAGCAGCTACATAAGGAGCCCATCCCCGGGCTCAGTGTGCTGCAATAGCCTCGCCAAGCGTTCAGGGCTCTGTCTGTTTATACCCCACCATACTGACCACAGTTGGCTGCAGTGACTGCAGTGTTCAGCTTCTGTAGCTCCTCAGGCTCTCTGTATTTCTGGGGTTCAAGGTTTTTAAAATGAACCGTTTCAACCTTTATATAACTCTGTAGATGTGGTGTGTGTTTTCACACTGTAGATATTTTCTTACTGAGCTTCAAAGGCATCTGATTCTTTCTCCAGGTCGAGAGTTCTTCGTGGGCCTTTCCAAAAGGACCAATCAAAGAGGAGCAGAGATCCTAGCAGATGCCTTTAAGGTAGGTTGAAGTGGTGCAGGGATAGAAAAAATGACTATCTCAGAATACATACTAAAGCAAGTACATATTTTGCTGGAAAAGAATCATCAGGCCATCGAAAATATGGTAAAAGTATAAGCAACCCATTACACATCTTAACAAAATATAAAGCACCATTTTTAATCATATATTGATATGAGCAGTTTTAAAGGGACATTTCAGTGTTTTTCAACCTGGAACCTATTTGACACTAATGAGGACAACAATTGTTTTAAATTGGTCCAGTATTGAGCAATAGCACTTCAGCCAGCCGCCGTAAAAAACAGAGCGCAATGTAATCCTTTGGAGCAATTGTGCTCCATCAATTTATGTCCAATAAAAGTTCTTGTTTTGCCACTGATAGGCCCAGATTGTAATCAGAAGTGTCTGACAACATTAAGAAAAGGACCATACAGAGAAATAAAATGGGTTTTCTTACCTGTCTGTTTGTTATTGTGTCTAACCAAGGCTCAAGGCTCAAGAAATCTTAACAGAGTTGAGTTCAACAGAAAATATTCCCCAACAAGTACACTGTTTAGGTGAAGGCATTAGCTAAGTTTAAGCTCAAACTGGTGCCTCAACAGAAAGTAATTGAGGCAGGATCTGGGAAGAGGAGCAATTGATGAGCTTCCAATAATATACAGCAACTAACATGTCAACATAAAGACTCTGATGGTTTATCTTCAAACAGTGGATGCTGCACCTTATTAAAATTGTTTACACAATATCTTCCATTCCTCATTAAATGTCATGTTTGTAACACATGTTCTAAAGAGCTTCAATAGGGACTGTTTGGCTTTGGCCTGAGAGCCACAGTCAGGGTAGAGAAGTCCAAAAGTATTAACAATTATAAGCTTTAATTACATCTCTTTTCAGCCTTTGTTAATGTGAATATTTATGTTTACGAAAGGAAAACATAGTTTCACCATATTTTCCTCTCTGTCTACTTTCTGACAAATTGTTCTGTGCCATGAATTGGTCTTGATAGCCAACACTTAGCCTTCCGCTTCCATAAGACGCACACATCCAAAGGAAATATTCTGTGAAATATCTCAAACATTGCTGAAACAACAAATTCAGGCAAACAGAAGATTTAGGCATGCAGCCTATAAACACGGTCACAGTATGGGTCAATAACACAGACTGATCCTATCTATCTTGTTTACTGTTATTGTAATGAGAAGAATTTTTATACTGCAGACTTATCTGTATCGTTTTTGGATTTGCTCTGAGAGACCATGACAAAACAGAAAAGCCAGCTGACTCACAAGTTCATAGGTGGGTCATGGCATAAAGAGTTCAACACGTTTCCGTAACCTGAATAGCCTCATTGCTATGTTTCCATCTTCCCATCTGCATCGGATTGAAATTCCTCATGATGGATTCCTTTTGTGTTTTCTGTTATCTTTGATAAGACGGGCCTTAATGATGCGTCTCTGGCAAATGACAATAGGAAAAATAGCTTTTGCGTCCGTTATTGTTCTTTCCGTTTTTTATCAGATCAATAGTCCTATCATTGTTGTTTTTTCCTATCATTATCAAATTAAGGATAATTTTGTTGCCAGGTTTGTTTAGCACTCAGCAACTATGTACAGATGTTTCTTTATGGTCCTTGCAGAGGTCAGGGGAAATGGTGCTGTCGATTGAATCAGTTTATTCAGGAAGAAGTAATGTAGAGGCCAAACTACTTCTTCCCTTCTGTAGCAGAGAGGCATCAACAAACCATTAAAGCTACTGACAGGTGAAGTGAATAACATTTATTATCTCATTAAAAAGGCACCTGCCAAGAGAATGGATATATTAGGCAGCAAGTAAACAGTTGTTGAAGTTGATTTGTTGGAAGCAAGAAAAATAGGCAAGCCTAAGGATCTAAGCGACTTTGATCGGAACCAAACTGTAATGGATAGATGATTGGGTCAAAGCATCTCCATAATGGCAGATCTTGTCTTCCCAGTACACAGAGGTCAGTACCTACCAAAAGTGGTCCAAGGGCCCCCATTCTCCATTGATACACGTGGGAAGTGAAGGCTTGCCCATCTGGACCATCTCCTCAGAAGAGCTACTATAGCAGAAATTGCTGAAAAAGTTAATGCTGGCTATGATAGACAGGTGTCAGAACACACAGTGCATTACGACTTACTGCATATGGGGCTGCATAGCTGCAGACCTGTCAGAGTGCCCGAGTACTGGCAAAAACACCTACACCTACAATGGGCATGTGAATGTCAAAACTGAACCATTGAGCAATGGAAGAAGGTGGCCTGGTTTGATGTATCAGGTTTCTTTTAGATCATATGGATAGTTTGGTACATATGCATAATTTACCTAGGATGAGATGACACCAGGATGAACTATGGTAAGAAGGCAAGCTTACGGAGGCTGTAATGCAGAGTTTACACTTCAAAATTGTAGCCCTCGTTTTCCACATGCTGACGCTCAATCGTTATGTGTGAACTGTTCAAATACACGATCCAAGAGCTCACCAATGCATAACAGACACCCTAAAGAGATCAAGTCCAAATTCTGTAGTGTAAAAAGTGTGACTGGCAATGAAGGTGGCAATGATAGCAAGCTGTTTTAACATTTCATAACTAAACTGGATATGTTTTGCATTTATCCCTAATTCAATTCCTTTTAGTCAACATGAGCATTTCAGATATGCACGTCATTCTTCCTAGGAGAAATGTGTCACTTTGCCTTTCCTTTGCAATGCCTTTTGTGTAATGGAATCTCAATTTCAGATATCCACAATTACATTTTTGATATTCTGGATATCTGCAGTAGAATTCTTACTAGGAAAAGCTCCCTTTTCAGATAACTTATCTACTTGTTAACAGATATTCACAATACATTTTTGGGTATCAGCAACCACATGGTTTCTAGTCACACTAACATTTGACAATGTTAAATTGTCCTGTGGGGACTTGCTAGTGAAATATTAAAATGAGATTTTTCTAATGTTGTCTTTAATAAAATGAAACTTGGTACACAAGTTTTCCATGAGAATGTGCACAGCACATTAAAGCTTGGCATCACTAACCCCACCTTGTGTCCATTAATGAAACACCACCATACTACTTTTTAACCGCTATATCTCTTAACCAAATTCATCAGTGTTATACATGCTGAACAGGTCCATAGTATTTTCAGCACTGCTTTGCTATATATTTCAGCTATCAGCATTCACATGTATTTTCTGCAGGAAATGCATTTTTTAGTTCTAATTGTAAAAATCTAAAATTGCATTTTTAGTAGTCATAATACAAATTGTGAATATCTATAATGACATTTTTACCACACACAATATATCTTGGATATTGAAAATTATATTATGGTTATTTGCAATGATTTTTCATTTTGTATATCTATTTTCAATGTATGACTGGATTGTAGATAACTGCAATGGGAGTTTTCCGCAGCAAAAAGTCTACTGCAGATATCCAGTATGTTCATATTCTAGATATCAAAAATGTAATTATGGATTAGGTGTAGTGTGAGCAGAATGGGACACATGACCATCCCCTGAGGTTCACCCACGCCACTCACTATTATGGCTGACACGTTGCTTTGCAGCCTCACATACTGTAGTCGACCTGTGAAGTAGCTGGTGATCCAAGCCACTCATGAAGTAGCCATCTGCATGTCCAGTAACTTAGTCCTTAGGTGCAAGCCAAAAACTATATATATTTATACATACATTTTAATATCCTCACATAAAAATCAGGAAGGAAAGGTCTTGGAAAGCAAGCTTAAAGTTTCGTAACCTATCATAATTTAAATTACAGCTCAGTATCACAGCGAATCTCAAAAGGCTTCCAGTGTGTCTAACTGTCAAAAGCTGTTAGTCTTTATATTAAAGGCTCAATCAATCAATTTTAGGGTGGGAAATGCTTTCAGTCCAGTAAGTCAGTAAATCAAAATCTAAACAAAGTCCATGGTGAAATAATGAATTATGTTGTTTCAACAGACTGTGCTGTACTTCTGCAAATATGGACTTGAGGCTTTAATTCTTGAAAACAATACGATTCTCAAGTGACATATTTATGAAGTTGTCATCAAAAAATGAGCTGCAAAAGGCTACAGATAAATTAACCACTAAAAGCCCCTGTACAGTTCAGTAGAAATGATCCTATCCTGCACCAGTCAGTATATATACATATCATTTAAGACTTTTAAATGAATTAGTTTGTTCATAAACATAAATCACTCTACTGTAGTTTGCACAGCTTTGGTCGTTTGACATGAGATATTTCTGTATGTGTGCTTTTCATTGCTTTTCTCACTGGTTTAAATTGGTTGGAGCTCAGTGGGAAAAGGGGATGTCATGTATTTATATGCACCAATCAGAGTTTAGCAGCATTTTAAACTAAATTTGATAAGTTATAGTGTTGTTTGTTCATGTTGCCAGGCTTCTTTCAGTTACATCTGATTATACCACACCCACACAGTGCTGATGAAGAAGATGTACTGATTGTTAAAATATAAATAAATTACATGGGTGTTTTTTTGTTAACTTTTATCTTTGATTGTTGCTTACTTAGTGTCAAATATTTACATGCCTGAATGCCCAGTCAGCAAATCAGTGGCAGTTGTTGTACACGCAAGTACCATTTAGTAACACTTCTAATGACAAGTTTGGTATGCAAACATCCTGCAGCCAGTGAAAGCTTCTCCAATCAGGTTCCCACAAGTGGCTCTGTAATCATCCCATGAGCTCACTGACATCATCTCCCAGACACTCCTGCTGTTTCCGCCCAAGTTGCCCACTACTTTATTTTAAAGGCCACTTGAGACCTCATGTAATGGCACTCCGCAAACCACCACAGTGCCTTTGAATGTTTTATTACAACAGTCGGTTGGTCAGTCGGTTCACCACTTTGGTCCAGACTGAAATATCTTCATTGGATGGATTTTCATGAAATTTCATACAGAAACTTATGCTCCCCACAGGATGACGATTACTAAGTTTGATGATGCTATGACTTTTCCTCTGAGGTTCACACTTTTTTTTAATGTATATATGTCATTAATTGGATGGATTGCCATACAATTTGGCACACTAAGATGATGTTCATGATGATTACTGTTGCTCCTAAACAACAGCATGTAAGCATTTTTATTGTAAGTGTGTTAGCATGCTGATGTTTGCATTTAGCCCATAGTACCTCCATGCCTGAGTACATCCTCACAGACTACCCATAATAATGTGTTGTGTTTTGCAGGACTATGCTGTGTCTACTGTGCCTGTGCTAGAAGGTCTGCACCTGAAGAGCTTCTGCAGCATGGGGGGACCAGGCCTCATTGTCATCGGGTCCAGTGAACCAGCTCAAAAAGCCCTCAAAGTATGGAACTTGTGTATGTGTGTAGTGTATGTCCAGTCAAAGCGTCATATCATTGCTATGGTTTCCGCAGCTGTAGTCATAGAAACCATTCAATCAGTACAGTGGGTTTTTTCCCTAACATTGACGCACATTGACGCAGCAGATTCCTTTTTTTTAATTCCTTGGTTGCCTCTTGGCTCAATCCTATTGGTATGAACAACTCTGTCCTTTTTTTTTCTCCTGTTCTGCAAAGTATTCAGCAAGCATAACACTACAAGACAGGACATCACCCGTGTTGATTCAGAGCAGGCTCCCTTACTTGCAGCTTAATGGCTACTTCCCCACTGCAAGCACATTAAAACCACCTGTCACCTTAATCCTTCCTCATTAATTCATATTCTCAGCTAATCTGTGGGGATTGCCGCTGGCGCTCACACTCCAGCTTCAATTACGAAGGTATTGTCCTTCCATTAAACAGCTTGAGCTCATTACTGCATAAAAAGGCTTCTGAATCGATCAAGCTCCATCGCAACAATAACCCTCAAAATATAAAGGGGAGGGGGATATAGAAGGAGAGGCAGTTTACACCCTGACAGTGATAGATTGATCGTTTTCACAAAGAGTAGTAAATATCAGCCCATCCCTCTCATGGAATTATTCTTAAATTCCCAAATATCAATATTGAAGACTGTATGTGGACATTTCTGACTGTATGAATGACTGAAATGCAGCGGAATATATAATGTTGTATTTACACAGACAAACATACCGTTTTATCTAATTGCATAAGTATCACAACTCAAACACTCATGCACATTGACGCTTGGCCTTGACAGATCCTCTCCGGCATGGATTCGCAGTTGCCTCCTAGTGTGATATCTCCCCCTACTGGCCCAGCCCTAAACAGGGTTACAATGAGTCAAGTAAAAGACACCCAGAGCATCTCAGACGCAATTAAAGCCAGACTATCAGACAACACATCTTAATGAGGCAAAGTACCTGATAGAACCACAAGGTTATACTTGTTGGTTTGTTCCCATGTATGCATTGCTAAAGTGTACTCAAGAATTCAAGAATTCAAGATACACACGCTAATTAATTTTTATATTCCGGCATCAACTCATTAAGATTCCTGCCTGTTTGATCACCCCAATAATTAGCTACTGGAGAGAAGAGTAGCCCATAGCTAGACTTAATGACAAACTGCTTGCTTTCAGATTAGGGCTTACGTCACCCCTCTCCTGCAGCAATTAGCTTCTGTTTTAAAGGACTTTTAATGACCCTGGATTTGTAATTAGGTAATGTTCTCTTTGTGGGGGTAGTGAGATCCTATGAATGCAGTTTAATGAATTCAAAGTGCTTATTGTGGATGTGGATGCAGCTCTTGTGGCAATGAGGCTCTCTGTCTTTGTACCCTTGCACAAAGACACTTTATACAAATTAAAGTTGGAGCCTTACAGATTCTTATTGTGTTTATAGACCCATAATTGTAGCTGTTGTAGAATACTAACTGACAAGAGAGGACCTGACCTCTTTGCAGTATGGGTTTGAAGAACTTATAAATCATTTTATTGCATGAAAAAGTTAAGCACTATAAAAAATGGAAAACTGGGAAAAAAGTAGTAGTATTTATCATCTGGTTGTTAAAGCTGTTCATTTTTAGTCTTTTTTAGCAGTTCGTTTGAGTCTATTCAGGATTTCTTGACCTCTCGGGGGTCAGGAAATGTAGGCCAGGTGGGCATGCATGTAATCCCCTATCTGTGTTTAGCTCTCCCAAGGATGAGAATGCACACTGACCGGATGAGTTTCATCATCCATCTGCTGCTGTCACCGCCAAGTTTCACTCATGAAGTCATCATCCCAAAATATCTCTTGTGTCAGAGGCTGCAGCACCCACTCCCTTTTCTCTCTCACACTGTTCCCTCTAAAGTGGAATCACCGGCTGACTTTAGCTCACTACTAAGCCCTTTACTCAGCTCTGTGTGATTCATGAAATCATTACTCCTTACTGGTCAGTGTTTGATCTTTATCTCAAAGATATACACATGACTTAATAATTATTGAGGTCACAACACAGTGAAAGTTGTGACTCAGAATGGGTTGTGTCTAACAACCAAATCTTGATTACAATATTTCCATATATGCTATAAGTGATTTTACAAAATAATCTGAACATGGAAACTGCACTATAAGCAGGAAACTTTTAACTTTTAAAATTTGCTGAGTTTTACAGTATGTAAAATACTTTATGATGAAAGGAACTATATATGGCACTTGAGCACTAGTCTTCCTTGCCTATGATGTTATCACTGAGTCTCTGAGTCAGAGCTGCAGTGTCAGACAGCAGGAGCTGATACAACACCATAGGTTACTGGTTCCCAACCTTGTCGGGTTCATGACCTGTTAAAGCAAAGCAAGATCTATTTATGACCCACTGTCAATTGCCAGCCCACCACAGAATGATTTGGAATTGTTTTTTAAAATTGTATTTAATTTTAGAAGAGTGACAAGATAAAATTATTCATTTATTCTGTAAAAAAGAGTATATAAGAGCAATAAAATGTTGTAATTTGAAATATTTCCTTCTGTTTCTTATCTTGTGACCCCTCACACTTATCCTGTGATCCCATTGGGGGTTGCAAACTTCTAGGTCACAGTGTATGATGTCTGTATTGGACCTTTGCTAAACCTAAAATAATACTGGATAGTAAGAAAAACACATGAAAGGCATTAGGGCAATGATCTAAATTCTGTTCTTTTCCTCAGTATCAATATCTCATTGTCCTGCATCCTTCTCTCCCCTTCCTTCCCCCCTCGTCACCCTTTAGTCAGTACCTTAGGGTGTAGCAATAAACACTCCACACGGACCAATAATATTTCTAGAGTGAAAAGTCAACATCTTGTCAAACATCAACAGGAAGTAATTTCAGCCTCATTTCCCCTCTGGATTTGAAAGCGGTCTCAAGTAGGATTTGTCTTGTACATGCTGCTGTTGTTCATCAGTGAAAAGAAGTATTGTAAAACTTTTAAAGGCTTCCTCTGAGGGATTAGTACGATGAGCATTATAAATATTTCAAATAAGAGCCAACATTCAGATTATGCTAATGACCACGGTTGAGGGCTTCAAATCCAGTAAACTGTCAGTGTTTTTAACTGGTTGAGATTCCCATTGCTCAAGGAGGTGGATTTTATTACCTTCCAGTAAATATTTTGTTTTAGCTGCTCTGACTGAGCACTTTCTGCTGCCTAGTTGCCACACTGTGTATTTACTGGACCTCAGCCACTGTCAAGAAGTGAGTTGCTGCTGATTTGCTGTAGTTTTATGCTCAGCCCAGTGCCAGGATGATTATGTAGAGGCTGCTGGAGTTCTCAATTTTTACATTTGTTGTTACATACTTGGAGAAGATAACCTGGGCCTTAAAATTTTGATTTCTGGATACCTCAGCTTTGTATCCATGAAGAACTCAATTTTTAAAAATATATGAGTTAGTAATCTGGTTTCACTGTCGATGAACAGGGAACCAGCTGTACCATTAGACAAGTTGATTTTCTTTGTATTTAATTAAATTACACGGATCAGAACTTTACATGTGAGCGAGGAAATTATGCTGTAGGACATTTTCCTTATACCCCGAATAGTTTTTCCTCACTGTTTTTACTGCGAAAATGAGATGTTTTAGAGACATAGAGTGAGGCAGTAACAACTGTGATCTTTGGTGGAGTCAACGTTTACTCTCCCCTCTACCACTCTTAATCCCCCAGTGTGTGAGAGACAGTGTTGGCGGTCACGCACATGGACAGTGTTTTCATTTAGGGCTGCTGCAATCACGTAACACACCCACAAGTGACCTGGGAATGTGTCTGGTCTGCTCACACACGCACACACACACACACACACACACACACACACACACACACACACACACACAGACACTCACACTGCCTGTACTCCACCCTGCAGCCCTCACACACTCACAGAAATCCCAACGTCAGCTCTTATCAGGTTAATTTAATTGATGTTGCACTGTCAGTCATTTGGATGCCTATTAATTAAGTTTATAAATCAAAAATGAATTATTGCTATCAGACACAAAATCATAACTGACTCTAACAGTTTGATGCTGTATTTTCAGTCCATTTTTGATGAAGCATGATTTTTCTTTTTCATTGTTCCTAATGTCATGAATGCAAAAAGGTTCAATACTGCAGTGATGAAAGTCAGTCCTGTGACTTTTTCCTCGAGTTCTCTACTTAATGATGGGATTTGCTGCTCATATTAACAGCACAATTGTTCTTCTATTCATTATAACAAAGCACTGTTGCTGTTGCCAGAAAGAAATGTGTCACTTCCTGTGTGCCAAATACATTTTCCAGGAAAGACTAATCAGTGAATTTAGAACAGCATATTGCTATTGGGTTGGATCAGTTGGCAAAGACATCTGTTTACATGAAAAATAATTATTTCTTTTGTCAAGTAGAATGAGTGTCTCTTTAGCTTTTAATCTAAGTCATAAAATGCAAAGTAATGCATATTTGTATTCAACCTAAGCAGGAAAAGGCCTTTCCCCATCTCAATAAACAGCCCATTCCTCCCTACTGCAGCAGGCCCAGTCAGTGGGAAGTGAAATGAAAACATCTTCAGTCACAAATCCCATTGTGCTGAGTTGTGTGTCATCACTCATTCGCTCACAGCCACTCCTCCAAACTTGCACATACGTCAAGCACACGTCACACATTTTGGTTACAGCATAACTGTTAAGTTGACATTTGCTGAATTTTATGAGTACGATCATTTCATAATTTAAAGTTAATGATGACCTTTTATGAGTGTTAATCATTAGCAGACAGCTATCCTATCCCACCCATGATTAAAGACCAAGGGAGGAGAGAACAGAAAAAGATGAATAGTAGAAAAACAAAGAAACAGAGAAGGGAAAGGAGCAGTCAGACATACATGGGGTCTATATCTGGTAAAAATTTCACTACTCAAAATACCTTTTCTGAATGTTGATGCTTTGGATTTTTTTTTTTTTTTTACTCGCTCTCCACCTCCCCTCCCCTTCTCGTCTCTGAGGTATCCGTCCGCAGATGTTCTGCTCATAAACATTAAGAGGCACCTGCCTCTCCTCTGGTCATAACATCCTCACCCCCCGACTTCCACTTGGCAACACGGGCCTCTTCTCAGCCTCTTTCCCCCCGTTCGGCCGTCCCACCTTCAACTCCTTCAGATTACATAAATAACATGACATCTGCTGAGAAAGAATGTCTGTCTGCTCCTGTGTTCTCCATTAAGCCCCCCCAGGCCCCGAGAGTGGTTTGGCGTGCAGAAGGATGTGGTGCTGCCTTTGGTATTGTGGCCTTGCTTCTGATTCAAAGTGTCTGATAGTCTGTCTGTCTCTCTGAAAGGCATGTGGACCCTCACAGGCTGTTGTTTATTTGCGTCAATGTTCATTTTCTTCCTGTTTCTTACCTGTGTGTGCATAGATCATGCAACAAATGAGCGACCATCGCTATGACAAACTGACGGTGCCGGATGACCTCGCTGCCAACACCGTCTACATGAACCTGCCCAATAAGGGACATGTGCTTCTGCACTGTACATCAGAGGAGTATCCAGAAAGTGCAAAGGTAATACTTTTCACATGGACACACAAGAACAATATCACACGACCTTAATCACACATTCATCTACAATTTGAGGTTGCACCTTTGGGAGGAAGAAACAAAGGCAGGACAGACAGAATTGTTTACTGGCTTAAATTTAAAGAGTGCTTTCCTTTGTTGCTTTTCATCCTGTCCAGACCTCTGAGAAAAACAACTGGCTACAGAGGGAAACCCTGCAACCTCTGTGGTTGTTTTACACAGACCGCTGCATTTCAGCCACAGCCAGCGCTCTGTTTTAACAAAGAAACCTGCAGTTTGATGTGAAGTGACCTTTTTCTGAATAATGGCTAACCACAGACTAAAAGCCAGAGTTTTAAAAGTGTCTTAGGAAAAAAGATTTTTTTGTTTCTCAGAGCCTGAGTTATTTTTTACTGTTGATCATCAAAATAGGTCTTAAACTGCCATTAACATAGTTTTGGCCACTTCTGGGCCACACACCAAGCTCTAAACACAACATTTACAGTTTATCACCTTTGAAGAAGATATGGCAAACTTGTTGACAAACAGTGACCTATTTATATATCCAGCAGACATGCATCAACATTTGAATTCATTTACAGTCATGTTTCTCACTACCTGATGAATTTAAGCCCAATATTCACTCTCCTGTTAGCTCTGTTTCACTATCCAGCCACTTCTCAGTAAAGTGTCTGGATCTTTAACTGCTAAGTATGTGCACCAGCTATCTGCTAACTTTGTCAGGTAATAGATAGTCAGTTTATGACAACTTTTTAATTCAAGAGTGAAAATGATGAGATGAGGGCGGTTGGTTGTAGACTACAAAACCAAAACAATAAGCTAAAAGATGCTAAAACACTCCGTAGAGCTTGAGGAAAAGAGGTGGGTGATAATTATCTCTGGGTTCCACATTATGAGTGACCTAACATGAAATAACATGACAATATTAGTTGTTGCAGCTTTAAGTATTTTACTTTTTTTCATGTACAAACATACAAAGATCATTCAATCCTTTATTAAAAATGCAATCACTTATGCAATGACTTATGTCTGTGACCCCTGGTTCACTTCTGGCTCAGGACCTTTGTCTGTCTTGCAAACACCAGTAAGACTTGCCGTTAACTCACAACACTTGCATGTTGTTATCCACTTTAGTGCACTGTGAATGACATGTTATTGTCTCACTTTGTCTGTTGGGGTTTGGAAGGGTTGAGCGGTAGCCATGTTATTTAGATGCTTTGGGGTCCAGATCTGAAGTCAAAAGGATTCTCACAGGATCAAACCCAGCACCCTACAATCTGCAGAGACAGTGCTCAGACCTCAAAATGTACTCGGTGGTTAAAACCCCAACCTCCGCCAGTTATTTTTAGAAGGAAGAATTCACAAAATTATGCGTCTTTGGACTACAGTAAAGGCTCAGTTTTTTCCAGGAAGATTAACTGAGGGAATTCAACTTGAGCATAATACAATCTATTTGTGTATTGCATGCTCTCTGCTTTGATAGCACCTTTTTTACAGACCATGTGGAGCAATATTTGAGAAATACCCACCACAAATTGGCCTGGAACCCAGTTATGGTCCCAGACCTGTGTTTAAGAGTTGGTAGCTTAAAGAAAAGTGGAAAAATATTAATAGCACAAGACCAACAGAGTTGGTTTTTATCAAAGTTGTCTCATCATGTGTTGTACAGTAGAGTACATCTCTAGTTGGTACATCTTTCCCAAGGGAACTTGTTGCTTGTTCTTCCAATGAGATGTAGAGATTTCTCAGCACAATCACCGAGACACTCTGCAAGACTTCTATTGCTTTCAAACTCTAAACATTGTCTGTTCTAATCTCCGGCCTATTTTTAGTTTGCAGTTTGAAGTTACATAAGAGTTCCACATTAACAAAGGCTGGGGGTCATGAGAGAGGATTGGCAGGGTCGTAGGGGGTGGAGACAGGGCATCTTTAATGGTTAGCAGTGGCGACGGTCCTTAGAGGGCCCAGTTTGGAGATAAAGAAACTGAGCAGACAAAAGGCCTAGTGAAATATAACCGCCCCTACTGTGTGGGACATGCCACCCCCAACCCGACATAAATTTCAACCACAGTAATGAGAACTCGACTGGAAATGATAAAAAAAAGAGAGAGACTTTGGAGGCGGAGATGCTATAAACAGCAGGGGATTTACTCGTGTTGTTTTGGAGAAGTTATGCAAAAGCACAACCTTCCCTGAGTTGACCCTTTGTTTATATGACCAAAAAGTGAATCTCAGACCAGCTATAATTAGCCCAGCATGAAAAGAGCACTGATGGTATGATGACTGATGATGCTGCTAATGTCAAAATAGTGCAAGAATGTGTGGAAATCTACATATAACCCCACAGTTTGTAAGCATTATGATGGTCTTACAGTGGCAGTACAGTATAGTAGTGCAGTACCATTGTTCAGTAGCTCTGACATCCTCATGTGTCAGTCTCCATGCTACACAAAATGTCTTGGGCAGAATAGAATCAAGAGTTATAATAAGGCATATGAGTGCGGTGACTTTAAACATGGCATTTGGTTCACCAGAGGCTTCGTCAGCCGTATTGCATCATGAGATAAGAATTTGTTTAGTTGGTCCCTCTGGCTGTGCTGCACGGCGTAGCTCAGTATCACAGTGGGGTTGAAGTGAGAGTTTAAAGAGAAAAATATCCTGGTTTGGAAGTCTGGTAGGAAAACACTGGTTTTCTTCTGGAAAATGTCCACAGGGTGACACACTACTTTACGAGGGTCTTTGGAGAATGTCGTAATAGTTCTCACTCCCATTCTCTTTATATATATATTTTGCCGGGAGACCAGGAAACCTTTTTCAATGCTTGTTCAAATCTGTGTCCCTCTGCAGGGCTTTCATATCACAGCCCATTACAAGTTGACAAGTAGAGTAAACAAACGTGTTGCATTCGTTTTCCCTTTCAGTTTATTACTGACATTCGATCTCTAGTTAAGCTTTTTCTAGCAAGCTTGTGGTTGTGCTGGTCACTGCTTGCAATACTGGCTCACAGATCTGGTACCCACAGACAGAGTCAGGAGGCTTAACAGGAACAGCTGTTGTCATCACAAAATCTATTGTATTTTATTATTTCTATAATGTACAAAGACAGGTTTTTACTTCCCAAATACATTGTAGATCTAATTATTTAGATAAACATAGTGGTATTTTGTTGAATTTCACAAGACCTGATTATCAGTATTTCTACTAACAGCTTTGTCTGTGTGTCCCACAGATGTTCGACAAGTTGAAGGACTACATGCTAATCCCTGTGTCCAACATGGAGAAGTGCAAAGTGGATGGAGCCCTCACATGCTGCTCTGTGCTCATCAACAAGAAGGCCAATAACTGAGCGCGCTCACTAGGGGGTTTCTCCTAGTGAGAGTGCATGCTACCCAAGCATAGCCTGTACCCAATCACAAAGGATCCCAAGGTTTAGTGAAAGTCTTAAAAATGAATAGTTGATTTGACACAAAACAGTATTAGTTTCAGGTAATCTATGTCTCCTGAAGAACAGTAGAACAATTGAGACTTTATTGATTTCAGTATTAGGACATATTGTAGTTGTTTTCTTTCACTTTAATATTTTCTGTTTTTATTTCTTATTCTTCAAATACAATTCTTGAAAACCCCTTTGGAGAAATTAGCTTTTGATGCGAACACAGTGTTATGATTGTTTTGGGGTTTTTTGGTGATTTACTATGATTTTGTGATTGGTATTGAAGGTGCTGCCATTGAGACCTGAGGTACTTTTACCTTTCATAACTACTGATCTACTATCTACTATCCATTATACGTTACTGAAGACAGTTTTTGAATGATGCTGAATAATTACCACCAGCTTTAAAAGCTAAAATTAACCTGTTAATCGAGGCTAGAGTGATATAATTTGTGGAAATTTGCATCCCTCCAGGTTAGCATTTATTTAGATTCATGTGGGGATGCAAATTTGATAAAAAACAAAGTGGAAACGACTGATTAATAATCTGTGCCAACTCCGAAGAGGATAGATAAAAGTTATGTGTGGAAAATGTATGTTTTCATAATTCCACCACTGTTCCTTTAATGCACAATGCCTCTACAGAAAACCAATGACCTTACTACTGCTTTATGATTTTTGAAGGCTCTGTAATTTTCCTCACACCACTGGTTCTGCCTGTGCTGTGTATTACACTGGAATCCCCCCCCCACCCCCCATCTGGCAGTTTCTACTCCAAAACTGTCAAAGAGCATGCTGTGAAAATGATATTTGTTCCACTAAATCCAGTAGCACCAAATGTGACTGCAGTGAGAGTTTGCACAGTGTGGAGAACAAGCTAACTTGCCTCGTTTGGCGTATGTTTCCATGTGTCTTCACAATGTTAGCTGCCAGCAGGAGTTTTAAGGTTGTTGATGAGCTCTGTTTTAGTGGCCTTATCACTGTTGTTGCTTGGCCCGTAAATGTGAAATGCATAAGCATGTGTACTGTACACGTTAAAGCCCATCACGTCTGAAAACGTGTTATTTCTCAATGTGATTGTAAGTGAAAGTTGAGGAAATGACATCAGGAGGTGATTCAACCTCCCTCAATAGACTTTTGCTTATGGGCAAGCGGGCAGTGATGAAACATGGAAAGAATTCCTGTTGGGAGGAGAGGCTTGTACGCTAGTAAACACTGACTCTTAAACTTTCTCTGTCTTTCTCTCTACTGTCTCACTTGCTTTCTCCCACCCTTCGCTATTGCCTCATAGACAATTCTGGGCTAATTTATGGTCATGATATCATACAGTCTGGCTAACACTGTGGATGTGATGGCCTGTCGTTAAAGTGTGACACTAGTAGTATATTTTACAGGAGGCGGCTGGCTGGATGCAGGGTGATCGCATAGTTGCAGAACATCCAGTTCTCATTCTCACGCAGTTGCTGCAGAAATTTGAGCCAGGCAAGACTATTCATTCTCTGTCTGGTCAGTGTGTCAACTTTTGGGTTTTAGGGAAGCATAGTCCTTTTACCTAAACGTGACATCCGTTGTTTTGAATGTAGTTCTATGAATCACCCTTTGGTTGAACAGCTCTGAAAATACAATCTTTCCCCACTGTCCATTCTTTGTTGAGGGCTTCCACTAATCCTTTTACTAATCTGCTCAATCATTCCAGTAGTCATGATGTTGTGATTGCCCATGGTCCAACTCAGGTCTCTTGGTTTTCATACAAGTTGTGAGTAATACTTATTTTAGTTGTCTGACAAAAGAGCCTTTGCGTCTAATATGTGTAATAAAGTAACACATCTAGCATTCAACTGTGTTGTGCTTTTTTTTAAAATTCAGGTTTAAATGAGCCCCAGTCATTCAATGCCTGACTTTAATGTCATATTACAGCTCTTGTCTTGTCTTATATTTACAGGTATTAACCTCAAAACAAGGTTAGTAACACAGATCATGGTGGAAGTGAAATGAGGGTTCATCAGGTGTGATGAAATCAAACCTGAACCTGGCCACAATCAATCTGGTCTCATTTTCACTCGTGTAGAATAACACTTATCGTCACAGTGAGGTACTCACCAAATATACTGTAAATACAATACCACCACCTAGTGACCCAGAAATGCACATACACCACAGTGCAGCTGTTGCTTGGTTGGAGACTGGGAAGTGCCTCACATGTTATGGTTTGACATGTGCTGGGAAACGGTTCACTCCAAAGAAGAAACACTTGGGAAGAAAAAAGCTTATTGATATTTATTGCCAAAATCCTCAAGTTATAATGTAATGCATAATGGATTAAGAGCTTGTTTCAGTTGTATTGAAGGAGATGATGGTTAAGAAATGATCAGTAGTAAATATTCTGTTAACACCTCAAATTCATGTCAGCCTTAACTGGAATTCTTTAAACTCATACAAAAAACAAAAACAAATCCACAAAAGATGTGTACAATATAAATGAGTTAATGATTATATAACAACAAACAATCAAGCAGGCTCTAAAACACACACACACACACATTCAGCATATGGTCAAATGTATAACATTAACTGATGTACATTTGAGAAGTTACATTCAAGTGTTACATTTTAAAAATAGACACCTCGTTATTGTAATAGTCCAAAGTTCTCATGCCTTCACCTTTTTTTCCTTCCTTTTTTCACTTAAAACATTCCAGGTTACTCTAAAGCGCAGAACAACACTCTCAAAACCACCAACTATTGCTAATTGGATAATAATTGATAAAGATAAAAAAATACTATACAATACAGTCATCTTGATAACCAAAGCCAAAGAGTTGAATATTGTCCTGCAGTCTCTCAAAAGTACCTTGGGAGCTACGGTTCCCTCTAGTGGACATAAAAACATACAGCAGTAGATATATACACCATCCATCCTGATATGGGGGAAACCTTAGGCACCTATGTACAAATATAAAGATAATATATGTTAAAATACCTTAAAAAGCATTTGAACCAAAAGCTTTAACTGATATACAAATCTCATAGGCTTGTTAGTGGCATGATACCATGTGATATAAGACATGATCAAACACCCATCATACTGTGGAAAGATGCTAACACAGCTTTGCTAAGTCATGGGGCAAGCTTCAAAAAAATTAGTAAACATGGATTTATATAGCCGTATCAACTTACAGCAAACTCATTTAAATTTGAAAATGCATAGTATACTATCTGCTCTAGCCGGACAAAAGATACCTCAACTTCCTGTGCTGTATATTTAGCTACAGGGAAAATTAGTATAGAGGTTGCCTGGCCCCCTTGTAGCAGTGACATTGGGGTCAAGTTTGTCAGCAAGCTCAGCCAAAGGCAAGTAGGAATGGTTAAGAAAGTCATTGCATAAGCAAGGTGGGACACAGACTGACTCATCAGTGCAGTGACATGTTGTTTGAAGGACCTCACTGCTCACCTCCACGTCTGTTTTCTCTACAACCTGCTCAAAGATATAATTGTTTGCTTTTGGGAAAAGAATGACGCTGTTTCTGTTAAGGGTCACATAGTCTGGAATGACTTCTGGTTGCGTACCAAGGCTCCCTTCTGCCTGTTCTATGCTGCAGTAGCTTCCCCCTGGTGACAGGAGCTGGGTGGATTCATCTAGTGGCTTACCCAGCTCTGAGATCTCAGCTTCAGACATGACCTCCACCACTGATGCAGTGGTTTCCTCAGGGCACTGTTTTGCAGTGACTGGACAATCCTGTGGTGTGAGCATAAATGACCTTACTTCATTACTTATTTCAACTGATGGCAGTGACACAAATTTTACTATACTGGAACTGTGCCAAAGTGTTCTAGTCTGTACCCTTCAATGCTTCAAGTTTTGCACGAGTATCATAACAGTGGTTAATTAATTTACCCATTTCTGCCTGTTGATATCTGTCAGGAAGCCTTGTAGGACTTTGTCCAGGTTGGGCACTGGTGGCCAGAAATAATGCTTGAGCTTTCTATAAAAAGATGTAAAAATAAACATTAAACAATACAGTGAATCCAGTCAGTAAAACAATAGGTTAAACCTTTTGGTAATATAATGTTAATAATAAGTAATGATTGGCAGATTTTATATTATATAAAATGTCAGAAAACTACAAAAAAGGTGAAGTAATGATATTGTAGAAATTCAAATCAATTTAAGAAAAAATGGAAGAAATGATCACAGTTCAGAATTCCTATGACGTGATAGATCTGAATGTGTTGTGAAAAGATCTTACCTGAGGTATGTGGAGAACAAGAAAACGAAGATGAATGCAGAAATCAGCATCATGACAGGGATACACAGCACGAGCCAAGTGCCTGTAACGGTTGCTCATGTTGTATTATGCATTGAATGGGGTCCAATAATTATATTCAAAGTAACAAAGAATTGCATTTCATATTTGTTTAATGTTAATATTTGAATATATCAAGGTATAGCATTTGTTTTACATGCTACTATTCATTTTGTTATCACACAACCAATGTTATGTAAACTACTTGTTGAAGATCTTATAAAATAGCAGCAACTGTAATTATACAAAACTGATGGAAACTACTAAATTAATACAAAATCAACATTTACACTAATTTGTGAGCTTACTTATGTCAGTAGGGGTGTGTCCAGTGAGCACATCTGACCAGTCACTCCACTGGCCCGAGTAAATGGATCCATTAGGTTTAGCTCTGACCTTAACTCTGTACCTGCTACCTGTTGGCACCTCTAGACACGTGTCAGGCTCTGGACCCTTTAGGGATACCGTCTGAGGAAAGAAAACTTGTTGAGAATGTTAAATGTTAAAAACAATGAAATCTTAGTGATCTGACTGCATTTTCTCACAATTGCTTTTGCATAGCAGTATATATCCCCTCACCATGCTGCATTTCCTTACTTTTTAAAAGACCTTTTCTGATGTATTTTCACAAAACTTTTTTCCCATACTATTATGTGTTTACACATCATATTTCTGATTTTCTACTTTTGGATTCCTCACTTTGGCATCATCTGGTGTTAATTTCAAGAATGACACTGTGGCTCTCTTTTTTTTTTTCTTTTTTTCTTTTACAAACAAAACTAATCCCTTCAGAATAATTTGAAAGATGCTATTTTGAGTATGACTATAGCAAAAAAATAAATAAATAAATACAAATGAAACAGGTATGAGGGAAATTTTTAGCATGAACACTTACTACATGAAATGCAAAAGAACAAAAAATCCTGACATAATCAAATAAAACAATATGAAAGGGTGTGCCCCTCTGTAGCTGTCATCTTACCATCCATGCTTCACCCCCTCTGATTTGGTAGCTGACTTCATATTGCAGGTGAGCTGACAGAGACAGAAGAGGAACTTCCCATTGCAAGCACAACTTAAATTTCTTGGGTGCTCCTCTCAGATGTCCCGGTGGGGATGTTTTAACTAATAGCAAAAAGCACACACAACAAGTTATCAACAGACAAAGCAATGAATGGAACCAAAGACAATCAGCACTTCAAGCAAGAGAATGTAATTTGGGCTGTTTCTACGACATTAACTAAAAAATACAGCAGGTTGTAGGTTTCAAGCTCCAGAGCTTATCTGCTAACTGAAAAAGGTCACAAATCAAACACAAATCCCTTTATATGATCCAGTGTTTGAACAGATGTTTTTGATATTTGATTAATGTATGAGAAAGGCAGACATATGAGCAATATACACACTAACAAAATAACCATTATAAATATCTCAGGTTTACAACTGCTTAGACTTCTCAGAGCATATGCTACCTTTCCCATGAATTAACCTGCGACTAAAACTGCAATTTGACTAAAAAAGGATGGCATTAGAGGACTATTTTGATTCTCATTTTTGTCCGATTTTAATTAATCACATCACCAGTAGACTGAGTAGTTAATAAATCAAATCAAGAGGTGGAACAACACAGATCCAAAGGGAACAAAGTAAAGAATAGTCACTCACTGATCTTGCTGAGAGTGAACTCTTGACTGAAGAAGGTTCTGTTGAGTGGAGCTCGAGTGTTGCTGAGCTTGACCCTGACTTTTCTGGACTCGTCTCCATGGAAACTGCACCGCTCAGTCAGCTCCCCGTCAGCCAGACACTCTTCCCATTCTCTCCAGCCCAAGCCACCACTGCAATGTTAATATTATCATGTCAACAAAACACAGCCAACAAAGTGTACGTCAATTTTGTGTTCATATAATATAACTCAAAGACCAAACACATTGGTTTACTTTTACGCTCTTTTGAGCAGTAACCAATGCAGAATGATAGGGATGATGAGAGTAAAAAGATAACTAATTGCAACATTATGCCTTTGTTATTCAAAGTAATGCTGGATATTTATTATTTACTTAGGATGAAATACAAATACAACAACTTGGTATTCAACTAAAACATAAAACATGCTGTTATATTAGCACAAAGAGATGGAATGACATGCATATTTTGTGTTACCTCAGACTCATCTTGTAGAAAAGTTTGTACTCATTTTGTATGCTGTATCTGCTCCCATTCCACTGACAGGTGATGTTTTGCAGGTCAGATGTATAGCACAATAGAGAAATATCATCTGAAAAGAGAAGAAATGTCCTATTGAAGTATTGCATATTTGACAGAAAAGGGTCAGGGGATAAGATGTGGATGGATGAGAATTTATTTGCCCGTCATTCACTCAGCTTTTCTTAGACACACCTGTACTTTGGGGAGCCACAGCTCGCACAGGGGGTGACCAGTGGCTCCAGTGTCCTGCATCTTCTCTGTTGGCAGACTTGACTGAGACCTGGACCTCAACCTCCTCCCCTGGTACCAGAGTTACCACTGTGTTTAACAACTTCTTGACCTGTAGAAACCACAAACATTGTAGATTTTGAATAATACTATTAGAACTATATACTCACTGTAATTACCAAAACAAGCCTACAGGTGAAGGCATATCAGAATAGTCCTAAATGAGCTAAAATAATATCTGTTGCAAAGTTTATTGAAATGAACATGTTTTTCTAAGTTAGAATAAATAAATTATTATTATTTATCAATCCAATAGCCAACCATCTAATGGAATATTATGTTGATAGACAAAAGACCATCATACTAACTAGCATGCAACTATAACATGCTACTTAAATTACATTGAAAATGTATGCTTACATACAATATGTGCAAGTTTGATATGAGAAGTCATTTTAGAAAAATACATTTACTGAAGAGTTTGTGTACCTGTTTTGTCTTCTCTCCTAGTCTCTTGGAAGAGTATCGAATCTTATACTGCACATTATCCTCCCAGTATATTGACAACTTTGTGCGCCATGAAACCTGCAGCTGTCCAGCCTGGTCATTTTGGAGCAAAGACACATTGAAGGGGGGATCCAGGAGTACTAGAGACAATGCATTTGGGGAAAAAATAGGGAGTAAACATTACAGAATTAAATGGTGTTTAAGTAACAGGTGAGGAGGCCCCTTTGTGCATTATCTTAGTGATGGGGAAAGGCCCAGGACACATTGGAGGGACTTAAGTCCCCTAGTTTACATTCGACAAATGGAACATCTTCATTTACTCCTTAGCTTAACTTTGAAGAGACATTAAGAACTCCTGACACACAGCGAAATTTGTTTTTGGTTTTTTGGGGTTTTTTTATCCAGACATGAGACTGTAGTATAGTGATTTGTTGACTTCATGGAGTTTGACTTATAAAAGAATATATTATAATATAAAAGTTACAAAAGCCTTTTGTAATTCTTTCATTGTTTAGGTTATATACGTATCTGTAATTTTAGAACATGGAGAGGAGCAAGGACAAGTAGGAATCAAAAGCACTCGATTATTGTCACACCAACATAACAAGGATGAACTGCATCATCTTTGTGGATGGATTGGTCGATGTATTTATGGGAGGATGAAAGTCATAATTTCAAAAAAGTTATTTCACTCCATAAGTGACAGGTGTGTTAGATCAAAAACTCACTTTGTTATTCAGTTTCGGTCCTCAGATCTTCATCAGTTAAAAATCAAAGTGAGAACTGTGTGGGCTTGAATGAAGTTGAAAATATGAAGCTGAAATATTGTGTTTGTAGTCACTATTTGCTACACTGAGGGGCCCACTGAGGGGCGGCTGCTGTGAGATTTGTAGTGATGCTTCCTCTCACACAATTCAACACCTGCATCCAATAAATACTGACTTCCTTAACTGCCTGGTTATCGGAGATGTTAACATAAACAAAACAAATTCTGAATATAGCCTACATAAAAGTAAAAATGGTGCCTAAATCCTAATACGGTAAATGTATACATATCATGCACATCTCTTTCTTCTGCTAGGTAAAAATCTATTTCCATAGCTTACAGTTTCTTTTGTTGAGGAAGGAAACATTGTAAAATGAAGAAAAAACAAAGTCTTACAATGGTCTTCCACAGAAACAATCCGATTGCAGAGGGTGCTGTTGGTGTTGCGCTCCACCACTTTAAGGTGTATGTCCACACTCAAGTAAACATCTAAGGGAGGAAATGAGCAGATGTGGAGGATAGTTCCTTCTTCTGTGCTCTGGACAGACATATCACATCTTTTGTCTGATTCTCTAGATTAGACAAACACGATAGACATTGAGGTCAATCAATCAATCAAACTGAAATTGTGCAGCATCAGTCAAACAAGTCCATGTCAGAGGGCTTTTCAAGTGACTAATAAAACAATATTATTCTGTGGGTTCTAAAGGAAACAACAGATTTACTGTATATAACATACTTGTCAATCTTGTAGAAAAAATCATAAGTCCTATTGTCTTGGGTCTCGACAAAGCAGGTGAAATCATCTTCTGTCAAGGTGAAACATTTAGGATCTTGCTCATCTTTGAAGAGCAAAATATCTGCCAGAGAAATACATTTAAAAAAAACCCATAATCATAAACACATCACCACTTGTTGAATAATGCATGTATCAACAATTCCTACAAGTAAATGACTGCATTTATATATCAAAAGTGCTTTACAATTTGCCTCCTGCTCACCTTTGGAGCACCTTTATGTAAAAACCAGCCAAGCAGTTTACAAAGAAATGTATTATAATCACATACTTTAATACAAGGATGCTCTTTCTTCAGCCAAGACCACAAGGCAAGGCAGTTTTATTTATATAGCGCATTTCATACAAAATGGCAACTCAATGTGCTTTACATAAAACAGAAAAACATGTAATTTGAGAAACATTAAAACATACAATTAAGCTGCCACCCCCCACCCCCCACACTAATAATAAAAATAAGGACAGAAAAATAGAAAGAGAGAAATAAAATGCTAGAATAGAGCATTAAATATAAGATTGCAGCATAAAATAATGATTTGCTTTAAAATCATTAAAAGGACATAGAGTGCAAATGAAAGATTAAAATGTAAAGTGCTTTAAAAGAGCTCAATCATAAGCACAGGAGAAGAGAAGAGTTTTGAACCTGGTTTTAAAAATGTTCACAGTTGGGGCTGATTTCAGTTCTGCTGGTAGTTTGTTCCAGTTGTGTGCAGCATAACAGCTAAAAGCTGCTTCACCATGGTTAGTCTGAACTCAACTATCTGAACTGAGTCAGTCGATCTCAGAGCTCTACTGGGTTTATATTCTACTAACATGTCATGTATGTATTCTGGACCTAAATCAGTGATTTGTAGACCAGTAGCAGAACTTTAAAATCTATTCTATAGCTGACTGGGAGCCAGTGTAAAGACTTTAGAACTGGAGTAATGTGCTCTGATCTCAACAATATTCTGAAACCACCGGATGCTCTACCACCTCACTTACTCACAGTTACACAGTGTGATGCCTTCATGACCTTCTTCAATGCCAACATTGAAAATATCCACCAGACACTGACTGCTTCAAATACCTCTTCATCCTCCCTGCACTCTTTGCCTATATTTTCCTTCAGCTCTCCGCTCGTCAGCTTCATACTGCCAACTGTCTCTGAAATAACTGGTTTCATCCATAAATCCAAATCATCTACCTACCTGTTAGACCCCCTACCTACCCAACTGGTAAAAGTCTGCCTACCTGCTCTGTCCTCATTAATAACTGACATCATTTATTCCTCACTGACTTCTGGTGTTGTTCAATCATCACTAAAGACTGCCGCAATAACTCCAACACTCAAAAAACCTGGCGCCCATCCGAATGATTTGAAAAACTTTCGTCCTATTTCAAACCTGCCATTTCTCTCCAAAATACTAGAAAGAACTGTTGCAGCTCTGGTCCACACCCATCTGTCTGACAACAATCTCTATGAACAATTTCAGTCTGGTTTCTGTCCCCTCCACAGCACTGAGACAGCCCTAGTGAAAATCACCAATGACCTCCTGATGGCATGTGACACTGGACTACTCTCCATTCTGGTTCTCCTCGACCTGACATCCTCCTGGACATATTAGCCTCCATTGGAATCATTGACATCCCTCTGGCTTGGTTCAGATAATATCTCTCTGGCCGCACACAGTTTGATCAACTCAAGAACCTGAGATCTGGTTTCTCTCCAGTCTCTAGTGGTGTTCCCCAGGGCTATGTCCTTGGCCCCCTACTGTTCATTATTTATCTATGATACCCAACTCTATCTTTCCACTAAGCCTATTTCCACTCCCCCACAGCGCTATCGGACTGCTTACTGGAAATTAAATCATGGCTCTCACTCAACTTTCTTGAACGCAACAGCGACAAAACTGAGGTCCTCATCGGTACCAGATCAACCTTAGCAACACTCAACAATTTCTCCATGTCCATCAACAATTCCACTGTTCCTCCATATGAAGAGCCTGGGTGTCATCCTGGACAGCACATTATCTTTCGAAGCCCACATCAATAACGTTATTCGGTCTGCATACTTCCATCCCTCTTCCGTCCCTCACTTTCACCAACCTGCACTGCTATCCCGGTAAACACCCTGATTACATCCCGTCTGAACTACTGTAACTCTCTCCTGGTCTTCCACGGAAATCTCTTCACACACTCCAACTAGTCCAGAAGGCAGCCGCTCATATCATAACCAGAACTCCCTCTATTGAACACATCACTCCTGCCCTGCAGCAACTTCATTGGCTCCCTATCAAATCCCGCATTGACTTCAAGATTCTACTCCTCACTTTCAAGACCTTTCACAACCTGGCACCATCATATCTCTCTGAACTTAATCACATCTACACACTTTACCAAACTCTGATCCTCGTCTGCCATCCAGCTCTCTGCCCCATCTGTCAACTTAACTACCATGGGGTCAAGAGCCTGATCTAATTTATATTGTGTGATGTACTGTTGAAAGGCGCCTTTTATTGTAGGCAAGTTGATACAGATCCTCGAGAGAGAAACCTGTTAGGTAACTTTCTAGGTTTTTACAAGCAGTAGAGCGTGCTATAAAAACAATATCCCTCCTAAATCAAATTGTCCCACTGAAAAGGTTTGTGAGCATTGAATCAAAAAGACCAACTGAAACTACAAGCTAATGCAAGCTCAGCACCCAAACTTTGTCATTGTTAACCTAAGTAGTCAACTAGATAGCATTCACGACTAGTCTTAACTGTAATGATTACAACAGTAATTCAAAGTATTGCAGTAATTTCTTGATACAATACATTCTTTGATGTCGAGATCAAGTAAAAATACTAATAAGAAGTTTGTCAGTGGGGTTTTGAATTGGCATTCTGTTGCACTTACTGCCTAAATTTTTATTTTTTACAGTATTGTTTATTTCCCTTCTTACAAATCTACAACTGGGGCCATTTTACTCATCCCACACAATCCCGACTCAAATACTGTTAAAAATAGTAACTTGCACCAACAATTTAATTAACACATGTCTAACCCATGACACATCAATCAAAAACACAACATTGGGGGAGCTGGAGGTTATATTATGGTTAATACAGAACATTTTTAGTGTAAAAACAGTAAACAAGGAATAAACTGCTATTAATTGGGCTGAATTGGAAGTGATTCAGATTGTAGTTCACCTGTATAAACATTAACTATCCATAAGCCCTACCTTCCCTTGAAAGATGACCATCCACACAGAGTTTCCCAGGAACGAAGACCACTTGTATCCACAAGCTGAGGAGTGTCTTCCACCTGCAGGGAAAATTCATGGTGCATAGAGTTATGTTAGTTATGCTAAACCACCATGGCACTTGAACTAATTCATCCAACACAGCACATGCCTGTGTATGTGCATTGTGTGTGTTGTGAATGGTTTTGAGTGGGCATGGATGCATGCCGTAGATACGGGTGAGCAGTGCTGAGGGGTGGGCCCATCATGACAGGTTGTGTTTGAGCAGGAAGCAGGCTGTGTACAGTGGAAATAAGCACCAAAAAAGGCAGTTTGGGAGGCATGATTCAGAGTGAAGAATAGCACATATAGTAGGGAGGTGTCGTTACTGTTGAAAACTATACCATGTGCATGTTTCTGTCACCTGGCCCTGTCTGCACTTACTTTCTTATTATAAATAATGTTTCCCAAATTATAAGGACATTATGTTTATATTTATTTATTCATGACATGGTGAGAAACTAAACACTAGCAAATGGCTAATAAACTTCAGAAATCATAGGAGTGGCAAACACTCTTCAAGTGGAAACAAGCTTCAAATTTATTGGCTATCCATATAAATCACACACCTTATTGCCTGTGGAGATCTTGTAATTCCTCTTCTCACTTGAGTTGAGGGAAACCCTGAAAACCATCTGCATGTAAATAGAAATATTAGTGGGATATTTATTTTCATTAGCCATGCAACAGCTGTTTTTTCTGGAATAAGGAAATTTAGTGCATGTAAATGTCTCCAGATGAAGAACACAAAAGAGCTTATGCTTATGAAGCTTGCCTGCCCAAACAACTTATTTTCTCTGATAATTTACTACATCCTTGTGTACTGCACAAGAATAGTGTGCACCAGCAGGGTACTATTCTTCAAGCATAGCAGCTCATCTAGACAGACGGGTAATACTACATCAGTGGTGAGCAAAAATGAAGATTAGAACATAGATGATGGTGATTGCACTGATGATTAGCAGCCACGGTAGGAGTTAATTTAAACCTGAGCACACCCCTGACATTGACTATGAAATTAAAACCTTTCAAAAGCTCTCATAAGATATGTGTATCATTCCAAGTATCTCCAATGGTGAAACAAGAAAACCCAGATTTTTTAAAGGTTCTGTTAGTCTGATAACAGAGACTTCTAAATGATGTATTGATTTAAATATCTCAAAGTCAATTTGGATTGATTCCCTTTTTTATTTAATTGCACTTTACTGTGTGAGTAAATTAATCATTTTTGAACAGATCTGATCATGTTTTTATCATTTACACCCTTTATCTCCACATTCTCATCCAAGAGTCATAAATGTAAACGGTTTTCTATTGATGTCTATATGAAAATCCAGACTTTTGACAAATCATCAACAACCAAATCAGGGCAATTCAGTGATCCACATACAAAGAGTAAGGTTCAGTGCTGGTGCTAACTGAGAAGCCCTAAGACTGTCCTACAGATGCTTGGATCCCAACCACCTGATAATGCAGCCATTTATAAACACCCAACTTCTTGAGAAAAGCCTCAAGGTTGCCAAAGGCTGAAACCCACCCTAGCCACTTCCTCTTCCGCTTGGCAAACTCTACCGCTCATCTGTTATCAAAAAACTGTTTCTTCCTCAGATGCTATTCTCTCAGCTGAGCACAACCTCCTTTCCAGGGTTGTTATCCTGCCAAACAGTGTTTTTTAACAACACTTCAATACCCTAAACCAATACATTAAACCCCCCAAGTGCCATTTGTTCTCCAACTTCTCTAACTATATCCCCAAGCACCATACTCCCTCATATGAGGACTTATTATTTATTCATTTGCTTTGCATACGCCAGTGAAATAACCTGTACATCTGAAATGCTGTTTCAGACTGATCATATTTAAGAGTGCAGAAAAAACATGATCAAATGTAAAACTACAGTTTCTTTCTACTGTAACTTTGGTATATAATTATTCTATTTATGTCTCTTATCCTCAAACTATTCTATAATCTTGCATATTTGCATGCATAGTACTATAAAAATCCACACTTTAAAGTAAATTATTTGGATTTAAGTCTTTCTCTTGCAGCACTGAACATGAGATGTAATTAATTGTAAGATTAAGATGACAAAAGATGATGTACAATGAAACTCTGTTGATATTAACTACATGTGTTCAGGGATTAAAATTAAAAAATACACACTGTGACCCATTTACACAAAAACTGTGCATCAGTAATGTGTAAAATTAAGTCTTTTTTCTTGTGTCCAATATTTTGAGCCTTAGAAATCTCTGAAAACAGAAAATGTGTTTAAGCCCAACAGCTCTGGAAAGCTTTAAAAGTGAAATCTAGACGGACTCAGACTGTATTATATCCAACCAAAGAGGGGTTTCTGTTAATTCAGAGATGTTTTCATGCTCAAAAAGAGAAAAAAAAGAAAAAAAAAGTGGCACACACAAAATTAAACGTGTAAACATGCGGAAAACAGACTTGTACTATTGACCACAGACTGATATGATCTCTTCCAACACAGACAGCATAGGTGGAAACTGTTGCTGCATAAATTACCTAGAAATCTTATATGACATCTGTTTTTTGACTGATAAAAATAATAACCCTAAACCTAACCAACTAGCCATGCAGGGATGGTACTAAAAAACAGGATGCTTGCAGAAACATAGTTTTCATTTCTAATCTTAAGTGGTATTATTTCCTTTGAGACTTTTTTTGTTGATGTTTGGGCATGGTGGGTTTGCAGTCTGCTAAAAGATCCCCTTCAAATGTGCTTTTGATGCAAGTGATAAGGACCAACATTCTTGGTTGTTGTTTGCAAGACAACCTGTGCTGCAATAACATAACCTCATGGGCACAATCAAAAAAAAAAGATCAGGCCCTAACAAGCTCCCTGAAATCAACCCTACCATTCAATCCTAAACCTCAGTGTAGCAAGTCTCTCTATCTTGGACCTAACAGTACACAGAACTGATACAATAGATCAATCACAGAGAACTGCTTTTATTCACAACTGCATGCACACCCTTTAACATAAATACTTAGCATGTACATTCAACACCTCCGTTTGCCCAACTTCTCCTGACGAGAACACGGTTTTCTTCATTTGAGTTCTCAGTCCAATGCAATAGTCAAATTTAGTTTTATTTAAAGATTTATGTTTGGGCACTTTCACCTTAATTTAACAGTAGCTGGTATAGAGGCCGAGAGAGGCAGCTAAAGTTCCTCACTCTGGTATTGAACCAACAACACTGTCACTATGAAGCATGCACAGTAACCACTTGGCTATCAATCCCCTTCAAATATTGCATTTGTGACAACCCAACACACGGTTGCCTTGGAAACATGAACTTGAACAGAGAACTTGTTCTGAACTGAGAGCATGTCCATGTGTGGAGAATATTGTTCAGATAAATTATCGATTGTACAGAAAAATGGAAACACTAAACAGAACATCATCAGAGAATAATAAAACATCCCAGCGGGTCCAATCACTCTCGGACAACCTCTGCATAGTATTTATGTTTCAATATTAACTGACTCTTTAAGAAAAGGACACACCATGTCTGACAGCTCCTTCAGTCTGCAGGCTTCAACTAAAAAGGAGGAGAAACTCAGGGTTAGTTGAAGAAAATCTGCCAGCCAGCAGGTTAGGTTCACGGAGTATGTTGCCAGGGTAACTGACTCAGCGTTAAGCTGAACTGGCTTTGTGAAACTGAAAAACCAAGTCAGCCGAGTCAACTCACTCAGAGTTTCACTAAACCTGCTTTCTGAAACAGGCCCCAGGTGTGCTGTCTCTTTTTTGTGTGTGCAACAGTTTCCAAATGACCAGCATTCTAGTGCATTTAAAGGGATAGTATAATTAGTTAAGGGGTTCCAGGTCTGCCAATGAACTCACCAGGCCATCTCCACACCTGCAGCTGATCACCAATCATACCTACCTGCTACTAGACCAGACTTCACTATAATGCCACTAACAGCTGACGTACATCAGAAGGAAACTGTCAAATCAGACACTGTAAAACCTGCTTCGCATAAACAGCTTTCTCAATTAAAGGCCCAAACCTTTCATTCCTTACCTTCAAAGCAGATTCACTTTAAATGTTTGATTTTTGATAAAATATTGGATCATTTGAATATTTAGTGAAATTAAATCATGTGTCAAAGACATCTAACATATAACCCTGACTACACACTGTTTGCGTAAGATTTCAAAAACCAAAAGAGGTTGGAAACCACTAGTTTAATCTTTATCAATATGTTATATTTTTAACGCTTGTCCTGTGTCAAATCTTCATCTGAAAAGTAATTTAAGCTGTCAGATAAATACAGTGGAGTAGAAAGTACAATATTTCTCTGAAATGTAGTGGAGTGGAAGTATAAAGTAGCATAAAATGGAAATAAAGTACAAGTATCTCAAAATTGTACTTAATAACAGTATTTGAGTAAATGTACTACTTTCCACCACTGCACAGAACATAGGCGTTCAGACAGGAGATAAAAATACATTTCATGCCACTCTTGTTCTCTTCTTTATATTGTTGTGTAGCTGGTGTGTAAAGTTGTCAGGAAGCTGACCCTCAGAAGGCCATGTTTGACAGACAGTTTCGAGCCTGCGGTTAGTTTGTAGAAAAAGGAAACCCAGTGACAGATCAGCACAGCGCAGCAGGAGGAGATCAGAGTTCCTGAACTCTCCAAAGAAACTTAAGGTCTGTAATTTTCGACCATGCTCACTTAGCAGGTCAACAACAACAACAGTATTTGCAATTAGTAAACAACCATATAAAAAAGTATACAGCAAAAAAGTGTTAGAAACTGCAGTTTATACCTGATACCTTATAATGCAAATGGAATTCAGCTCCCACTATTAGTTCACTCATCAAAAGCTTTATTCAGTGAAACAATTAATGAAAACATACTGTACATTCGTATAGAGTGGATATTCCACCATACATTATGTTAGGTTGCATAGTATTAAAGGTACTATAATGGTGATATCTTGTAGACTGGCTGTACATATGCCCAATATAAGTAGCATTTTCCAAACATTTACCCTTGAGGTGGAGCTTTCTTTGCATGCAACAAATGGACCGTATACCATGGTTGCATTTGTAACTTTAACTACATTGGAATAGGAGGATTTGATATATCTATGTGTTCTTTAAAAAGGACAAAATACATACAGTAGTAGTTACATTCACATGGCAGTGATAGGCAAACAAGTAAAAGACACAGAGAACATGAATAAGGCTGATTTTAAGTGCTACATTATTTGTTTTTCATTGACTTCAAAAAGTCTGAAAACCTGAATGTTTGTGATTCACACTGTGTCCTTTCATTTCATCTCCATGAAATGATTCCCCTCTCCATTTACAGCAACAGAGAGAAAATAGAGTCCAGCATCAAACACCCCACAGACCCTGTGGTGTTTCAGCAAGCCACGCAAGCAACTCCATATTTACCCCTTCCCAAAGTGTTCAGCATTGTAACTTCTGCAAGAGGTACAATGTTGCATCTCTTTTCTGGGACTGGTTTGTTGTGACAGGAGGTCATATTTCCCAAAAGGTTGGTAGCAATCGCGTCTCTCCATCCAAAATCCAGCCACACTCCACAACTCCTAATGCCTCTGATATCTCCACACAGTGTCCTTTCACAGTCCTACATCTATAGCTGGGTGGTTTTGGTTTTGGTAGAGCACCTGCTCCTCTTGTCTCGACGCTGAGCAGCAGGGTGGTGGCAGTAACGTGGCGACCATCCTCGGGGCTTCCGCTTGAGGCTACGTGGCATGCTAGGGTCTGGGGGGGCTGGTAGTCAGGCCTCCTCGGCTGTGGCGTCTATCCCAGCGTAGGTAAAATTCTCAAAGAGAGCCATGTTCACGTAAGCCTAGAAGATGGAGTGAAAGTTTGTGATATAAATTCATACTGATAGTAATGCTAATGTAATCGGTGCAACTAATTTAAAAAAAGATCTATGGCCTATAAAGCCAACAAAGATTGATATGTCTGCTTTAACTCCTTAATGAAGTATTTGTAACCTGATAAAACTAGCTGTTTTAGGGCTACTTTGCCATATATCTGGTGTGACTATGGTGCAAACAATGGGGCAACCACCTTGGAACAATATTTGAACATTCCCAAGTGATAACAACAGGACGTTTTCCCATTCTTCTTTTTCTACCAAAATGGTGTGAAAACTGCATTACCTTCCTGGCCTCCTGCATCCTGTTGAGCTGGACAGAGATTTGGGAGAAGGGGGGCCTCTCATATGGCCGATCCCTCCAGCACTGCCTCATCAACTCATAACTGGAAAGGGAAAAATACGTGGATTAATATGGTAGAAATGAGAGAGAAAGACCCAAAAGAAATAAAGGAGGAAAAAAAGCTACTTACACCTCATCATCACAGTTTTTGGGTTTCTCCATCCTGTAGCCTTGTGGCAGTTTTTCATAAAGCTCGGCGCATGTCATCCCACAGTATGGAGTGCCACCTGACACACACACACACACACACACACACACACACACACACACACACACACACACACACACACACACACACACACACAAGAAGGGAAGAAAAAGATTTATGATCATAATATATTTAGTAATTAGTGGTAAAGCTTCTGGACTGAAACCCACTCAATGTCAGGCTGTCAGCTTACTCACCTAAGCTTACAATCTCCCAGAGGAGAACCCCGAAAGACCACCTAGAAAAAAATATGAGGAAGAAATGTGAGTAAACCTGGGTAGAAAATACAAGGCTTTTATTATTAACAGCTGAAACTATACAGTGCATAATATCTTCAACTAGGACTTCCTTTGTTGATCATCTGTGAAAGTAACAGTGGTTACATGCTGTACAGTATTTAGTCTTATCTACCTTATGTAATGAATGCATTATCTAGCTAAATTTGCTGCTGTTGCATGTAAAACTTCCTCTTTGGTGATATTGCTTTCATATTTTTAGAATGTTGTATAGTAGAGGAAAATGAATTAATAATTTTAAAACTCATTTAATTTAATATGCACAGTAATAATTCATTGTAATGGTTAAAATGCATATTTTACACAAAATGAACCACCCAATGTCTCAAAAACATGAAACCACCATCTTTATAAAAATACTGCTGGGTGTCACATTGCTGTGTGGTAGATCATATGAGTAGACAAGGTTGTTTTTTGCTGTCACACTTTGTCCTTGTTTATCTCATTTCTGCACTACGTTTTTTTCTCTGTCTCACATCTTTCTTACTGTCTCTCTCTCACACTGTCCCTCTTACTAATGTTTACAACTCTCTCTGGCTCAACAAACCTTCACACTTCTTCCGTTAGCTGTCTGACACACTTCTAGCTTGTTCTTTGCTGTATATAGGCTCCAGTTGACAGACCAACGTCTCAGTCTGTCTGCTAAGTTGTACCCGAGGCTTCCTGGTTGTGCTTATCAGTTACACAGCACACTATTATCACTCCACCAGTGACAGGGGGATGATTTGTTGTTTTCTGTTGGCAGGCATTTTGTGGTGTGCATAATCAAAACTAGAGGCTGAAATCATTTGAATAAAGTTTGTGTAAAGCTACAGAAGAAGCAGAAAAGGGAGAATCATGATTATTATAAGCTGTTGATTGGAAATGACATCAGTAACCCGCAAACTCACACAGTAAGCCCACAAAGTTCTCAGAAATATTTTTGGATTTTGCTGTGCTGTTTTAAATAAAGCACTAATGGTCACATGTGACACTACAACTTGGTCTGCTCTGAAAAAACTCCCCCTGTTGCAGCCTTTTCCCTAGTATGAAAGTTCATGTTAGTGGAACAGATGACGTGACACTGTTACTCACACATCGCTCTTGGTTGTGTACACACTGTAGTTCAGGGACTCAATGGCCATCCAGCGTACAGGCAGCCTCCCCTGAGAGTAAAGCAACAGATTGATGTCTTCTGCCTAATGTATGTTGGCACATGAAATGTTTCATATAAGAGGAAAACTGAAGTTGTCAGTGTCCTAAGTTGATGATGGGGATTAAGTTTACATTATAACAAGTACAAAAACCATGGCCTATCAGAACATTCTAGTACACTTCATTATCACTGCACATATATGCTGCAGTTAATAGCATAAACCATCCTTTGCAGGCAATCAACAACAATGATCAAAAACTCTCAGTGTATCTGTTATCTGAACAGTATTGCAAGATAAAACTACAGTTTTTCTGTGGAACTGCTTTTTTCTATTTCACAGAATAACGTGCATATTCCTATCTTCAAACCACTTAAAAGGTGCACATTTTATTTGCAAAAACCACTGTGATTGCAGCAGATTGCATCGACATTTCCTCTCTATTACTCTACATTTGCATTATCAGATGTTTGAATACAAAATCATTACCTCCCATAGCTACTGCCCTCTGTTGGCTAAAGTTTTCTGTAAACAGTGTAACTGTGCATGACTCCATTACTCACCATTGTCTTCTTAACATAAACTTCCTCACCACGTGACAGGCCGAAATCTGCTATCTTTGCCACAAGGTTGTCGCCTACGAGAACATTCCTGGCAGCCAAATCTCTGTGGATGAACTAGTGGCAGGACAGAGCAGGAACATCATATTATGTACAGTATATTTGAACATAAATTACATTTTTGTAGAAAATTTAACTTCTACAATGTTTTATTGAAAGTGCTGCTATAAAATGCTGTTCTCATGATGGGCCAATATACAAGAAGTTGTATCGTACTTCTTTTTGTAAAAGGCACTGTAATTACTAATGATATTAACCACTTCATGACCAAACATTATAAAATGTCCATCTAAATGGGCCAAGGATATATAAAAACTATTTTAAATATGATAACATGCTGTATAATGTAACACAATGAGTCATTACACACATTATTATATTTCAGCTCAATTTCAGCATCATTTAATTGCATTTAATGTTTCATTTAAATACATGTAAAAACATTTTAGACAATACACTAATACCAACATCTCTCCTCATACCTGTTTGTCACTGAGGTAGTGCATCCCAGTTGCCACATCCACAGCAAACTGCAGCAGCTGTTGGGAGGTGAGGGTGGACGCAGTGCCATGTTCCTTGGCAAAAGCAGGGTCGGTCTCCAAGACACGGCTCTTCCTTAAGAAGTCAAGAAGGTTACCATAGGGAGCATATTCTATGGCTATGTACAGGTAACCTGGAGAGGATGAAGAAGAAGTGAGATTAGGAAGAGGACAGAGGCTGCACCTCACTTTGTAATATAGCCTATTCCAAATAGATATGCTGTTGTTGAATCCCCTTGGCCATTATAAAACATTTTACTCCCTTTTTTACCTGTGATTACTTATAAACTGTCTTTGGGAATGTACTGTGAACTCCAATAATAAATAATGTCAGAGCTACTGCCAACAAACATTAAATCATCCATATGTACAGTATACAGCTGTTAGCAGCCTAATTGGACTCTCACAAGTCTTCTTCCTCTCCCTAAAATCTGTGACTGTAGCCTTGGATGCCCTGCCTGCAGCTACAGCTGGTTAAGGAGCTTAGCCTCTGACAGTTCTGTCCTGACACAGACCAGAAGTAGATGAGGCCTTTCAAGAAAGCCTCACAAAACTCAACCAGATGGTTGACACTTTGCTAAAAGATGACGGCTTCCGGCCAAAGCCTGAGTTCCTATGGGTCATGAGGCATTTATGCTTGTTGGATTGGTTTCATGCATTGATTTCACCAAGACCAGGGAGAGCGCCAACACAATAGGAAGTGCCATGTGAGGAGGGAAAGAATAACAGCGATGAACAAAATGGTCAAAGAACTGGACTCTATCACAACAATGTTGTTAGCTGCCACATTAGCTCATGTGAAATGTAATATGTTTGATTATTGTGTTTTATCCTCTAAAAATAAGGAAAGAAACAGTTTATGACACTTTTTCTAGTTTGTCATACATGAGTGGACCAAGGTCAAGGAAACACAGACCTCCTTTAGGAGTTGATTTAGAGGATGCTAACTATTGTGTTTTTTAGTCTTTTTCATCCAATTTACAATTGTGTATTTATCAAATATCTCGCCCTCTCCTCCCTCTGTCCTGCTGTTCAACAGTTCACAGTTGAATCCCTTTTGGACACACCTAATTCTCTCAATATGTCGATATCTGAAGAGTGAATGTATTCCAGATATCTGTGAGATGAGAAAGTATATGAGCTGAAAACAACACCATATATCTTCACTTTCTTTGAAAATGACAGACAGATGCTGAATGGATAGAATAAATGAAAACCTGGAACGTGACAAAAATAAAGTAGAAAACTCCCAAAACACCAAAAAAAACCCAGCAATTGAGTAACCTTCTCTATTGCAATAAAAAAGCCCCTTTGACAGTCTCTCCCTCAAGAAAGTACACAAAGCAAAGGGGAGATGCAGGGAGGGAAAAACACATGCAAATTGTAAATCAAATAAATGCTTCCCATCTGTTTTCACATATCAACCTTGATGTATTTCTGTGCTTTTATCACTGAATAAAAGAAGTTAGCCTGAGTTAAACAAAAGATGTAAACACAGTAGAGTGAAGGTTTGCAGAGTCAAGTGCTACTTGAAAGTGAGACCAGTGGGCAGACACGGTGAATTAGTCTGATGTTTATTTTTCAAGGCTGATTTAGTTTTTTAATGTCCTCACTGATGTGCTTTCCATACCAGACTTCCTCTCTCATATGTTATCAATCTTTAATCAAACACAAGCAATTTAATTATTCTACTTAAAATCCATCAGATGTGGCTGGAAAACTGATACTTCGTGGTAAGAGTTGGGGCCAAGGAAACCTTACTCAAATGCATAAATAGTTTTCTTGTGAGGCACATTGACAAATCAAACAAATGTGATCGTGTAAAATGCTCCTAGAAGGCAAGGATTATTTGGGTTGGACGCATTCTGGTGGTTTCCAGGTGCAGATGACAGAAGATCAGATGGGAGTATCTGTTTGGCTCTCTTGGAGGAAGAATTTAACCCTTTCCTGTGCAATGCTACATTCAGGGATGTAATTACAGTAGCGTAATACAGTAACACAGTAGCCTTTTAGATTGTTTTAAGAACAGTAACTATTATATTAGTATCTATTCAACCCTCTACAAAGCTAACAGTATATAATGAAAAAAATGCATTTAAAAATACTTTTTTGAAAAGAGCTCTATATTTTGGAATACATGCAACAACTTTAACGACCCTACAATATCTATACATGAAGTCCTAAAAATGATATAGAAACAATTATCACAGCTACTGAGAACACACGCTAGCAGATTCATCTCCATGACATCTATGTTGGACCAAACTCTACCCACCTATAAAGACTATGTGATACAGTTGAAAGCTCTGGAAAATGCCAGTAGGTAGACCTTCAGTTGAGATTGTTTTGCACATACAGTAGGCTATTTCATATATCATATACTGTATATCACACAATACAACCGATATTTAAAATCTCTACATGGATATTATATGTATCTGTCATACTGTATAAACAGCATTCTGCAGGATCTAAAAGTCGTCCACCAAATGACAAAAAATGACTAATGGTATAGATCAAATAATCTGTAAGGCCTGTAGACTCGATTTCAAGGTCATATACAAACATACAACTTACTTTGTTTTGCACCTAACAGCCTACGGTAGTGGTTTGTATGACTTATGAATCTTTATACCTTCCAAAAACAGTGTTACACATCATAACTATCAGCACTTCTTCATTTCAAAAGCCAGAGCTTGAAAGCTCAACAATATCCATAAAAGCCACTAGGTGTCGCTCACTCACCTCTGTTCTCACAAGCCCCGATCAGGTTGATAATGTTGGGATGCTGGCCTAGTTTACACAGCACCTCCAGCTCCCCTGCAAAGTCTCGGTGGTCATTCTCTGAGGCAAACTCTGCAGGAACATCAGCACACACAGCATTGTTAAACAAATTGCAAGCAAAGCAGCTTTAGCTGTTACTTTGAAATATAATTTTCACATCAGTCACAGAATACACTGCACTGTGAATATACTGTCTCTACTCCCTGTCTGTGTGTCAGTCTGTTTGCATGTTGTACATATAGCTGTATATTTTTGTGAGCACTTGTATGAATGTGTTAAAGTTACCTTTCAGCATCTTTATGGCAGCACTCATCTTGCTGCCATCCTTCTTGATCATGGCTTTGATGACCTAGTTTAGAAATCACTGTTACCTCAAATGTTTAATCATATGCAGAAAAGATGGCAATCATAAAGAAAATTTTACAATATACAGAAAGCACATTGAGAGTCTAAACACCTGTCCAAAATTGCCCTCTCCGATGACATCCTCAAACTTAATGTCCTCCCACTCCAGGATTGGATAGGTGAGGGGCTCTGGGGTGGGCTTGGGCCTCCGGGTCAGGGTCAGAGTTCCAGAGTTAAACTGCAGAATGGTTTCTTCACCCTGAGGTTATAAACAGTCATAAGCTCAGCGATAAATACATGTATGCCAAAAGTTAGTATTACTCAAGTAATATTTTCTCTTGTGTTTGAGCAGAGTCAGATCAGTTGTGATGTCAACCAGAGTTCAGTAAATCCCTCAGGTTTCCTAGATTCTTAAGAAAACAACTTACCGATCCAGACTGGTAGGTGAATGTGCGCCGACGATTGAGCAGCGTCTTGCGGATGAAGAAAAGAGCCAGCAGTGCCAACAAGATAGTCACACAGGTGACTGTCACTGATCCGACCACTGCCACCAACAGCTGGTAACTGTCCCCATTAGGCCTCCTAGCCACACCCTGGGTGGTCGGTGTTAAACCCTGAAAGCCTTTTTTCATCAGAGGGGAAGAGCAGGGAGAATAAGAGTTAAACCAAGTAGGGAGATGAAAATGATCTTGAGATGATGACAGTAGAGATAAATAGGCTATGTATTATTATCCTGCCTAAATCCCTCAGGACCCTCTGTGGGTGGTCCTGTTAAACACCACCTGGGACAAACCCAAAATTGGAGTAGTACAGTAGTGTGGAGAATTTTCCACAGGGAGGTGTTTTTAGTTTGACAGCAACGTGAATTAACTTCAGAGAAATAATAAAAACTCACTGGACACTTTATAATTTCATATTTAAAATATAACTCATTCCAGTAATTAACAAATGTGTCCTTGTTGTGCCACCCAAGACAGCCATAGTACAAGAAGCTAAACTACAGAGTTTCCTGAACATGTGTCCCAAATCTTTTTGTGGTGTTTATGTCCCCATTTTTCATAATTGGTAACAGTATTTTCATGATTAAAAATGATTATGTGTATTTGAAAAAGAGTATCAACATACAGTATCAGTCTTACAAATCTCATTTGAACACATCTGTGTATAAAGGCATATTGTATGTAATGTATAGAGGCATATTCGACCATTCTGCCACAGTAATGCTGGGTAAACTGGGTAAGTAGACTATAAATTCTGACTCACCATCCCCTTGTGTCGTTGCCTGAACAAATTTGCTCCACTCTCCTTGCACTTTAGAGACTGCCCTCACTCTGAATTGGTAGAGGGTGCTGCCGTTGAGAGCTGTCACATCTTTAGTAGTCTTGTTTCCATCATCTATGTCCACCCAAGGGTGAGGGTTCCCCTGGCCAACTGGCTGGTACTCTATGATGTATTTTTTTATGCCTCCATTGGGATCCTCAGGGGGCTGCCACCTCACCTGGATGGCTGACATGGACAGAGGCAGGGCCTGGACATTGCGTGGGGATGATGGGCCTGAGATAGAAAGACATTATCATTGTTAAGATCATAAACAATGATTCTGTGGCACTATATTCTGAAGTAAAACTGTTGCTCCAATCAAAGACAATCAAAGTTTAAGACTGTGGATGGATCTGTTTCTAAATTGTTGGTCTCCATTGACTGCAAAATAATCATGATTATTCTCAATTGTCACACTGGTCTTTGACACCTAAGTATCAGCTACTAAACTTTTCCTCAATTCACACAAAGTTTGTGGGCAGGGAGAGAGTCACCAAGCAACCAGCAAGCACCATATCTAAAAAGTTCTTCAACCTCATCCACCATTTGCCTTGTAAATTGATTATTAAAAGATAAATACATCATTTGAGCCTACAATATCACTGCAAATACATAATAAACGGTTTGAAAATATTTAGGACATTCTCTTGCAGAGTTGCTTACTTCTAACCTAACTAGAAGTACTAGTTACCCTGGCTGTTGATGTCGAAGTGGTAGGGATTGGAAGGAGGCCCCTGGCTGCCGCAGTTGATGATGTGCACCACCACTTTGTAGTCTTGTTGACACTTCAGGTTGTGAAACTTTGTGGAAAGCACAGTGAGCAGGGTGGTCTTCTCCTGTAGTTTCTTATTGTCGGGTGGTGGCCCGAAGAGCTGCACTAAAAAGCCACTGGCTGTGCTGGCATTAATGCCACTGTTGGCAGGCAGTCCCCAACGTACAGTGGCATTGCGGCCTTCCACCGAGCTGATGTCAATCTTAGGTTGAACTGTGGGCTCTGCGGCAACAGAGAACACAGGATGAGCTGAGGGGGCTAACAGCTCGTTGTGCATTTCTGCTTATTAAAACAGTCACAGATTCCTCAAAATTGCTCCCTGAGTGACAGATAAAGTATTCTGAATTGAAGTGGATTGTTACCTCAACTTACATTTCAATTGTTTTACCTATTTTATTTGTGAGCAATATGAATCAGGAGTTAGCTCACAAGAAGGAGACTTGGTCCCTTCTGTACATCCCCCATTTTCATGTGGGCTTCCCGAGGGTGCTTTGGTTTCCTTCCACAGTACAAAAACATTCTGATTAATTGGAGGTCTGGACGTGTTTGCATGTCTAGGTGTTAGCTCTGTGATGGCCTTGTCTTCTGCCCAAAGGCTCTGATTAAATGGCAAGTGAAAAATAGATTAATGACTAGTCTATATAGAGTATTTGTTGATGCCACATTGCATTAGCTTCATACTATATGTTATTTTTAATATAACTTCTCACTCAGTGTCTTGTCAGTGGTCTTAAATTGCATTGCATCTTGAATGAAAAAGGTCAACTAAATCCACTATTACAAATAGTTTGTGCTTGTGCAAGAGACAAATTTTCCTCTGTAACAAATAAAATGTGTTCCATTTCCCACTTGAACCAAACCGCATATTGCTTAAGAGTCAAATTCACTAAACTCACACTCCAAATCAGTCACTTTCCCATTCCAGGTTGTCCCAATTTCCCTTCTGTGCTCACACACTCAAATATGCTCTCTTCCTCTACACCACAATCATTGAGGAATGAAGTCATTATCTCTTGTCGGTCAATACAGGTAGTTACTTTACTCTAATGGTTTTGTGATTCCTAGATGGCTTATGACAAACAATGGTTTGTTTTTTGCTATTGCAGTCTTGATCCCACATGATCTTCATTCACAACCAAAGATCCTTTCAGTCCGCTGGCATCTCTCTATTTTTAGCCTAAATTTGAGTTATCAAGACTGATATCTCTGAGGGGAAAAGACAACAACCTCTTTTCGGCCTGGGAAAAGCAATGTTCAGCAAAAATGATGAGAATTCACTATTACCCTGAAAAGACACAAGATAATTATGCTTGCTTAAGTTCTGTGGTCCAGACTATAGACATTTGTGTTCCCACTGAAAAGAAACAGTTCCCAAGGCAAAGGTCCAGATAATTATCCTCATGCATGGTATGTGTGCAATCCCTACAAACTGGACAACACAGTTATCTGTGGGTCTTACCAGGACAATCTGTCTCCATGATGGCCTCTGGCCCCGGGAGCCCCTCTCCTCCTTCCCCAGGACGACTCAGTTGGACACAAACACGGTAGCGTGTTGAAGGCTTCAGGTTCATCAGAGTGATGGGTTCTTTGTCACTGTAGACTGGAAGTAAGTGGATAAAGAATAAACTGGTTGCTTAAAGCACACATCTAAACAGGCATTATATGGAATATACATGTAACTACACATTAACTTATAAAAGCTTTATACAATAGATACTTGGGTACTTGGACCCAGAAGGGTATTATTTGCACTCTTTGAGAAGATCTTTTTGTTTACATAACCTACAGTGTGTTGTAGAAGAAATGTTGTTTGGGTGTTTCTTGTAAATATGATTAATTCACTTTTGTCTATCTTTGCCAGCTTTTCCACTGAGAATTAGTTTTATTATGATTTTGAGCAATGATTTGTTGCAGTCTGTAACTGAAGCTAATACATTACAACCTTGGCTGATTTCTTACTGTGTTGAAATAATTGTGAAAACTGCTTACTGCAAGTTTGTTTTTGCTGCTGCTGTGCTATGACATAAAAATAAAAAATAAGAGATCGAAGCTATTCTGTGATATCTTTGCACGCTTACCTATGATGGAGGACCAAGAGACTTCATTCTTCACAGGCTTGTAGAGGAGCTTGGTGGAGATAATGGGACCGTCTCCTCGGTAAGAGTCCACCGGCATCACCAGCAGCTGCTTACTCCTCTTTTCCATGAGTTTGGGGGCAGTAGTGGGCACTGGTGGTTCTGAGTGAGCACAAAACAAGATTTTACTCAAATACATTAGATCTTAGTTGCTGTAGTTTGCAGTTCCTGTCACAAAATAATACAATTCCCTCTCTTTTATATCATGTTGAATGATATCAAACAGACCTTTAATGGTGAGGTTGAACTTGCGGGAGTCCTGGCCTCCGTTAGTGGACACCCTGCACTCCCATAGTCCTCCTTGTTGAGCATTCAGGCGATCAATCTCAAATACTGCCGTACTCTTATTTGCATCCATGACAGTGTGAGAGGCCTGAGTGTAAAATACATGAAGCAATACGCAATGGTGAAAACCTAATTTACATTTCTAGTGCCTACTTTTGCTGCTGCTTGAATTTGTGCCAAGGACATTCTTACTCTGAGAAATGTATTTGTGCCTGTGGGAAGTGCTGCTATAATTATGCTTTATCAGACTGTTTCTATTAATAAGGAAACTGTAAAGAGAGAGAATTATACAGAAACTGAACATGTCACGTACATGTGACACACGATAACTGCTGCACTCTTGAGTAAAATGATCTGTAATCTGGTCAGGCCATTGTCCTGTTTACTTCCTCAGAGCTTCACTCAGCCTTGTTGCTGTAATTAACAGCTCAGACTTAAAGGCCTGGTGTTTTTTATGATTTTTCAATTTTTTTCAAATGTAAAATGATTCAATTTTACACATTTAACTGTGAAAGGGACTCAATATGCTTCAAGTATTTAAGATCATCAAATGAGCTGCAGGAACTATTTGGGAAAGATTGGCCATGGGGTCTCCTAAAGCAGGATAGAGATTCATTGCTTTAGGGTCAATAAATACACAGCTCTCTCTCTCTCTCTCTCTCTCTCTCTCTCTCTCTCTCTCTGTAGTCTACTATTTACTCTCATTACAGCAAATATAGTTGATCTTATCCAATATCATCCTTTATATATCCTATTTGGTCCTAAGTTATCTCAGTAGGATTGTTACTAGCAATTGCTGGTCCTTCTACCTTGAGCACAGTGCTGTCCAACTTTCGCAGCTCAATGCCGTTATGGCTGGGCAGGGGGTTGCCTGTGGCTGAACAATAGATCTTGGGACTGGAGTTCAGATTCCATTCCAAATTATTATCCAAGTCCAAGATCTGGGGAGCCCGGTCTGGTCAGGGAGAGAGGTGTGGAATAGATATTAAGAAAAAGACAAGTTGGATAGTGTGACAGCAGAGAGAAAGATAATATAGAGGAGAGATCATGGACAGAAAACCATACAGCTATCACAGCTGCTTTGCAGCAATTCCTGACCTAAATATCTTATGGAAAAATGCAGAAAATATTTAAAGATGTTCTAAATGAATTTGTTTTAAAAAATCAAAGCATAAAGTCATGCTTTGAAATCATATGTCCCACTAACTCATGCATGAAGAGACAGGACAAGAGCGTACTTGACTGTTTCAAGTGCAGACAAAATAACTATTAAAGCCTCAAAACCTAAAAAAACACAATTGTACTTCCTGTGCAGGATTCCATGCATTTTAATTAGACCAACATTTTACCAAGCAAGCAGTGTGGCTGAATGTTGGTGTACTTAAACTGAAATCCAGTGTGTAAATGTGTTTTTAAAGTTCTGTAACTATAACCGTGCACCAAATGTTTGCTGTAGTGATGAGGAGGAATGCAGTGGTGTTTGGTGGGGAGGATGATGTAAATCAAAATGTGCTGTGAATTGATGAAGAAAAATAATCAGAAAGGACTAATATGCTTCTCACAGTACCTACCAGATTTCTCACAGTTCTGCCCTCTCCACCCTGTGGGACACTGGCATCCACTAAAGCGGCTACAAACACCTCCATTCTGGCATTTACAACTCAGCTTGCAGTCGGGTCCGTATTTGTCATTGTGGCAGGCTGACAACAGAAAACAGAAAACTAATCTGCATACTGTGGCACACAACAGGGTGAACAAAATTATCACGGTTATTATTTCATCTATATTCATATTACATATTACATGGATAGAGTTAAGTGATGTAGGGCTTACCACTATCACAGTGTTTCCCAAACCAGCCGCTGGCGCATGAGCAGCCATAAGGGTCTGGTAGGCAGAAGCGAAGCCCCTTGCAGTTCATCTTGGAGCCACATGACTCCTGGCAGTTTCGGCCAAACATTCCTTCTCTGCAGGCTGCATGCCATCAGAGAAAGACAAATTTACAAATGTGTTTATTTAAATTCTCTGAGTTTTGCTCTATCATGGCTCAACCTGACTTGCAAAACAGCACAGAGGACAGTAAGACAGTGAGACAGTACCAATGTGCTCAACTGTAATCTGTAGATTTTGTCAATTTGTTGTTACATTTGATTAATTACTGTAAAAACCATTGTGTAAGATGCACCTCAAACACCATTTTTTTTCCTTTAAAAGTGGGGTGCGTCTTCCACACTGGTGTGTCCTATACAGCAGTAAAGTGCAGAGATGTTGGATTTGGATATGATTATATGTATGTAAAAGGCCTTCCACACTAAGAACAATAACTTTAACAATAGCTATAAATGTAATGATGTGAGCATCCACCAAAGTGTTTTTCCCAGCATGACACCCTCCAAAATAGACTGCGTCTTATACATCAGTGTGACTTACAGTATACACTGTATGTACACAGTGCTACAATTTGGAAAATAACAGAGTATGTTGCCCGTATGATTTTAAATGGCAATATGGTGGCAGTTCAGATGAAAAGTTTAAATGTCTGCCATTTAAATGTAGTTGATCTCATTTGTGTTGCATCCTGACAATAAATACTCCATATATACCTACAATAAGCCAAACTGTCTGTGTCATTACAGTGTTGAATGCAATCCCTTATTGATGTTTGAATATTCTCACACTGCCATTTGAGTAAATGCACCACAAAGTGCTGTGTAATTATCTGTAATTAAACATGAAAGTAAACATGTAATTCATCTCCATTCAATAAGTGAACATTTTTCTCCTAGACAGGAAAGTAAAATCTAGTTAACTGAAGTTAACTGAGAACAATCTGTTAACTAGCCAGTTATACTCACATTCATGGCATATTAGATCTCAAAAAAAGTATGTGCTTGATTGACATGTGTGTTGCTGCTTCCTTAGTCTACCTCCACTCATGATTCTTACATTTAATGTCCCTTCAGACCCGATGTCTCTATGTTTACTGAACGGTATGTGGGGCAGTTTATGTGCAGAAGTCAAGAATTTCTTAAATTATGCAGAGTGAATCCTTACTGTTTGTAAAGGTGCTCAAAGGACTAGTTGTGTGCTCTCTCTGTATATCTCTCTCATATACACAACCTTGTACTACTATACTTGTATTGAGTATGTACTTACCGGTCTCACAGCGTGTTCCCATGAATCCAGGAGGGCAGATACAGTCTCCATCCTTATCATGACACACTCCACCATTGAGACACTCCGGACAGTCATTTTCACAGCTAGGACCCCACTTCTTACTGGGACAGTCTAAAAGGAGAAAGATTTTTCTTAATAGTGTTAGATGCTAGATTATGTACAGTGTCTACACCTGCCTATGAATGTTATGTGTGTACATTAAAGCGATGGTTCGGCGTAATTTCAATTTAGCGTCATATGCACCATGAGGTCAATCTAATCAGCGCCTCAGCCGTTTATTTTCATTTGGTCGGAAAATAGTGGAGTTAGAGCTCTAACTCCACTATCCGAAATTACGCCGAACCATCGCTTTAAGGGTTTCACCTCTATATGTTATGGGGATTAAACTTGCAAGCTTTCACTTTATTCACCCCAAAGTGTTTCTGACAGCATCTGCTTCTGATCTGTATTTTGGCCTTCCATCAATTCTTATTATATTTTGTAGCATAGAATTCATAAAACTTCACAGTAATTAAAAAAAAGACATGGAGCCATGTAGTAAAATGTGAACAAAGTTGTAAAGGAATCTGGTCTGGTGGAGATAAATAGAGGAACCTCAAAGTGGAACATTTGGA